>NC_000083.6:93282129-93603157 GCF_000001635.26 Mus musculus | reverse complement strand
TTTCATATTTGTACAATTGATTATAAATCTGTGCTAAAGACTCTTTAATCTTGCTATATGAAGTAATTCAGTATTTACAACATCTGTATTCATCATAACTAGAAACTCTGCATCTTGTATTAGTTTTTCGTTCTCTCTGTTCTAGCTTCAAACATACTGAACGAAATATTGCACATCATTATTCGCTAAGAATTCTTATATCTGGTACCCTTAGGAATCTAATTCTATCCTTTCTCATTTCTACCAAGTAACACACACTTTAGATTATATGATCATTCTCTAGGGTCTTAACATGGGAATTTTGTGACTCTGGTCCAAGTGGAGATTTTTCTTCTGACATCAAAGTATCCAAAGCTAATAACAGCCAGGGGGTTCTTTAAAACAAATTCTCAAACTGAGGTTTCCTATATTACCAAGAGTTAAGATTTAGATTCTAAGCCTAAGGATTGGAGGCTTGACCAAGCAATCTCTTAAAGTAGAATTTTACTGTTTTGATTTCACTAAAGCCCAGGATTAAGATCTTCAGTTTCCCTTGTCTATAGTTGCGTGCCATTTTTCTATCCACTAATTTGTAGATCAACAAAGACCCGACTTTATGAAATTTCTTAACTCATCTTCTTCTTTCTCAGAACACAGGCCCTGTTAGGGTTCCATGACAGTCCTCCAGTCAGCCCCATCAAAACCAGCACACTGGTTTTCTGTATGCCTTTCATCTTTGCCTATAAGCATTTTCTCCCTATCTTTTTTGGAGGTGCTTAGTCTTAAGGATATTATTTATTATGGTTCATTTGTCAAGCCAGGATTACTTTCAAATGTATAATGTGCCATATTTATAAATCAATACACTTATATAAAATTTTAACTTACAGTAGTAATTTTCTCCATATTATGGGATTCCATATGGAACATGTGTGTGTGTGTGTTTCTTGACATCAGCAAGGTTTTGGTCTTAGTCAGACAAAAAAAAAAAAAAAAAAGAGAGAGATTTCCCCCATGAGGTATGATTTTGCATTTCTTTAATCATGGGGAAACGAGTATTTTAACACAATTTTGTTACATTTTCTTTTTAGTAAGTGATCTATTCAAATCCTTAGTTCACTTACTTTGGGGCTGATTTTCATGGTTTTCTGAAAGGAAATAATATTTACTTACTATTAACTGCTTGATATAGGTAAAGGTATATTAATGTACCTTTCCTATTTGATTTATATAATCTACTAGATTTTAATGCACATACATCCCCCCAAAAACTCTTACAATTACTAGATAAACTCTTAGTTTGTTTCTAGAACCTTGGTAGGGAAGAAAATGGTGGGTGAGATGAGAATATTATTAACAAGTGCCAGCTGATCAGAAGAGAGCATATCCTAAGGGCCTTGCACAAAAGGCTCTTATGCTGACAACTACAAACAAAATGCTTATATAGAACATTTTGAAGGAATATATTTTGTCCACAGACAGATGGGTATGAGACTATGATTAGTCCAATTATCTGACATAAAATCTCATCTTATTTGAAGGTCACACATGTTTTGGTTGTACAAATGTGAAAAAGATAACTTATTAGTAATTATTGTGACCAGTGTTCCTCCTTTCTTGATAGAATGCCTAACTCTAGCAGTTAACTTCTTAGTTATTTAGATATGGCTTTTCTTTAAGATTTATAATGCTCAGAATAGGAAAGAAATCAAAAAGATATTCTAAATGACAGTTTGCAAATGACAAGTTGACACATTATGCAGACTCATTACCACACTCAAAATGATGAATAGGTCCATCACTCCTAATAAGTTTGATTTCTACAAATGTTTTCTCAACTTTTATTCTAAACAATTATCCCTTTTACTTGAAAATATTTTGATATGTTAATTATTTACCTGAGGTTTTCTTAGTGTACATTTTTGTGCCTTGCTCCAAAATTATTTATAAATTCACTCACAGGCAAAAATAAAAGAGTAATGAGCAATTAAAAGTTCACCAGTGTTCATAAGGGAGGAACCAAGCAGTGACATATGAGAAGGCATGACATTCGGTTTTACATTGTAACTGAAGATAATTTTGAAATAGCTTCTTTTAAGCACAAATTGGTTTTTAGTGTTTTCTCTCTCTCTCTCACTTTCTCTCTCTCTCACTTTCTCTCTCTCTCTCTCTGTCTCTTTCTCTCTTCCTTCATTTCCCTTTCAAGTGCTTAAGATGAAACTCAGCACCTCACATATTGACTCAGCAAGGACACCAAGGGATATTGAGTGGTTTCCCTAGTTCTAAATTACTGTTAAATCATCAGTATTACCTTCTCTGATATATATATATGGGTAGATAAAACATACTGGTTTTAAACAGGTAGTAGATCTAATCCTATTAATCCTATTATAATCATATTCAATCCTATTTTAGCTTAATAAATATGCTGGCAAACTTAAACTGCTTCATATAACCAGTCAGATCTGTGAGGTTCTGTGCTAACTGCTTTTATGTCAACTTGACCAAAGCAAGAGTAATCAGAATGGGAGGAGTCTCAATTGAGAAAATACCTCCATAAGATCCGGTTGTAGAGTATTTTCTTAATTAGTGACCAATGATGGAGGACCTATCCCACTGTGGGTGATGCCATCCTAGGACAGTAGTCCTAGGTTCTTTAAGAAAGTAGGCTAAGCAAGCCATGTGAAGCACGCCAAAAGACACCTCTTCTCCTTGGCCTTTGCATCAGCTCCTGCCTGCAGGTTTCTGTTTTGTGTGAGTTCCTGCCCTGATTTCCCTTGGTGATAAACAGCAATGTGAAAGTGAAAGCTGAATAAACCCTTTCCCCTAAAACTTGCTTTTTGGTCATGGTGTTCGTTGCAGCACTAGAAACTCAAATCAAAGACATTTTTGGTCCCCCTTTTTTTCCAATGGAGAAACAAGTCTGGTCATGGGGAGGCACATTGTGTAGGGCTAGTGAGATGCTATAACTTAAGGGGAGACTCCATACACTACAGCAGGGGAGTCTACCTACTAACCTTGTGAAAAAATGTGTTTTTTTCTTTCTATTTAGACTAGAAAATAAGAGAGGGGTATGGAAAGGGGGGGGATAGCTTTTATGACTAGATAAGTAATGAAATAAAATACAAAAAAAAAAGAGGACCAATTTAAGACAATACAAAAAGAGTTTGAATTTAGAAATTTCAAGAAGAAACAATAGTAAAAACCAATAAGAATGAGATATAAAGGGGGAAAAGTGTTATAGGTATATATACAAAAGGAGACAGTGTCAAGTAGAGACCCATTAAGCAAGAAGGGTGTACGGGTGTGTGTATCTGTATGGTGGGGGGGCATCTGAGAAAGAGAGAGACAGAGACAAAGAGAAAAGAGAGGAGAGAGAAAAAAGAAAGAAGGGGGAAGCACACTGTTTCCATTATCTAAATATCAGTTCAGGTCATGCTAATGTTGTTGGGTATTTTTTTAAATCTCTGCTCATAAATAAATACAAAGAAAAGTAGTAAAGTTCATAGAGCAAACACCCATAAGCAATAACTGCCTGTAACCCTGTTACGTACTCCTCATAAAGTATCTTCTTTACTCTTTGTTTTGCTTTAGTTTTTTCGAGACAGGTTTTCTCTGTAGTTTTGGCTGTCCTGGAACTCACTCTGTAGACCAGACTGGCCTCAAACTCATAAATCTGCCTGCCTCTGCCTTCCAAGTGCTGGGATTAAAGGCGTGCGCCATCACTGCCTGTCATAAGTTATCTTCTTAATTACACTAAATAAATAGTAGTTTCTTTTGGTCATGCTTAACCATGAAAGAATAATTTTACATTAAAAAGAATTTTTTTTTGCTCATTATACCATTTGAGCATCACAAAACAAGTCCTTTATTTAAAAATATTTCAAAATTTTAATATTAATTTTTAAATGATTTTACTGTTTGTCAGGTTCATACAATTAATTTTATACAATTAATTATTCTCATCTTCACCCCAGTTCGCTCTCTTACCTGACGTTCTCTTGCTGTACCTCCTCTCAGAAAGACTCCTCTACTTCCAGGTCTTCCTCTGGTATGTTGCCCACTGAGTTTAATTGGAGTTTCTCATCATTTGCAAGTTTTATCCAGGGTGAGAGAGAAAGTATAGGAAGATTTTTGTCTTGTTTTGATTTTAAAGTTATTTTAAAAGGGCTTATTCATTTTTATGTTATGTGCATATGTGTATCACCTGCATGTATATATGTGTATCAAGTGAGTTTCTGGTGACCAGAGAGACCAGAAGAGACCATCAAATTTCCTGCAACCCCGTCATAAATGGTTGTCAGTCACCACATGCATGCTTGGAATCAAATACTGGTTCTCTGGAAGAGCAGAGAGTGCTCTTAACCACTGAGCCAGCTCCAAAATTCTTTTGTTTAATTATATGAAAATAGATGTTAAAATGATTCAATGAAAATAAGAACTTTTTATTATACTTATGGTAAAAGACTTATTCTGACTCCAGCAAGCATTTTTTGTGGAAGCAGCAATAAAAAAGTGCATGTCCCTGTTGCCACAGTACTGAGTGGGTGTGCTTCCTTAACAAAGCAGGTAGCGTAGTGATGAGCAAAAACAGGATGGGAACTAAAGTCACTAAAAATAAGCCCTGCTTTCTCAACCATTTCATAAGAGAAATCAGAAACATATTCTTTTCAAGGAGGGATAAGGAATCTGTCCTCAAATTTGGGGTAGCTTATGGATAGAGGATATTTTGCCTCATCACTTGCCTTATTGAGTTTTAAGCCATATGGTCCTGGGTTTGGATCACAGAATTTACAACACTGGTGAGCACAGTGTGTCCCATTCAGACTTCATCCAGCAGCTCACTTTTACATCTTAATATAGTCATCACATTAAATCATGACTTAAGGGAAGTTTTTAAAAGCCAAGTAGAAATACCACTCTGAGCTAAGATTACAGAAATGAAAAACACTCTTCGGCTCTTGTAAATTGAATTAAAATTATAGTATCAAGAATAGAATCAACATTTGTGCATTAATGTATTTTTATCTTCCCTAGAGTTTTGAATTTGAATGTTTCCTATTCTGGATTCTGGCATCTGAGTTATTTCCTCTCCCACACACATCCTCTCGCCTTCATGTACCACTTAATTAAAAGGGAGATTACATGAACACCTAATGATGTCCTTCTGTCTGCAAGCTCCCTTGCTACCAACCCCAGGAAGATGCATATGTCCTGACAGCACCTGGCTCTGAATCTCTACCATTCATCTGCTACAGTGTGGGACATGGATAGTTGAAATTACCTCCTATTTTCCACTTATTTTCTAACACTTTTAAAGAGATAAACCTACAGATAAAGTTAATCATAACAATTTTAATTTCACACTCTCCTATATGGTCTGCTTTACAAAGCCTCAAATTCATAACTTATACATTAAGCAACAATCCTTTCCTTATCTAAATATTTGTCAGACTGCTGAACCTTCTAGTCCCATATGTACACTTCCTTATAAAAATCTACTTTTTCTAGAACATGGCTAATGCTGTTTAACAGGAACTCACCTTCTCTCCAGACATATTGTCCTGTAGAGGAATTTTAATCCAGCTGCTCTCCAAGTATTTGAATCTTTTAGGTCAATGTGATAGAGCTGGAATACAGACATGCCATTAGTACACACCTTTAATCCCAAACAATATATGTTAGGTTAATTTGTAAAAGGAAGCGGCCATGTTTAAAAGTGACTTCTAATTGAGGAGTAGAGAAATTAATTAATCATAGGAAATAACTCAGAGAAAGGATATGCTCAACTCTCTGGAGAACACGTAAGAGAAAGGAGGCTACATAAGAGAGCAATACAAGAGGGGGGGAGGAGGTAGTATTACTGGGACAGTTTTGCAGAGACAGGTTGATGAGAGTACAAGCTAGACACAGATGAATATAGAACAAGCCAGAGAATGAGGAGTAAGATTAGGATGACTGTCACAGTTAGTTTGAAGCCAAACAGCAATTCAGTCAGAAGCCAAGAGAAGCCAATTTGAATCAGTCAGGATGGAGAGCATTTTAAGCCAAAACAACTGAGTTGAACCAGTCAGCCAGAGTTCTAGAAAGGGTGAGCTATTTCAGCAGTAAGCCTCCAAGACAACAATTACATAAGGCCAATAAAAGTTACTTTTACATTGCTAACAATAACAGATTCAATATTCATCTTTTACCATTTCCTAGTAATATGTGATCAGAAAGAATCTTATTCAGTTGGTTTAGCCATAACCTCAACCCCACCCCATACCTAATGTTTCTTCTTGGTCATTTTTCACACAAAAATTTCTGCTCTGTGCTTCGATATAATTTCCCAATTGTCATTATAATATTCAAAGCTGAATGCAAACCCCTTGCAGTGTTTCTGAATAAATTCCTTTTCATTATACCTTTAAAGTATGGCATCAAATAATCTTAACAAGTTTAAAGTTGGTTTTATCAGCATCCTAGACAGGGTTCAAGAAATAAGGAAGCCCAGAAATTTCAGGAAAATGCCATGCAGAATCTCAACCACGCAGAGCACTAAAATGAATTATTTATTTGAAGATGCCCTGAAGACACCACTAAAAACACATGCTTTCTGCAATCTGTGTGTTTGACTGCACTTGCACAGAGCACTAATGACTACTCCTTTTTATTCATTTCAAAATTCTTTTCCTCTTCGAATCTAATATCATATTCTTTGACAATATTTATTGAAGTATACAGTCCAAGCAGTTAGTGTCTACATCTACATGCAAAAACAAAAGCTCTTATGGGAAAGAAAATACTGTTTAGTTTCTAACAATATGATGTAACAAATTAAATTATGCACCCTGAGTTTAAGATCCTGTTTAGACCATCCCATGTCTAAGATGACAAGAGTTCTCTTCTCCTTGCATTTATGGGTAAACCCCACTGCTTCTCCTACATTATTATTTCCATGGATATACTCTCTCATCATTTTGCCACAACACACGTTCAAGAACCATTCTAAGAAATATAGAATGGATATATGCCCAGGAGAGGTATTGCTGGATCCTCCAGTAGTACTATGTCCAATTTTCTGAGGAACCGCCAGACTGATTTCCAGAGTGGTTGTACAAGCCTGCAATCCCACCAACAATGGAGGAGTGTTCCTCTTTCTCCACATCCACGCCAGCATCTGCTGTCACCTGAATTTTTCATCTTAGCCATTCTGACTGGTGTGAGGTGGAATCTCAGGGTTGTTTTGATTTGCATTTCCCTGATGATTAAGGATGTTGAACATTTTTTCAGGTGCTTCTCTGCCACTCAGTATTCCTCAGGTGAGAATTCTTTGTTCAGTTCTGAGCCCCATTTTTTAATGGGGTTATTTGATTTTCTGAAGTCCACCTTCTTGAGTTCTTTATATATGTTGGATATTAGTCCCCTATCTGATTTAGGATAGGTAAAGATCCTTTCCCAATCTGTTGGTGGTCTTTTTGTCTTATATACGGTGTCTTTTGCCTTGCAGAAACTTTGGAGTTTCATTAGGTCCCATTTATCAATTCTCGATCTTACAGCACAAGCCATTGCTGTTCTGTTCAGGAAGATGCCCCAACTGGTAAGAAGGACACATGCTCCACTATGTTCATAGCAGCCTTATTTATAATAGCCAGAAGCTGGAAAGAACCCAGATGCCCCTCAACAGAGGAATGGATACAGAAAATGTGGTACATCTACACAATGGAGTACTACTCAGCTATTAAAAAGAATGAATTTATGAAATTCCTAGCCAAATGGATGGACCTGGAGGGCGTCATCCTGAGTGAGGTAACACATTCACAAAGGAACTCACACAATATGTACTCACTGATAAGTGGATATTAGCCCAAAACCTAGGATACCCAAGATATAAGATACAATTTCCTAAACACATGAAACTCATGAAAAATGAAGACTGAAGTGTGGACACTATGCCCCTCCTTAGAAGTGGGAACAAAACACCCTGGGAAGGAGTTACAGAGACAAAGTTTGGAGCTGAGATGAAAGGATGGTCCATGTAGAGACTGCCATATCCAGGGATCCACCCCATAATCAGCATCCAAACGCTGACACCATTGCATACACTAGCAAGATTTTATCGAAAGGACCCAGATGTAGCTATCTCTTGTGAGACTATGCCGGGGCCTAGCAAACACAGAAGTGGATGCTCACAGTCAGCTAATGGATGGATCACAGGGCTCCCAATGGAGGAGCTAGAGAAAGTACCCAAGGAGCTAAAGGGATCTGCAACCCTATAGGTGGAACAACATAATGACCTAACCAGTATCCCGGAGCTCTTGACTCTAGCTGCATATGTATCAAAAGATGGCCTAGTCGGCCATCACTGGAAAGAGAGGCCCATTGGACACGCAAACTTTATATGCCCCAGTACAGGGGAACACCAGGGCCAAAAAGGGGGAGTGGGTGGGTAGGGGAGTGGAGGTGGGTGGGTATGGGGGACTTTTGGTATAGCATTGGAAATGTAAATGAGCTAAATACCTAATAAAAAAATGGAAAAAAAATTAAAAAAAAGAAATATAGAATGGAGATAAATTGCTGAATTTTATAGTATGTAGTAATATGAAAACATTACTTACATACCTGATAAACATTCAATGAAACACTTCTTAGATTTCTAGTTTGAAACCCTTTCCGCATTTTACGGCACTTGCTTCATGTTGTCTAACCACTTGCTTTATAAGTAAATGTGAAGCGATTCGGTCCTCTCTTACTTAGGGGTGTGGGGGAAATACAGTCACTTGGGTCCTTATGTGGTATAAACTCCATTCAGTAACTTAGAAGCTGCTATTAATTTATCCCATCACTTACTCATGTTGCTCTTATACTCCTGCATAACACACTGACATTCATGTTATACTGGCCATTAAACTCATGTGTATGGCCTTTGTCTTTAACAGTTTCTACATACTGACTACAACCTTATTCTATCTCTTCTCCATTCGACTTCACTGATGCTGACACACTTCTCAGTGATAAAGTTTTCTTCACTTTGCATCCCTTTTATTTATGGCTATATTCTTATCCTAAAATATCAGCCTATCATCTCTGTTTACTACACAAATAAGCACCTTTTCACACCTTAGAAACCTATCGCTTCTACCTTACCCATATTGAACACCTTTGGGATTCATTGTTACCTTTCAGGCAAAACCCTAAAGAACATTGAAATTTTCATTGAACTTCATTATTTATTCCAACTTAGGCTATTCTCTTCTTTAATTTATTTAAATATTTTGAGAATTTTATGTATGAGTACCATATATGACTCTATATGGCTCCCATCCTCTCCTCCTCCAGTACCTCCTATGTCTCCCTTATTCCTCAAACCCATGATCACTTATTATTAAATATATGTTTAAATACAATCTGTCTATTTCATCTAGTGTTTCTATATATACATTTAGGGCTAACCTCTTGAAATTGAAATTTAACAACCTGTCAAAGGGCTTGTCCTTTGAGAAAAGAGGTTTTTCCTTTCTGGGCAAGTATCAATATTCTGTAGTTCCATCTTGGGCTGGGACCTTATAAGATTTCTCTAATCTATGCTGACATGACGATTGGCAGTATCATTTTTCAGGTCTTTGAGCTTGTTTCCTGGATGTGGCTTTCCTGTCATATATAGAAAATACTATATTACAGTGTACATCTTCCCTTTCTGGCTCTTAACAATCTTTCTACCTTTTTTTCTTCCATATTCCCTGAACCTAAGTTGTAGAGTGGGTTGTACATCTATCATTTGGGGCTGTACACCCCATGGTTAGTTGTTCTCTGGATTTTGACCAGTTCTGGATTTCTGTAATGCTACATTAAATTGGACATTACTTGAGAGAATAAAAATGCACTGCCTTGTGCAGACTTTTATATCTACCACAAAACATTCCATGGTAAAAAAGTATATTCTATCAATGCCTTTTGAAGTAAACTCAATGAGATATAAGTAGCAAACAAAGGCATACTGGGTTCCATATTCATGACATTTTCTAATCAGTTTCTCTAAAATTCTTTGGCTTAAATTAAACAAGATACCCCCACCTCCTTGGTATACTACCTCCTTATTTAAAGTTATGACTATAGAAGTACAGTTGCATTCAATTCTATTATAATTATTATTTTATTGAAAATTATGGTGCTTGAGGAATTTTTGTGTCTATACAAGACAAGGATGATATTTATTAATGGCAGGAGAAATGATCACCACTTATACTTGTTGCTGTAGATTAGGTGCAGATCAGAGCATCATGTCCAGGCAGTGGTGCCTCTAATTTAATTCCTCAAATGTTATACAGCATTCCAGGTATACTGCTTTTCTGAGACAGTCAAGAGGTTATGAATCAAATCTGCTAATATAGTTCTTTGCATGTACAGGCACGTTTTTGGCTGCAGAGTGAGAATCAGTGCAAATGAATCTATTGATCTTTTTCAAAATTCGACTACAAACCAATTTAGAATCAGATTTATTAGATGTCAAGAGGAGGAATCCTGACAATATCAATGACATAACAAGGTCACTGTCAAGGATTAGGAAGATATGATGAGACTTTTTTTCTCTTTAAATTGTTCTTGAATCACAATAATTTGGTTGTCCATAAACGTACAAGTAACATTAATATTTAAGCCTCTGAATGGCCTCTAAGTTCTTTCCATATCACACAGTCTGACAGGTGTATTATAAAAGAATCCTAATGAGGCTGTTCTTCAACCTTTTTTGTTTAGAGGTGCTCCTTGCATTCTCAGCTATAACATGTCCCACTAACTTCTCTACCTTTTTTAAAACAAAGCCTCATGTTAACCATTTCTTCTTAGAAAACATAAGAGCAGGAAGAAACAAATTTTTCCTACATTGTTATTTGTAAATCCAGTTCCTTAAGTTTTACAAAAAACAAAGTTGGTTGTTTCTATTCCTGCAAAAACATCATGACCAAGAAGCAATTGGGAAGGAAAGGGTTTATTCGGCTTACACTTCCATATTGCTGTTAATCACCAAGGATGTCAGGACTGGAATTCAAGCAGGTCAGAAAACAGGAGCTGATGCAGAGGCCATCGAGGGATGTTATTTACTGGCTTGCCTCCACTGGCTTGCTCAGCCTGCTCTCTTATAGAACCCAAGACTACTAGCCCAGAGATGGTCCCACCCACAAGGGGCCCTTCCCCCTTGATCACTAATTGAGAAAATGCCCCACAGGTGGATCTTATGGAGGCATTTCCTCAACTGAAGATCCTTTCTCTGTGATAACTTCAGCCTGTGTCAAGTTGACACACAAAAGCAGCCAGTACAGTTGTTTATCTGACCTAATGCTCTGAACTGGCCTTTGTTGTGGATGTCAATCCTGTGGTCTGCTTTGTATAGAGAAACAGCAAGTCTTAATTATTTGTATCTTAATCATTTCAACACCAATCCTGTGGTCTGCTTTGTATAGAGAAACAGCAAGTCTTAATTATTTGTATCTTAATCATTTCAACACCAATGCATTGTCCTTCCTTCGAGTTTACTAGATAAATCTTAGAACAAAAAAGCAATGATTTTTCTTACTGTTGGTTTACCTCAAGTTGATATGTTAAAGATTTCCATGAGACACACATTCAAAACAGTGTTTTCCAGACACACACAACAGGACAGATGCTTATAGGAACTAACAGAAACTGTGGCAGCTCACATGAATCCTACATAGGTTCAGGCCAGACAGGGTCCAAGAACTGAGAGTGAAAAGTTCTCATCACTAACCAAGAAGCCATCTGTGATTGATACCTTTTTTAAAGGAAAAATTAGTATTTTATGAAAAATCTTACTGTGTACACTAATCACACTTCAAGGCAGGCCTCACACCCAGGGATAGCTATCTAATGCAAAATAAAATCAGTGATATTTTTGTAGACCTTTTGCCTCATACTGTTTTGTTAAGGTATTTTTGTCCTATTGGTCTTTTGCGTCTATATTTTGTTTTCCATGTTGCTGTGTGTGTGTGTGTGTGTGTGTGTGTGTATGTGTACTGTTCTATTATTTTCCTTTAGTCATATTTGTATTTACTTTTAAAGAGACAGAAAGATGTGGTGTGGAGTGGAATGGGTGGAAACATGGAAAGGATCTGGGAGAAATTTGGCAAAGGAGAAATGTGATAAGAATATATTTGTGAAAATGTAATTAAAAATAAAGACTGATAAAATGAATAAATGCACCTAAATAGATGAAGATGAAAGTTTAAAAAATAACTATATAGAATTACTATTTGAACATCTTTGTTTTCATGAAAAATCAGCTCTAAATATATCAGCTGTTTTAGGTACATTAAGTATATTTCTTTTTGTCAACTTAACATCTACAATAAAAATCCTTTGGGGCTTGGATGTAGTTGACTTGGAAGAGCACCTACCTTGAATTCATGGAGCTTGTGTTGGTAACCCCAGAACCACAGAAACATGCATTTGTTAACATGTAGCAGAAGTCCTAGCACTAAGGAGGTGTCAGCTAAATTATCAGATGTTCAAGGTAATCTTCCTTCAGCAACCTGATGAGTTCAAGGCTACAAGAGACCCTGTTCAAAAAAAAAAAAAAAAGTCACTTAATCCTGTCTGTATACTAGGTTCCTCCTTTCCCTTTCCAACTTCCTTTTGGTAAAGAACAGCATGTGCTTACTACTGCATGTCCTTCCTTCTCTTTTATTGCTTCCTACTCTTCCTTAACATTGCTGCGATGATAACAGCCTTTTATTTTGGCAAATGCAAAGACACTGACAGGTATACCCCTATTATATAAATGTTTTGAATGTTTTTGCCTACGCTATACTTTGATTTCTATGCCTGAGCTCACAACCCCAACTCTCCAGATCAGGTCTCTTGTCCTTTCACAACTATTCATCTAGTGATCACTAATATACTATAAAGAAAAAAGATTGTGTAATGGTGTCAGGAATTTTCTTAAAGGAAGATATTGTGCTTCTACCAGATGAAATATCAACATAATATCTGGAATCACCTGAAGATTTATTATGGTACTTAATCTATAGGTTGAGGATGGGCAATGAAAAACTAAGCAATATTTTTTATAAGAATGATGCTTTGATACCAACCCTATTTTACTCATCATTTATTCTTTGATTTGAAATACTGTGGAGATGTTCTTCCTGGCCAGGGTAAGACTGCATCTCATAACTAACTAATCCCTAGAGACACAAGCAAGTTGCCTGGTAGTCTGCCTTGTGTATACAAATGAATTAACCCTAATTCCAGCCAAGCCCCATTCCATCTACTTTTTTTAACTTTCACACACACAGAAAATAATTTTTCTACTGATAATTGATCCAAGGCCACACTGATAGGATTTAGCAGCAGAGTACCTTGGTGAATTGGAGCCAAGGATGCTTTAGGAGAGATCATAACAGGCAACAGAGCTCACATAAAAGATTTGAGACAGAGGAGCAAAAGGCCCTCTAGGAGTGGAGACATAAGAAAGAAATAGAGACAGGAAGAGACCAACAGAGATTGATTGGGGTGGGTGCTCATTTAAAGGATACTCATGTCACTTAAGGAAAATATGAATCTCATAGAGACAGTAGAAATGTGTCACATTTGGCTGCTGTAGTTCATAATGTGGTTTTTGGAGCTGAATCTCCTAGGGTAGGCTTGGGACGCTCCTGATTTCTAACACACACACACATCTATGAATAACCCTTATACCTGAAGACTCCTGGACATTGTTCAAGTGTATCAGTCTTATACCAGCTTTCCCTTTCTTATAGAAAGTCCAGTATAGACTGGAATCATCACACTTCTGTCTTCTCAACAAGCCTAGTTCTTCCTTGCATATCCTTAAAGGACCCTATAGGAACTATAACCTTAAACATTCATTTCAATGGCTTTAACCTCTTCCTGACATCATTGAGTCACTTCATTATGTTAAGACCAGGACTATCAACAGTCTTGGATTCTAACTCAGCTTTATTCATATAAGGATAATATAAACTCTCAGCTTGTTTAAGTCATTGGTGTTTTAGACTTCTGTTATAAATACTATAATGCATATATCTGTCTGGCATGGCTCTATAAATATAACAAATACAGAATGGTTGAATAAGATTCAACAGGCTTAGCCCACAAGCCTACTCTTTCTCTTATTATTTTTCTGACAATGTTACATAATAGTTATGATGTTTAACATGGATTGTCAGCATGACAGAATCTAGAATCACCTATGTGACAAACCACTGGATATTATGTGAGAGACTTTATCAATTGGATTATTGAAGGCGGTAAGATCATTCTAAGGGGTAACTGAGCAGGACTGTGCTATGAGCTATAGCCCTGAGCTTAAGATATTCTTTTCAGGAATTTTGTCACAGAAATGGTCAAAATAATTGATAGTGTGAACCAAAGCGAAAACCCAGGAGTAAGCCCAGGATCCCTTCCACTTTATTTTTCCATATATAGGGCTCCTTCATTTCCCCTCAACCCTGAAATATTTCTCAGTGGAAACACCTCTTCTTTGACACTGTAGCTACCTCTACTTTGCATTTATTTTTTTGTACTAAGTAATAATACTCAAGATAAAATGCAAATTGTTCATTTTGTCCTGAAGGCCTTTGTTAGATCTTAATCTCTCACCTTTACAAGCACACCATTGTAATCTATTCTCTGACCTTTGGACATACTATCATCCTTCTGCTCTTTGAAGTTATTGATGTTCGTCTTTTTAGAGCAGCTGTTCTCTCCAGCTTGGAGCATTAACCCTTTCCACCAGGAATTTTATAAGGCTGGCTCCTACGTCTTTAAGTCTGAGTAAATGTCAATTCCTCTGGTAGGCTTTCTCTGGACAACCTATTTAAATCAGCTCAACACACACAATGATCTACATACACCATGAATCTTCATCATACTCATAAGTGTCTTTTCTATATAGCAATAATCATATCTGGAAATTACTTATTTGCGTATTTTTTTAGTTGTTTTCTATCCATCTCCCTCATGAAACGCAAGGCATGTCTAAGATGCACGTAATCTGTCTCCACTATTTCAAGCCTGCATTGTTAAACATGTATGAGGTACTCAAAACTTGCTGGATAAATCAATGAGTGTTCCCTGTTTCTGTCTTCCCCCCAATCCCTCAACAGTTTGTATTGCTCACTGAACTTGAATGATCTAGATAGAATCTAACTATTGAAGGGAGCTACACACTATGGAGTGCTCTCCTTAAACCATGGATTAGGCACAGATCATACCGAAACACATTTTTCCAACACTAATTTATCCTTTATTAATCAAGAAAAAGATGAAAGGTGGCTGAATATGAATTGAGCAGGAAAAAAAAAAAACAACCAGCAAATAGCTTTGCAGATGTAATTTTAAGAGGGGAAAAAATGGAGGTCTGTGTTAGAATGAGCTAAAATGGGTTGGTAAGTTCTGATTGGGCCTGTTACTTAAGATAGCCAATGGAGATTTTTAAGATGATTTTGATGTTTTGGTGATTGGATCTGGTGATCAGCCTCAGCAATTAATCAAGCATAAGAAAGGGAATAAACCTTAGTGTCTAGCTTTAGGAATGTGAAAGTGCTTAAATAGGGGAATCTAATGCTTTAACAAAAAAAGAGAAAAGGGATAGGATAAGGTCTGCCAGTGCCAAGGTTGGCATACATGGGCCTATTAAGAGACCTAAAACTATGAAACAAAACAATGTAAAAGTTCTTCAAAAATCTACCAAGGTATTGCAAATTTAGTGTCCTGGGACACAGGTCAAAATGTACAAAACATTGACTTCCTTACCCATCAAGAGACTGTAATTTAGTACATTTTGTTTCAACACTGGGAAAATAAGTTAAATGATTTCCCCATCAACAACAAATTTTCTAGCCCACCAAGACCCCACTTTATATTTCTTTTGTACAGAGAAATGAAATCTGTGTTAGTTTTAGCTCTGTGTGCCAAAGCAGAACTGGGTAAAAGTCTTGGGCTTTATTCATTTCCTTTAATTCTTTTCTTTGTTTTTAATTTTGATTTGATAAAGATACTTCAGGCTCAAAAATTCTTTCTTCTGCGTGACAGAACTTATATGAGTTTCTCCTTTTGAGACTCAACTGTGTTTTTAATTTAATTTTTTTTGAGTACTTTATTTGCAAAATTTCTGTTGAGTTATTTTTGGTGATTTCTATTTCTCATCTAAATCATGACTCATTTTCTAGTTTTCATTGAACTATTTCATTGGCTTTTCTCAATATCGTTTTTAATTTTGATCAGGTATGTTATCAATAACCTTTTCTTTCAGCTTTGCCACTAGGCAGTTTCTGTGTTAATTGCAGTGATTAAGTTACTTACTTTTTCATATTTGTTGTGTCCCTATGGTTCATCTTGTGGATTAGTTGACTCTACCATTTTTATAAGGAAGTTTTCATAGTATAAGACACTCTCTTAAAGAAGTGTCTTAGGATACCAGTTTCATAAGTTACAGTGACTTTGTTTTTTGTTTGATATAGCATATGTCTTAGTTAAGGTCTCTATTGCTGTGAAGAGTCACCATGGCCACAGAAACACTTATAAAGGAAACATTTCTTGGGGCTAAAATCAAATAACTTTAAAATACACACACACACACATACACACACAAATGGATATAGATATAGATATAGATGATGATATAGATATAGATATAGATATAGATATAGATATAGATATAGATATAGATATAGACCATGATTCTAAATCTGTATAAGTTGTTATACAAGAGGAAGTAGGGATTGACTTGTTGAGTTTAGTTTTCTCATAATATATAATTGATCTATGTAGTTTTTAGATTATTTAACTGCTAAGCAACTAAAGTTTCTAAGTCTGCCAAACCCACCACCATCAGTGAAAGTGATACATGTTCATGTACAGAGCAATGATACAGGGATATTACATAATGAAATAGCTTTTCTTCAGTCTCTATCAAAACCGAGGCCGTCATAATCCACATAACAACGTGGGTAAAAGTATCAGACATTTATCCATAAATAATACAAATTTCTCTTGTCATAAAAATATAATAGCTGAACTGAAAACAATACATGCATCTCTTATGACAATTTTTAATGGTGTTTACACACCTGAATATGCATAAAAAGTGTTGAAGTGACTCAGGACTGATGTTAATATCCCCCCTTCCAAAAAAAAAAAAAAAAAAAAAAAACCATGTAGTTGCCTTAGTGCCTACACAGAAATAATATGTCCAGTATAGCACTACATACAGGTGTCATTTGTCAGCTTTGTTATCCACAGAGTGTGGCATTGTCAGAAGAAAAAGATCTCTAAGGAACCAACTCACCAAAATTTGTGATAACTACAGTTGGGGAAACTGAAAAGGTCAATAGACAAATTATAGTTTTTCCAGTAGGGTTTTTAACATGGTTTACTTGAAAAGGAATTAAGGGAAGGGAAGAAAAGCAAAAAAGGGGGCGAATTACTAGCTTCAGAAATGATATTTGCGAGAAAGGGAAGATATTTAATCTTGCCATTCCTGCAATCTTACTGTCTTAGTTCTGTTTCCTATCATGCTTTCTACAGATCATGGTATTGCTTTCATTTCACATGTCCTTCATGTATGAAATAGAGTGAAAGGGAGGCTTTGCATAGTCATTCTTCAGTGTCTGAGAAGAATTAAGTGAAGGATTCCCTGAAGATACCAAAGTCTACAAATGCTCCAATTCCTTATATAGTGTAGTATTTGTCTGTAAACTGTACTTCACATTGTCTCCAGATGACTTATTTTACCCAGTATATGAAGCAAATATTGCCTAAAGTGTTATTATACTGTGTTTTTTAAAGAATAGTCAAAAATCTTCTACATATTCAATGTAGTCATGTCTTTTCTGAGTATGTATAATTTATTGTTGGTGATATCTATGGATGCATAACTCAGGGATATGAATAATTGTATATATTTTGCATTGGTTTTAGTACTCAGATAAGAAATTATAAAATAGTCTGTGTCTTACCTTCCCAGATACCATTTATTTAAATCCCTCCTGCATCATTACTATCAGCAGTAAACCTTTATTTATTTTTGCTCTGTAGAATGAGGATTGAACCTGGGACCTCATACAAGGCAGACTAGTGAGACTCGATTATATTTCCAACCTTCTTACCTTTCCTTTTAGGACAAAATCTTACTGGCCAGTAACTCTATAAATGATTCTTGAACTTGTAAGCACCTTTCATTAGCCTCTTGTTTGTCAGATTACAGACTTCACTCACTTCCCAATCCCAGCAGGAGTAAACTTGGTAAATTCCTACTCAAATGTCAAACATCAAATTTATCTTGGTTCCATGCCATTCCTAGGTAAGGACAGGAAAAACTCTACATATTGGGCAAATAAGACCTCAAACATTGCCAAGTCCAACCATAAAGCCAAGGTAACATGATTTGAGTTCTGCACAAAACATTTAATAACTACTTGTCAGAGATAGCATGCGAATAAAATATGAACATCTGATTAGAAAATGAAAAATATATTCAGCATCACGATGCATCAAGGAGATAAAGTATCATTTCACATTCACCCACATGTTTAGAAGAAAGAGAACTGATCTCACTGGGCTGTATGAATGAGAAGAAAAGACACCAATCATTAGGATAAAAACTGGTAAAACAGTAGGAAAAATGGTTCATTTGTCTTCTGTGGAGGGGAGAGATTTTGTACTTTATTCAGACATTTCACTCTTGGATCTTTACCCAAGGAAAAGGAAAACATGTTTAAAATTCATATTAATAATAATAATAATCCAATAAAATGTTCACCAGCATTAAATTTGAGGGGGAAGTGGTGTATTTATAAAAGGAATACTAATAATCCCAGCACCAGAAAGCTGAAGCAGAATAATTGTAAATTCAAATTTATCTTTGACTATACTATAAGACTCTGCCTCAAAACAAAATAATACAACTAAGCGATAAAGTGCAGCCAACACTGGTACACATCAAAACATTATCTAGTGAGAGATACCACATGCGAAACAGTACATAGTAATATTCCATTTACAAGCAAGTTTAAGCGGGATGATCTAAAATATAGTATCAGAAATACATTAGCACTTCACAAAGGTACAAGATCTGAGGGAATCCCAAGAGTATAATGAAAAATACAAGTGGATAGGTAATGGGAATATTTTTCGTGGTGGAGTTTTTAGTAAGTATATATAGTTGTCAAAATTACATCAAAACTATGTGTTTATCTTATGTAGAATCATACATCATGTTTTGAGAAATTACCATTTCTATTTAGCTATTTCTTGTCATTTCTGTGCACTTTATGTGAGCAGTCCACACCCATATAACTCTAATAAGATACAGCTATATAAGAGATAATATTGCTATCTTCCCAAAGGTGAGAAAATGAGCTCAGAAAAGCTAAACAATATATTAGCCTAAAAAGACACAGCCAGCATATAACCATCCTTTAATTAAACTGGGTTCCCTGAGGACCATCCTTTCACATTCTTAGGCCACAGCTTAGCCAGGAGCTACAACACTATAGTCCTTTCTTTTTTGTATTGCTGTTGTATTATAAGAGATGGTCTAACAGCGCTTAGATATGACTCCCTTTAAAGTCAAATAAATTAGTTCAATTTTATTCTTTGACTTTATTTTACCATTTCTATTATTCCTATTTATTATTCTGTATATCAAATAGTTTTAACTAACAAAGTTGTGATGAAGAGTGACACTCAATTTTCTGTCAACCCAAAAGAAAATTCCTTTTGATTTTGTCCCACTTTAATTACCTATGCTTTCTAAATAATATTCCTTTTCCTTAAAATAACCTTCTATGCGTTTTCTAAGTTTTCTTCTGGACGTTGAGCAATACACACTCTCAGGCTCATAATATTGAGTATGTTCTAGAAATAGTAAAAGAAGCAACAGCAGACTCCGTGAGAAAAATAGATAATAGCTCCTAATAAGATCCAGAGTGAAGAGTTTAATCAGAAACCTTTGCATATCTTAATAATCTTCCTATTCATTTAAAATTGTGAACCCAAAACCAAAAGTTTTTACTTCTAGAGGGAAATATTTGTGGTATATTAGCTACTGTCAAATAAATCAATAACTGCAAAAGAAAGCCAACCACCATGAACATATGGTTAAAATGGTTAAAGCCTATCAACCACAGCCTCAGAAGACATTGTCATCATAGGTGACATCCCCTTGCAAATCACTGTCCCTGACAAACCCAGTGGACAAGATGTAAAAGTGGGGTAAGAGATAGATAGAAGGGTATTGTCATAGTTTAAATCTTCCATATCTCCAGGTCTGTGTGATAAGGGCTTCTTTCCTAAGGTAGAACAATAGGGAGGTCAATGCCACCAGGAGGTGAAGCCTGTAGCAGGTCCTTCATACATCCGTGATCTGCTATTGAAGAGGATTATGGTGCCCCAGACTCAGCCCCTTCCTCTTCCTTTTGGCTTTCTGGCCCTGAGACAAGCAGTTTGCTATGCTATATGCTCTCTACCATATTCATAAATCATGCTCACTAAATTGCAAAGCAGTGGATTAACTGATCTTAAACTGGAACCTTGAAAACGTGAGCTGAAAACAAACCTTTCATATCTTTATATTATCTGAAGTACTTTGGTAGTTACAGAATGATCTCATAATAGTAATCTCATGGAGACTTAAGCTAATGGATGTGTTTGTATCTTGTTTTTTAACAACAACAAGAAAAAAAAAACAAGTAAAAACTAAACTGATTATTTGTAGAAATGGATCAGTGGGTTGGAGTACTTCCAAAATGAGCAAAAAACAAAACAAAGCAAAACAAAACAAAAAAACAAACCTGAGTTATAATTTCTATCATAAGTCTAAAAGGCAGGCATAAATGAATTCTTGCATCTTGCTGGAGAGCCAGTCAGGCAAAATAGCAAATTTCAGGTTCATTGAGAAATTCTGTCTTATTAAAATTGCGTGGAAAGCAATAGAGGAAAATGCCTGGCAGGTACTTCTGACCTGGACATGTTTGTACATATGAGTACACATGTTCTCATATATATATGAAGATATAACAGCCACACAAATTCTAGTTTGAAATTCTAATAGAGAAAAATTCATAAACTAAGAATATTGAGGGAAAACTATCTGTATATTTAAAAAAATGTGTTTCTTTTTAAAAACTAAGTCTTGCAAAGAGTCAAAAGAATGATAAGTTTATAAAGCAAAATATTAGGGAAACTATGCTTAAGTTTAATGTTTGGTGTAGCCTGTGTTGTGTTGCTGGAGTCTACGGTAGCAGGAAGTCATGTGATAGACTTGGTTGAGACTCACGGATCCATACCCACCCGGACAATTCTACAAGCTCCATGTAGTAAATGCCCACCACAAATGACTTGCATATCGCTTTTATATTCTGTTTGACTATATATACTCTCTGTGGAGACAAATGTCACAGTGTTATAATTTCCTGCCATGTTCAGTGCAGTAATCATAGTCATGTTTTTCTCTCCCTCCTCTGCATGTTTCTGTTTACTATGTCCAGACTACCCTGGGACAAAACACTTTAAAATATATATGCCTAAACAGTGTCCCTAGCAAATATGTTCATAATATTATCTGCTGATATGTGTTTTGTGATTTTTTTTCTCTCTTTTGAGTATGATAAACAAAATCACTTCTGATGTAGTCGTTTAGTAATGTTCTCACACATGGGAAATCCATTCATATCCATGGCCTTACACCAGCAATGTCCCATGATTCTGAAGGCAGCTGATAGTAAATGTATTTGAGGAAGGCTGTATCATAGGCAAGGAGTTCTAGGAGGGAGCAAGAAAGTACAAAACACTGCATAATGAATAAAGCTACTCAGAATGAGAAAAGGCTGGATATGTGTACATGTTCTGCATGATTGATCCCAAAATTTTTCAGTATACTGAGAAAGCCTCAGGTGAATTAAATTTTAGCCTTTTTGCTATTTATATAATCTAATTATAAATATATTCAACTAGCTCTTGTGTCCTCTGCTTGTAGAACTAGTACCTTTTACACAGTCCATAATTATCCCTAAATATTGGCTAGTTTAAGAAGTTTAGTCATACTAATTGCTAGCTTCCAAAGTTAATGGTTTCCTCAAGCAAGGGAATCATTATAAATGAATCTATATTACTTTCTTCTAATAACTTTCCCAGGTTTAAATGAGTTTACTTACTAATGGGTATTCAAAGCAAAATTTTAGAAGTGTATCAAGAACTAGTTTCTGACTCAGAAGTTTATATTCTATTCAGGAAGACTAACTGTGAAGAAGAAAAACAAACTCCAGTTAGGTCCCAGTGGAGTTACAGTAACTGGAAGTATTGGCAAAGAATCTATACAACCTCAAGTATGCTGATTAGAACACAAAGGAAGCTAACCACATTCCTCTAGCATATTACTGTTATGCTAACTTTGACATGGAAACACATAATTGTGGAGACAGTCTTAACTTGAATAACAATCAGCAGCAAAGAGAAGAGGAAAGAAACTGTAAAAGGAAATGAAGCTCATATAACCCATGTAGACTTAAAAAATGGAGCCATCTTGAAAGGAAAAAGTCTGCCATGATGAAGACAGAAATATTTAGAAAAATTACCCCAGGTTTAACTAAGATAATAAGACAAACCAAAAAATTTTGATGCATAGTCATTAATTGAATTTTATTTCACTTTTTGTCAGCGATGGGGGAAAAAAATTCCAAATCTCATTTCCTTAGGTTTTAAAATACATTCCAAATAAGAGCCAGCTAATAACTAAATAATCACTAAATAATCATGTGAACCTTTAGGAAAGCCCTGCAGACTACTTGACTCATTGATTTTGATTGTCCATCCCTCCTCTGATGAGTTGAAGCTGAAATAATAAAAATTAATATCTTTTAAGAAAATGGACTCTATCAAGGTAGCTAATGAATCTTTGTGTACATAGATACCCAGCTGGCTATGCAGGGGCAACAGAATGAGGAAGTTGCCAGATGGTAAAAGGAAATGCCAGTCACCACTTGGCAGATGCACAACTCATTGAAACTTACTGACAGTGTGGGTCCATGAGGACCATGTTAAGAACCAATAGTCTTACGTGCTGTTCAGAAACGGTCGGAGAGCCAGTGGTGTCAGCTTGAGCAAAAGCATTTTTCTTCGCCAAACTTTCTACCTAAGTCTATGCTTAGTAAATTAGTAATGGGTGCTTACAGTTCCGATTACCTAACTATAAACTTATGATGGAAATATAATTTTGCTAGCTAGCATTGCTTTTGAATGGCCAGCATTTCAAGTAATAGCCTGATAAAGTCCAAGAGCAGGAAGCAGCTCTCTCTGACAATGATGCGTCTGTGTCCAATTCTTTGGATCTGTGTGTTCACTGTATATTCCAATCTTAGCCCTTGTAGCTCACTCCAATTACTCACTTGGTCTGGCCAGAAGCTTGGGGTATGAAGCAGAGATAGGGTGGCAGAAGACCACAGAACATTTCAGAATTCACAGAAGAATTTTATGTAAAAATAAAATCTGTATTTGATGTTCCTTGGACATTGTCAAATCTTTTTTCCATTACTGAGAGATAATAATTATTTCACTTTATCGGCTACAGAATCCAGGTTTTGCTTTGTACACCACATACTAATCAAGTCTGGATGTTTAGATTTTTCAATCATCTCAAAGATAAATTATTAATATGTGATGATAATATTCAAAATTATCTTCTAGCTATTTTGAATTACATTATACTATATACACTATATTGTTAATTAGAATCACCCTTCTGTGTAAAACAAGGCTTATTTTCCTATGCAGTTGTGACTTTGCACCCATAATTCCACCATATCTCCCTCTCTATGAACCTATAGTGATTACTAATCTGCTCCCTGCTTTTATCAGTTCAGCATTCTTAGGTTATAAATGTCACTAAAATATGTAATACCTGATTTTCAATTCCAGGCTTGTTTGATCTTACAGTAAGATTTGCAAGTCAATCTACATTTCTACAAATGATATGGGTCCCATAATGTTTGCCATATTTCTTTATTCATCCACTAGTGAGCACTTTCACTGATTCTATGTCTTAACTGCACTAAAACAAAACTGCTAAAAGAAACATGAGAATGTGTATATCTCTTTGTGAGATTATTAATTGTGAATTAAGTGGTTTTTATTTGGGTTTTATGGGATCTTGGGGGTGTTGTTGATTGGGTTTATTTTGTTTTGTAATGTTTTGTTTGTTGTTGTTTGTTTCAAGGCACCTCTGTCTTGCTTTTCATAGTTGTCATACTAATTTACATTTCCACAAATGTGGCAGAAGGATGCCCTATCTCTATGTCTTCACCAACTTGTCATTGCTTGTTTTTTTTTTTAACTGAAATTATTCTGACTGAGATAAGATACACTTTTTGATGTATTTATGTGTGCCCTGATTAGTGACACTGAATATATTTCAAGACTCACTGACCATTGGGACTCAAAGTTGGCTGTAACTATTGGTTTTTTCTCCCAGCAACTTTGTTCCCTAAAATAATGACTCTGAGATTAATTATTTATTAATAAATGCTTAGGCCAATAACTTTGAATCTGTTCCCTGACTAGTTCAAGCATCAGTAATCCAGTTTATTCTGGTCTAAGTTCTTCTACTAGATAGTTACCTTTCCTCTGGTTTATGTGACTGTCCAGGAAAATCTCCAGTGCCTGACCATTTTCAGAGTTCCTCTCTCTACCAGCTATCTCATAAGATATCTTGTTCCAGCTCATTGGCCAATCAGCCTTTTATTGATAGATAATGTTTCCATTCAGTGCAAGATATTATCTCTACAGCTGGCATTAAAGGTGACACACAGACCAAAGTGACATGACTGCAAACCCATCAGTCAACCCATACACTTGGAACTAAGTGGCTTTTAATACATAAAAAGAAGAACACACATCTGGAGAAAGAAACTCTCCTTAATAAATGGCCCTGTGAAAAGTGGGTGTCACATGTGTAAGAATTAGACTAGATCCCAATCCAGTCCCACATAAAAGTGTCAACTCACAATGAAAAAGCTAAACTGTATATCCTAAAACAATAAAAACTCTTAGAAGAAAATTTGAAGTAAGTACTATGTGACCTAAGACTGGGAAAAGATGTGTGTAACACAAGGAAAAATGCACAGATGACATTATATCAGATATTAAAATTCTTCCACATAGCAAGGAAATAATCAACAAGGTACAGACATAATCTATCGTGTGGGAGAAATATTGTTAAACTCTACACCTGATAGGAATTACTTTCCAATATGTGTAAGGAACTCAAAATCTTGACATCACTAAAGCAAATACTAACACACTAAAATGGACACACGTTCTACCTAGGTTTTTACACATTCAGTTGTAATAGATTAGTTGACAAAAAATGTACAAAATGAAAATCTGAGGAATATCAATAGATAGCAGAAGATATCACTAGAAAATATCTATAAAACCTACAGTTAAAACCTTGTGTTGGAAAGAGTTAAGAGGTATTGTTTACATTAATACACATCATTTTTGACAAAAGTAATGAAATTATAAAGCAGTTAGATTCTGGTGGTGACTAATTATGAGTTAAGGAGACTTGTGAAACCATAGGACACATTGACATTTACATCTTACTCCATCCCACAACCATATTAGAGAGCAAAGCAGCTTGGAAAGACATGAGATTCATGAGTGGTAAATCACTACTCCTCAAAAATACAAATGAACAAAACAAAACAACAACAACAAAAAAATAGAATAGATGACAAAGAATGGAGAACTTAATCAACCTCTTCTTTGGTTCCCACAATGTTATTGAAGAAGAAAGAAAATACATTTTCTTCACTCTACAATCCATTCAGTAATGAGCTTCTCTAACTTAATGAGGTAGACAAAAGCATGAAATGATTTAATAAACAATTCTTACATAAACCAAAGCCTTTGGGAATAAACCACAAAAACAAGATGTAAGAGAAAATGCATCCTTGGCCTAGCAGCCAGCCTACCTGACATGTTACACTTCTAAATAAAAAGCATGGTAGGTACACTGTTGCAGTAAATCTCCAAACCAAATATGCCCTAGGCAATGACAACACAATTCAGTTAATATAAATACATGTGTGTGCAACTAGATTGGGCAGATCTACCACTACACTACCATCTTTCCCATCTTATGAGATCCCTTAGAACTTGCGGTTTCTCCAGGCCATGTGCTTCTGCTCAGCTTTTCTTCTTCCCCCTCCTCCTCTGCACCCTCTCCCTCTTCCATTTTCTCCTTCTCCTCTCCTTACCTTCCTCTCCACCTTCCCCTTTATCTGCCCAATCATCAGCTCTCCTTTATTTTACAAATAAAGTGGGAAACAGGTTTACAGGAAATCACCTGAGTGCTAACTCATTCCTTGTTCACAACTCTTCACAGGAGAACGGAATTAACATAAAATATAATTAGCCCCAGGGCTGTACACAACAGTACACCATGCTCCTGAAGTTAGAATAGTAAATTCTGAAGTAACCCAGAGTTGGTCTGCAGAAAAATCTCCACTTTTTTGTCTTCTTTAATAGGTTTCTTCAGCATAGAGACCTTGGTGGTATGAGTGCTCACTCTCCAACACAAGGTAATGTGTTAACCAATCACAATAGGCTTCCACTATATAATTGCTTACACACAGTAAAGCATATGCTGTTCTCTGAAACTGTCTCCAGAGAGACTTATCTCTATGATCTTAACCGACCCACAGGCATATACACATACATACATATATGCCTGTGGGCATATATATACATATATATATACATATACATAATGTATGTGTGTATATATATATATATATATATACATACATACATATACATAATGTATGTGTGTGTATATATATATATATATATATATATATATATATATATATATATGACAGTCATACAAGGTGTATTATGGAGTGACAAGGGATTATGTTCTAGAGGATAGATGACAATGTAGGACAGCTTCATGGAATCTCATTTTGTTCTGGAATGAAAACCTTCCTTTCCTGTAGTTACAAGGGTACAACCCCTCCAGTAAAAACCTTGTGATTTTTCTCAGAGTTCCTATAGATTGTATGGCTCAGGTGAAAGAGAGAGGGTCAGAAACGCTACCAGCCAAGGCACTGTGCCTTGACACTGCCTGAACTTCATGTTGCTGTAGTACATGCCTGTTTTCATAATAACTGACCCACACATTCAAGGTAAGCTTGCTCTGACCATGCCAAGTATGTGTGCATACACAAAACACTTGGAAATGTTTCCTATTTCAGAAATGTTCATATTTTAGAATACTATATACATTCTACCACATATATTTTTAATGTGAAAGTCCAAATTCTGAAGTGTTGATTGTCATATAAGCTTTCCCTGAAGTTTTGAATTTTAGAGTCTTTCTTCTAGACCAAAACTTTAGTCAGGTTACCCCAAGCCCTTTAATAGGCTGCATATTTGGGTCTTCTCATTTGCATAGTCCAGTTTTAACAAACCCCTACTAAACTAGGTAATAGAGACCCTTCCCTTCTTTGGTATCTAACCACCCCAATATCTTAATATCTCACCCAATTTCTCATTCCACGTAGGTAATACTGCTCTGGATTATATTCAGCAGTAAACTTATTAGAAAAGTTTATCAGAAATTTCTTATTCATAGCAACTTGATGTCTATTAAATGGACCCCACACTCTAGTCTGGTCATAAACCCTTGCATTTCCATGTTATATTCAGAACAGGTTTTGATCTTTTTCCCACTATGACAACTTTGATGCCTATTGCAAGTCCTTAATCCTGTCTTTCTTCTTTTCTTAACAATTATCAGACTAATATCATACAGAGAAAAATAAGAACAACTACATGTTAAAGGCTTTAACGGAACCTGGAAAGTTTAATGGGAATCCTGAACAACACAAACTAACACAAATGAATCTGAAGATGGGTTGCAAATGTAAATAATTGGGTTTTTTTTTGTTGTTGTTGTTGTTGAAGAGAGAGTTACATATCTATCAATAGATATGTAACTTACAAGGAACTGCAAAAGAGTTCAAAGGCAATAAACATGTCCAAACAACAGTCACCAATAAAAGAAGGCATAGCCACTGCATTTGTTCAAATGAAGCAAATGTTTCATTTGGTGCTTCGGCCCCAAGTTCATGTGCATTTGGGCAACACTAACTGGAATCAGTGGTCTATGACTATGTGGCTTGACACTGGGTCTGTGATGCTATTTGGTGATGTCTATGTATGTTTGTGCCTGTATCATGATACTTGTGTTATAAAAATTCATAGTGTAGTGGGAAATCAAGTGTTATGCTGCCTGCTGCACTGTTATGTTGTTCAGAATTCCTTTGATTAGTCTTATGTTTCCATGTAAGTTTTAGAATCTTCTTGCTGTTGTTGTTGTTGTTGTTGTTGTTAAGAATGTCATTGGAAGCTTAGCATAGAGGAACATGTTTTTAACCCTAGTGCTTAGGAGGCAGAGGCAAGTAGATATAAGTTTGACCCAACTGTAGTCTACACAGTTATTTTGTTAGTTCTAGACCCTTTTATACCAGCTTTATCTGAGCAACCATCTAGAAGGTATTTGGAATAATCATAAGCTATATAAGAGAAGACTTAGAATAGAAAGTTCTCTGGCCCTTTTTTTAAAGACATTTACATTTTCTGTTAAATGATAATCTATAATAAAGGAAACCTAGTTTCCACTAAGTTTTGTTGTTATGTTTCGGCTAAGGAAAACCTGAGGACTCCTTTAAGAACATTGAGCTAGAATCTAAAGGCAAAAAACATTCAATATCTGATTGTCCTTATGAAACCTCATTTTTGCTGCTTGACATTCTGTGCTCCCTGCTTATTGGCATTCCAATTTCTAGTTTCAGAGAACCCTTCTTGTTGTATATTCTTAAGAACTAGTGAGCACAAAAAAAGAACAAATGTCCAGATTCTGACAGCAGTGGGACCAGACTGTGTACATGTTGCCTTTCACTACCAGTGTCTTTGCCCAGACCTCCAAAGTCCTCTCACATGTCCCGCATACATCCCTAGTTCTGAGCTTCCAGCTTCTCTCCATTCATTGAAAATTAATCATCAACCTGTCTTGTTAGAAGGGCTGAAGTGTATACTCTTCATTAGGTAACCAAGTCAGTTTCTACAGCTTTAACTAAGATGAAAGCAGATGTATGTAGGAAACTTCACCCTTCAAAGAGCCCACATCAGCCATAGGATAGTTTACTCTATTTTCAAAACTTTCATCTGATTCATATAAGCCACACTAATAAGCAGTTCTGAATCTAGCTATGTGGACAGGATTTAGATTTTCTTGAACTTATTCTGCTCTGATATCAACTATAAATTTCATTTTAAGGTGAAAATTTCTTTTGCAATAAGAGAATCACAAAGGGAAGAATGTCATATTTGATAAATAAAACATTCAGTTTATAAGAATAAAAACAAAAATGAATAACTTTACCTCTATATTCTGTTTCTTAAAATACTGAAGAATAATAAAATATTGGTACCTATAAAAGTTAAGAACTTATATAAATGTCTATAAATTTCTCTTATATTCATCTCCATGGAAATAATTCATGCTAGAGGCAATATAAATGGTTACAAATTTAAAATATAGTCCTCGAGTAGAAGCATTGAGATATTGAAGGCCCTGCCTGGCCCTCACCAGGCAGGCATGACAAGAAATGAGCAAGTATGTACTGGAGTGATAGGAAAGATAGAAGCTGAGCAGTTTGTGGGCTGTAAAGAGAGGTGGAACTGGAGACACAAGAGTGATGAAGAAAGGCCTCATAGGAGAGACCTGCACAGCCACAGAATCCATGATGATACCTAGCCCATGCTACTGCCAAGGGCCATCTCTGGGTCCTGAAGCAGCCAATTGATATTTGTGGCCTGTACAATCTATAAAGATATCCGTGGTCTTTAAACATGTTGATATTTGAGGGGTACACTGAACCAGCTCTGTCTCCCATGGTGGTGTCAGTGGTAACATGGGTGTGGGAGAGCTGGCCCCACACCTCATCTATCCACATAGAGAGGGCTTGGTGGTGAGGGCACAGGAAAGCTGGGAGGCCAACCAAATCAACTACTACCACCCAGGCCCAGATCTAGGGCTTTGAGTTGACCAACCACTTATAACATTCCCTAATTATGAGTTGCTGGAATGTGTGAAGAGGCTGTAGGATCCCCATGAGTCAGGACAAGAGCAAGATACCTGAGAGTCTCTATGAGGGTACAGTATTGATATTGTAGCAGAAGTCTCAATTAGCCTAACAAATTGCAATGAACACTCACAAGTAAAGCTGCTTGGACTATGGGTATTCTGCATGACACATCATAACTCTCAATGCCACTTCAATGAACAAGTATGTTAGGGAGACACATGAAAGATGGAAGAGGGAAATGCTACATGCACAGAAGGCTGCAATCAATAGAGGAGTGTGTCGTTGCCCTGAAGGGTCAGTGAGATGTTTTTTGTTATTGTTGTATAAGGAGGAACTGGGAGATGAGTGTGCTTGGGATGCATGATGTGAAATTCCCAAAGATTCAGTAAAAAAATTATGGTAAAAATGTCTTAGAAATAATTGCAGCTTAAAATTAAATCAACATTAAGTAATATATGAATAAGTACCCAATAAAATAAAAATTATTTATACTTAATTTTGTGTGATAAAGTTAATGTCCATCTACAATTGTTTAGCTACACAACTATATCTCTGGCTGATCCTAGCAGAGACAGGAGAATCCTTGGAGTTGTTGCTAGGTAGCAAATCAATATATTATTTGGTCAGTGAGAAATCCCATCTCAAAAGTTAAGGTGAAGAATTATTGAGAAGGACTCCTGATACTGACCTCTGACCTCCAATTACTTGCACACATATATTCCCACCAGGGACTTCTTCACACCAAGGAACATATACACAGGTATGTAAACATACAAACACTAGATACAAAGACAGACTTAGTGTTCATCAGGGAATGCCAAATTTCAGTACCTTCAAACTATTTGGCATCATTCCTCTTACAAAGAAGATGCAAAAAAGAATGTCATCATTCTTCATCAGGAGTACTTAGAAGAGAACAAAGATGGAAATCTGCTCATTCCCTAGACAGGACATATCAGATATAAAATGATGGCTTGCTAGAATCACAAGAAATTCATCTACAAACTCTACAATCACAGATGAAAAATTGATCTCACTGTAATCTTCCTTAAGTAAACTCTAAATAATTTACCCAAGAACATGGTATAGAATGAGTCAGGTCTCTATACATTTTGATGACTCCAGCAATTGCCCATTGTCTGTAGTTTCATTTCTTGCCATGATAAAATTCTATGCATCTCTTAAACTAGTGATTAGATAGGAAAATAGCAGAAGAAAAGATATATTTTAAAAATCCTAATTTTTCTATTTTTTAAAATGTGGCATCAATGATTAAAACCAAGTGAAAATTTAGTAGCCAAAAGGAACAAATATGTCCTTTCTCATGGGTCAATCAGACCAAAATCGGGAACATGCTGACCAGGTCAGCAACCAATGCAATTGGATTGCTGATATAATCACCAGTGGGCTGTCTGACCTTTCAAGGAAAGTCAGTGCCACAATTCCTCCCAAGTTCATGAAAGGTACACAGATGTACAGTGTAATGAGTCTGAAGAGCAAAAAAAGTACCCTCACAGATTATGGGTTTACATCTTGTTCACTGTAGGAATATTGGATTTGGAAGGACCATCCAGAGACTGCCCCACCTGGGGATTCATCTCATAAACAATGACCAAACCCAGACACTATTGTGGATGTCAACAAGAGAAAGAGAAACACTCCTCCATTGCTGGTGGGATTGAAAGCTGTTACAACCACTCTGGAAATCAGTTTGGAGGTTACTCAGAAAATTGGACATAGTATTACTGGAGGATCCAGCAATACTACTCCTGGGAATATACCCAGAATATGCTCCAACATGTAATAAGACACCTGCTCCACTATGTTCATAGCAGCCTTATTTATAATAGCCAGAAGCTGGAAAGAACCCGGATGTCCCTCAACAGAGGAATGAATACAGAAAATGTGGTACATTTACATAATGGAGTACTACTCAGCTATTAAAAAAATGAATGTATGAAATTCTTAGGCAAATGTATGGACCTGAAGGATATCATCCTGACTGAGGTAACTGAATCACAAAAGAATACACATGGTATGCACTCACTTCTAAGTGGTTATTAGCCTAGAAGTTTAGAATACCCAAGATACAATTCTCAAAACACATGAAACTCAAGAAGGAAGACCAAAGTGCGGATACTTTGGTCCTTCTTAGAAGGGGGAACAAAAGACCCATTGAAGGAGTCACAGAGCAAAGTGTGAAGCAGAGTCTGAAAGAATGACCATCCAGAGACTGCCCCACCTAGGGATCCATCCCATAAACAACCCCATATACCAGGCACTATTGTGGATGCCAACAAGAGCTTGCTAACAGGAGCATGATCCTAAGTGTTTTACCAGTGTCTGAAAAATACAGAAATGGATGTTCACAGCCATCCTTTGGACAGAGCACAGGGTACTCAATGAAAGAACTAGAGAAAGTACCCAAGGAGCTGAAGAGGTTTGCAGCCCCATAGGAGGAACAACAACATGAGCTAACCAGTACCCTCAGAGCTCCCTGAGACTAAACCACCATTCAAAGAAAACACATGATGGGACTCATGGCTCTAGCTGCATATGTAGCAGAAGATGGCCTAGTTGGTCATCAATGGGAAGAGAGGCCCTTGGTCCTCTGCAGGTTCTATGCCCCAGTATAGGGGACTGCTAGGGCCAGGAAGCAGGAGTGGGTGGGTTTGTGAGCAGGGGGAGGAAGGGAGGGATAGGGGGTTTCAGAGGGAAAACTAGGAAAGGGGATAACATTTGAAATGTAAATAAAGAAAATATCTAATAAAAAAGAAATGTTCAACATCCTTAGTCATCAGGGAAATGCAAATCAAAACAACCCTGAGATTCCACCTCACACCAGTCAGAATGGCTAAAGTCAAAAACAGCAGATGCTGGTGAGGATGTGAAGAAAGAGGACCTTCCTCCATTGTTGGTGGGATTGCAAGCTGGTACAACCACTCTGGAAATCAGTTTAGTGATTCCTCATAGGACATAGTACTACCCGAAGACCCAGTAATACCACTCCTGGGCCTATACCCAAAAGATGTCCCAACAGATAACAAGGACACGTGCTCCACTATGTTCACAGCAGCCTTATAACTGCCATAAGCTGGAAATAACCTATATGTCCTTTACCAGAGGAATGGATACAGAAAATGTTGTATATTTACACAATGGAGTATTACTCAACTAATAAAAACAATGAATTCATGAAATCCTTGTCATATGGATGGAATTAGTATATATCATGCTGAGTGAGGTAACCCAGTCAAAAAAGAACACACATGGTATACATCCATTGTTAAAAAGCTCAGAATACCCAAGATACAAATCACAGACCACATGAAGCTCAAGAAGAAGGAAGACCAAGTGTGGATGCTTCAATCCTTCTTAGAAGAGGGACCAAAACTCTTAAGGAAGGAAATACTGAGACTAAGTGTGGAGCAGAGACTGAAGGAAAGATCATCCAGAAACTGCCCCACTTGGACATTCATTCTATATACAGACACCAAATCCAGACAATATTGCAGGTGCCAATTGCTTGCTGACAGGAGCTTGATATTGCTGTCCCCTGAGAGGCTCTGCCAGAGCCTAACAAATACAGAGGCAGATGCTTGCAGCTAACCATTGGACTGAGCGCAGGGTACCCAAAAGAGGAGTTAGAGAAAGGAGTGAAAGAGCTGAAGGTGTTTGCAACTCATAGGAAGAACAACAATATCAACCAATCAGACCTCCCAGAGCTCTCATTTTCTTTGGGATCTGAAACATTTTTGTTTAATATAATCCCACTTATTGGCGTTTGCTTTTGTTTCCTGGACTGTTGTGTTTCTCACAAGAAAAAAAAATTTTCTCTGATTCAATATTTAAAATGTTCTGTGTTTTTTATTTACCTGATAATTTCAGAATTTCAGGTCCATTCTAAGTTGGCTTTTGTTTAAAAGGATGGCATATGAGGCCAATATTCAGTCTTCCACATGTACATAGTCAAATTTTCTATAACATTTGTTCGAGATTGTCATTTCTCTAATAGAGAAACATGTGTTTGTGCAAATGTCATGCTTTTGTAAATTTGTTCCAGATCTCTGCTAAAACAAATATGCATTTCAAATAAGGGATAATATAGAAAATGGGCTCCATCAGCTTTTATATCAATTGAGCCTTATATTAAATATGTTCTGTCTTGATTTATCACAAACCACAAAGGGAGAAGCCATTTAGTAAAATACGAGATATGAAAAGGCGTGCTATCGTTTCAAATTAGTTTTGACCCAAACCAGACTAATTTAGCTACAGAAGATGTTGACTGTACAAATAATTATTACAAATTTTAATTGAGAACAACTCCTCCAGCAGCTGTGAACAGATGCTTTCCAACATTAGCTGCAGCCAGGCTTTTATTAACTGCTTAACTTTGATGGCTGCCTGGAGGAATGAAAGGGTCTTGTAACTAACATCCAAAGTCTTCCAACATTACCAAGCACAAGAATTCTTTCCAGAAGCCAAATGAAAGCAAGATTCTCCATAAAGCATTTTCACTCAGCTGTGGCCCAACAGTTGGAGAAGTGGCTGTATTTTAGAAGCATTGAGTATGTTGGCTTTGAGTCCCACATGCAATCATAGGTCCTGGGCATGGAATGTTTGCTGAACTCAAGCAAAGCATTGGCCTCTTTTCTGTGTAAATTACATCCAAGGTTTGATGTGGGTACAGCAAACTATGGGAGCCGGCTTAGCTCCAATCTTTTCATAAAAGAAAAAAAAATGAAATGTTCATAGTGGTCCTCTTAGCCGTTTTGGTTAACACTACTCTTACTAGTACCAAAACACAAAGATAAAAGCTGTAGAAAACAGTGCTAAGAGAAAATGAAATCAGAGACAAATAAGATCTCAGTAGCACATTACAGTTTTTAAGTGTTTTGTCTACATTATTTTACTCCTACTTAACATTTCCAAGCTGTGCAATAGTGAGCAGCTGCATCTTCCAGATGAACCCAAGTTACAGAACCATAGCTGATGACTTGATAAATGCCACACAGATTATTTCTAAGGCTACCCTAGGATATTTGAGGGAAATAATACTCTTTCTTAATATGTATTTACTTTATATAGAAGTTATCATTTTACTCAGATTATGACAGTAGCACATAACTGATAAAAGAAAATTAAAATTCCATCACCTGAGACAAGCATCAGTAAAATTGATATATTTCTATAAATATGCTATCTCATGAGCCATCTCCCCAGCCAGACCTCAGATTGTCCATAAAAGAAACTCTGACATGAAGGATTGCATAAAGCTGGTTAATGGCTTTTTCCTAGAGCTATACCTGTACGAAAAAGAGCAGGCAAACAATGTACAGAGAAACGTGATGAGGGAAGCAGCTGCAAGAGGCCTCAGGAAATCCCAAGGGGAAATCTGAATCTTAGATGGGCTATCTAAAATGTACTGAACTGAGATTAGGAATTCAATTGTAGTCATAAAGTTGACTAGCTGTAAGCTGCCCTTTGGGAGCAACTGAACAAGGGTCAAGGTAACTTCCTTGGGACAAGAAATTTATAAAAGGAATTAAAATGTAGGCTACTAACGTCCAAATTAGACAACTACCCAGGCAGCTGGTGGAGTATTTCTCATGAAGAGTGATAGACCTGAATTTCAGAATATGTCTGTCCTCTGTGGTTGGAAGAGGTGGTTCCTGGAGAATGTAACTTTAAAGGAGATATTTTGTCTTTGTTCTCTTTTCTGTTTCTCCCTCCTCCTCATAATGGCTTCTCTCTTCCTCTACCCACCTTTCTCCCTCCTTCCTGCCTTTTCTTCTTACCTTCTTGTCTTCCTCCCTCCTTCCTTTCTTCTTATCTCCTAATCTCCCTTCCTCCTTCTCTCCCACTCCTATTTTCTTCTCAACTATAATGAGATGAACAGTTTTGACATACTTCACCACAGATTCAGATTCATGAAGCCAAGTGACCATGACTGAAGTCTATAGAACCATGTATAAAAATAAATCTTTTCCTCTTTCATTTTTCTTAGGTTATTTTGTCACAGTAATAGACATATGGTTAGGGACTCAATGTCATAATTCACAGTCACTAGCTTCTTCCTGAATAGCCTTTTCTAGAAACATCCTGCCTTAAGTTTAGCACATCTGTTTATGTAAATCTTTAACCAGAGAGATTTAAGCCTTATGCTCACCATGCCCACTTCATGACAGGTGTACTTGTTCAAATGACTTCAAATTGGGCTAAGGTAATTTTAAGAGCTCACCCAGTGATATTTCCTGTTAATTACAACAGGCTCACTTCCTTATCAATCAAGGCTAATTATCCTCTGCACTGGTGAAAGCTCTTCATCCATGGGTCCTTTGCTTTTGTATATACATTATAGGGAAACAATGAAGGGAGGGCCTTCCAAGGGAATCTCAGGCTATTTAAGTTTTTCTGCTAAGGAACTGAAAAGGGATTGTGATGTCACTGGCCACATTTTATGTTCCTGAAGCTATATTGATCTGCCTTAGCAGAAATACCACATCTAACACTGTAATTACATCATTCCCTAGTTGTGTTTATATAATGTACTGTAATTGAGTACCTATTTGGCTTTAAAAAAAAAAAAAGAGTGGTGAATTAAGTGAAGACTTTATGTGAACTACTGATTCTTGACATGCTGATAGGAAGATATAGAAGGATGAATTAGCCACTATTGCTATTATTGTTGCCAATATGGGGAGAAAGAGAAGGAAGTTTTACATACTTCCCTTATATTGTATTTTTATGAATCATATAATCTGGGGCCCAGAAAAATACTAAGGAACCATAGCTGTAAACAAATGCCATGGTGTTGTAGCCACGTTCCTCCTAGAAGCTTGGGCTTTCTTTCCATCAGTGGTTCCTGATTATGTAAATTTTCTGAGATGCCAACATAGACTGTTGTTTAATGTATACATTTTGAATGAAGCTACAAACCAGAGAGCATCCAGGGTCCCAGGCATATATATAGCAGAGAACTGCCTTGTTTGGCCACAGTGAGAGAGGATATGCCTAGTCCTGTAGACTTGATGCCCCAGGGAAGGTGGACGCTGGTTGGGGGCACCATCTCAGAGGTGAAGGGGAAGAGATCCTGCAAGGGGAACCAGGTGGACAACATTTGAGAAGTAAATAAGTAAAATAATTAATTAAAAAAACTCAACAACCAAAAAGAAATTCAACTTCTTTCATCTTGGAGCTTTCAAGTATAATGAACCTACACATATTCATATATTTCTGTTATTTATCTTAGGTAAATACATAAGGTAGAGTTTTTAGGTTTATGTCAAGGATAGGTCTTATTTTTAATAGACTGTTGAACTGATGAAAATGTGTCTACCTCAAATCACCAACAGTCTGTGTTGTCAGAAGTTTTGGTGTTAGCCATTCTACTGGAAGTAGCTCATTGTGTATTTTATATTTCCTTTTAAAATTATGCCAGGCAGTTGAATGCACATTCTTTTGCACTTTGTAATCTTCACTGATGACAATTCTATTTAATTATGCTGTTTGCTTTTTAAAGTTGGGATAACTATCACCCTAGTCTTGAATTGTAAGAATGTAGATACACAGCATTTTTTTTTCCTAGCCTGTGGCTTTCCTTCATTTACTAATGCAAGAGCAAGCATCTCCATCTCTGACACCTTTGACAGAGAAGAGCCTATGTTTCTTTTTGTTGATTAAGGCTATGTGTTACTTTGGCTCTCTCAGGAGTTTGGAAATGAGATGGGGATACTCTTTGTGTTGTGCTTTGTTTTTTAAATAATTATGGCTACCCAGTTTCTTACATTTCTATTTAAAAATAAAATCAGATTGAATTTGGCAATGATGGTCTTGAATCTGTTGATAAATTCATCTAGAACCATTATCTTAGGATTGTTGAATCTTCTATTGTATACTTTCTGTTTACTTGGTATTTTTGAATTTCAGAAATTTTGTTTTGTTTTGTTTCTCAGTTTGCTACATTTAGTTACATGTGTATGTTATTATAAAATTTTTCTTATTTATTTTCTGAGTTTTTCATTGCCACTATAGAGAAAAACTACTGGTATTTTTATATTTGCCTCTAATATTCATCTTTTCTAAGCCTCATGAGGCATGATAGTTTTGTAATTTTTTTTTTAACATGCTGAGAATTTTCTTTGGCTGTCTTATTGTACTGAAAAAAGCTTTAAGTGTGTTGAATAGAAGTGCAAAAAACATTGGTGTTTTCTAATCTCCAGGGAAGGTTTGCCTTCCCTAACCAGGGTCTTTTTTTTTTTTTTTTAATTATGACTTTCAGGAAGAGTCTTTCTATTCTATTGTCAATGTTTGAAATGTTTATAATTTAGTAGATATTAAACTTTATGAATTTTTCTGCCTCTAACAAGATGATGAAATTGTTTTAGTCTTTTATATTTTAAAATTAAGTACATATTAATCACATTCTTAAATGGTTAAAGCAAACTCTTCAAGGAAGGTTGAGTGTCACTCACCTTCATAAACAACATTCAACTCATGAACTTTTGAAAGTTAAAAGGCATCATTCCTAACTAAGATGTAATCAATGGAATGAAAGGATTACCTATGAAAAGCAGAATGTATTTGTAAACCTTGTCACATCTACCCTGACCAGCAGGAAAGACACAACACCACTTTGTCCTTCTTCAAGCAGGTTTATTCAGGAACACTTAGCATTGCAATGCAGGAACAGGAATCCCTGGAACAACCCTGGGGCGCGCCTTAAATACCCTACTGACTCCTCCCAATCACCCCAGTCACATAACGGCAGTCCATTGGTTCACAGCAAGTGACAACACCTCAGGCGAGCTGACAAGGTATGGTGTCTGTGCAGTACAGGTGGCTGGTGGTGCCCAGACCCGCTCCTCACATTTATATAAAAGGTTAATATCAAAACATGTAGCCAGTCTACTCAATAGCAAAATAACTAATAAAATGGACAAGGTTTTCCTGAATATTGGCAAATGTTTTCATAGGAATATGAAAAGATGATAAATGTTGCTAACAGAGAAAAATGTAATAAAATAAATTATCAAAGAAATAGTCAAACTACAAACCTCATACCTATCAGTATGAGTACCACCAACTAGGTACATGCAAAATATACACCATCAGCAGCAATACTGTGAATTAAGAGGAACAATTATACACCTAATTGGATACCTGTAACAAATAAAACCTAATGTGTTGTAGCAACCTGAACAGTCTAACATAACGAAATTCTATACTTTAGATTAATATTTATCAATCTTCTGAAGTAGGCCCAACTTATATAAAAATGCAAATAAATCTAAACATTTAAATTCAAAATAGTTATCTAACTCAGATTTTGTCAGATTTCAAGCCTAGAGTTGCTCAGAAGCACTGCCAGGTTGCATACCTTTGAAGTCTCTCTCCAGGAGAATTAGCTCTTGATTGCCCTGAAAAACCTGAAACACTAGACTGGAGTTGGCAGCTGCTTGCTTATTCACTTAAGTCCAAATCCGCAGGAAAAGCTTACCAGAGCACAAATATACCCCTGTCACCTTGTCAGAATTCTCCTTCTCCATTCAGAACAGTCCAAATATTTACTTAATTTATTATAAAAACTATTTAAATGTTTAAGTAAAGTCCATGGAGATACTAGATGGAAATACAGACAGTAAGAAAGCAAAGGAATACTAAATGGCTAATTGTTTAGTTTCAGTCAGGATAAGTAGTACCAGATAACATAGAAGTGAAAATTCAAAATCTAGCTTGACAAACCTTATTCAATTCCATTTATCCATATAACCCTAAGTAAATTTATTGAAACATCTAAAGTCTTGGTTTCAGTATGCACACACACACACACACACACACACACACACACACACAAACACATTTGGTTGTGTGCACATGTGTATGTATATGTATACATATAATATTTGTTATGAAGATATTAATTGAAATTGTTTCTACAAAATGCTGTGAACCTGCCTCCTGAGTTTAATAATTAATATTTAAAATACTGGGATGAGGAAGGCTCCCAGGACTGAATTTGGGTTACCTTAGCTGAAATGTCCAACAGTAGGGATAAGGAACCTGAAGAGACCATCTACAGTAGTTTGGCTTCCCAGTGGAGGGAGGGGACACCAACTCACCTTCAAAAAATTTGACCCACAATTGTTCCTGTCTAAAAGAAATGCAGGAACAATACTGGACCAGAGGCTGAAGGAATGGCTGACCAGTGACTAGCCCAACTTTGGGTCCATCCCATGGGCAGGTACCAAACTCTGACATAATTACTAATGCTATGCTGTATTTGCTAGCATGGCTGTCCTCTGAGAGGCTTTATCAGCAGTTCACTGAGACAGATGCAGCTATTTACAGAATCCATTGGCTTGAGGTCAGGGACCCCTAAGGAAGAGTTAGGGGAAGGACTGAAGAAACTGAGGGGCATGGCAACCCTATAGGAAGAACAACAGTATTAGCTAACCTATACCTCTGGGAGCTCCCAGACTGAGCCACCAACCAAAGAGTATACATGGGATGCTCTGTGGCCCCAGGCACATGTCTTGCCTCAGTGGGAGAGGATGTGCTGAATTCTATAGAGATTTGATGCCCCAGGGAGGGAGGATGCCCAGGAGGGCATCCTCTCAAAGGCAAAGGGGAGGGAGTATAGGGGAAGAACTCTGTGAGGAAGGGATACATAAATAAAATAATTAATTAAAAGTATTTAAACTATTTAATACTTAAAAGTATTTTTACCAATTATTTTTGATAACTACAAAGTGCTTTTACTAACATTCTATTAACATTTTTTACTAAAGTAAAAGGAATGATTACACAGGAAATACAAAATAAACTAATACTATTGAGAGAGCTAAAATGTAGATCATTTGATATACTAGTTCACAGGTTAGACAGCTAATTTTTGCAAATATCTTTTCTGAGTATCTTAGTTTATTCCTCTACTCAACAAAGATGTTGAAACTAGGAGAAAATATCATCTCAAATTTTAAGTTTCTAATGAAGTAAATAAGCCAAAATTATTATTTTCAATAGTGTGTCAAGGATAGGCTCAAACCTTATGAGTCTTATGATTCCTTTTAAATGATTTCTGCTTTTAAATATTGCCTACAGACTTTTCTGAATATTTCCTAAGCATGTTCTGGTTAGAAGCTAAAAAGTTACTGGCATTTGTATGAGGGTTGTTCACCACAGAATTCTCTTCAGAAAATAACTTCTTTTTTTTTTCCAAAACCTGCAAAATAAGTAGCGCAGGTCAGACTAGCTACCATTTTCCAATAAGGGAATCGATGCCTTTAGAATATAAATAACTTGGCTAACAGTTTGTATTTTGTATTTAATCTAAACCCACGTGATTGAAACATCCAATATTTATTTTATGTCTTGGAACAGCTCTATGCATTATTCAGGAGACCATAATCTTCTAGAAAACAATAATAAATATAGGGGCAAGCCCACAAATAGAATGTATGAGAAATACTAATAATACTTTACCTTTGCCAATCCTATTTTAAATAATCATTAAGTCTAGGAGATTTTAATAACTCTTGAAAATTCTACTACATTAGTACTGTTTAACCCCTTTCCTCTATTCACTAGAGTCATCAAATATGTCATTGCCACTTTAAAACAAACAAACAGAAAGAAAGAAAGAAATGACATTGCATACCTATGTGAAACACCTGAACCACCTGGAGCCACAAATACTGTCTCTTAAGAACATTTAAAATGAAAGTTGAAAATAAACACTTTAAACTGGAAGTCTGTCTCTCCTGTACTCAAGAATAGGGCATTGTGGGCAGAGAGCACTTTTAAAGTCTATAATACCCTTGTCTTGTACACATACCAGGACTCTCTGATAGACATACATGGCATAACAATATCTTTGAAGAAAAGTCCCTAACAATAAGATTCTTTTAGATTGAAAGAAATAGCGAATAGAGGTAAATGTACCTCACATAGTAACTGTTGCTGAAAATCAACCCCCTTGATCTGTAATTCTCAGGTAAGAGCATAGCCCTCATCATACATCACATTAACATTTAGCCATTCTTGTATCATCTCTTTTTGTACTTTCCACACCAAAATAGTGAAAAGATACAATTTTTCAAGCAAATTCAAACTAGCCTGTTTGTTGCTTTTACTCGTCTTTCCAACATATTAAATAAGACTGGGACACACATTTCAGTCATTAAAAATGAGATGAAAACACATATGCAAATATAATGCCTTGTGTTGTTTTGGGACATAAAAAAACCTATTAATCTAACAGAAAATACAATAGAATGTTTTTAAAGAATAATAAATGAGAATGCAAAAACACAGACATGATTTGAAGCTTCTAGGATATGTAGGAGGGTATAAACTTCAGTCCCACTGGAAATCTAAAAACAGCCACTGGCTGAGACTATTTGTCAGTGAAAATCTGAATTTTTTAAATGTAAAGTTTCTAAGTTATTAGCACCAAGAGAATAGATTATAAATATTATTTTTTAAAATTGAGTCATTTTCTTAAATTTTCTTATGATACTTACTCTTAATACATACAAGTAATTTTTTATATTGCCTTTCTTTCATAGCATTTCTCAGGACATTGCAATAATTCATTTGTCTGCTTAAATACTTGGTGAATACTGGATTATTCTCTTTGACCCTAGCTCCATGAGAGCATGGGCAGGTTTCTTGGCTTATCCATACAGACTGTTTCCAACACTGAAGAGGCAATCAAAGTTGTTCAAAGAGTATAAATTCCTTAAATATCTTCAGAAACCTGATTCTCTTCATTTTCTAAAAGCACACCAAGGAGATCAACATTATATATTTGAGTTTAGCTTTTCTACTTTCTTCTGTTTTAGAAGAATTTCCAAAAAATCGGTAATGGGGTTGTTTTTAGACTCTGGAGCACACATAAGTATTTGTAAGTGCTAAAGTGCTTTCAAAATCAACTGCCAGGAGTGGAGCTGTAGCACAACATTCTGCTTTCAACTCATAACCGTAGATTCTCACTCTGACTCCAAAGATTTCCCAGGGTGCTCTACATTATACTGGTGAGATAGAACACAAAAAACATCAATACATATAGAAATTCAAACCAGAGCTAGAGACAGTCTCTTCCATAAGTCATAAAGCAATGACATGAATGAGGAGGAAAATTTCAAAAATGAAATCCCATCTCATTTTGCCTAGAATAAACTTTTCAACGTTAAACTGCCAACCACCCCTTAAAAAAAAACCTCAATATATTTTGTTTTCAAACAACCCTGCAGATCTATAATATATACCAATTTCAATTTGATTAACAGATTTGTTACATAAGATTATTTGGAGTATTAACGAACTCATCTTGATCACTCTGACTGGTCTGAAAGAAATGAGTACTTGACTAAGAGACAGTGCCATAGCTGGTACATATCACAAAGTACAGCTGGTACCAAAGAAGGGGAGGATTGTCTCTGTTTATTCCTCTCCTGCCATTACACATACTTCAGATTTAATTATGTTCCACCACCAGTACTTTTGCCTGTCTGGTGCTCCCTACCAGTGTGTCTCATCTGGGTTTTAATTTTTTATCCTATACCTTCTTCCTCTCATCTCTCACCGAATTTCTCTTAACCTGCATCTTACTTCAGTTTGTCATCTACAGAACAGTCAGAATGATCCTTCTACAATCAAAAGTAAAGTTCAATCTTCTTCCTCCTCCAAATCCTCCAATGAGTTCCCAATAAAATGTGTCCTTTATCACATACAATACTTCCCTGTCTCTCCAAATGCATTCTTATGCTCCATGACAACTGCTTTTCAAGGTTTTACTCATTTTATCACATACATTTTTCCTATCTTGATGCAAACCATGAAAACATAGAGAATATTCCATCCTCTGTCAGGAGCTAACCAATAGCAGGTGATCTTCTTGAGATGGTTTGCCTCAGATTGAAATAATCCACAACAGATTTGCTCCTATAGACAAGACCCAGGAGAAAATCATTTTAGGAAAGATTCCTGCTATTAATATCCTTTTCCTGTTATTATTAAATATATCTGACAATCGCTAGCTATTAGCCCACCCTATTGAGCAGGTCTCTGTAGATCTACAAAGATGTGCTGTCTTGTAGTGCTACTATATAGACAAATAGGTGACATCTCAATTCTTTGTGATGATCCTACAAGAATTCCTAAAATTATATCAGTATTTATTATGCTCTTTTATAGTGGGACTGCTATTAGGTCCTTTTCTAATAGTCAAAACTACAATGAGAATTCTGCCAGTTTCCCATTGTGTCACTTGTTAATTATTTCTAGATAATAACCAGACTTTCTCCTAATCAGAGCACATTCCAAGAGGTGGTAAAACGATTAAACAAATGTCATAAAAGGGAACTAATGATTTATTATAGGTGCTAGGACACAAGATAAAATATTGAGTAAGTTTATCTATACAAAACTTCACTAACTATTACGTTTTTTAACTCTTGTTGAACCTGTGGAGCTGTGACAAGTCATGAATGTTTAGTCAGATAAATACTCCTAATAGATATGCATGTAAACATTCACTGTTGTAAACTTCTTATTCGATTTATAATTTGATTTTATATGTGAACTTGTGATGAACTTTTACCATGTGATCGTGTATTCTGAAAGATGGATAAGTACTGAGGACAAAGAGAAGAGTGCAGGGGCAGGAAAAATTTTCCTTGTCCCACTTAGGATCGTTTTGCTTTTCCCCTTTTTCTTAGCTTTCATAGGTAACTTTTTACAACTTAGAAATAAATGCTAATATCACTTTTCAAACTGTCCCTTTTTCTTCCCGGAACTTATACTAGTAGGCTGAAAGTTAGAGCCTGTAGTTCCTACTGATATAGAACAAAGGCTACATTACTCAATCCCCTGCTGTTAGGCTACAGGTGTTAATCCCCTAAACCAGTGGTTTTAACCCCCAGAACTATCAAGAAAACTTTTAAGACTTTTTAGAAGATATCATCAGCATTTCAGTATTGTTAGAGAGCTAGAATGTTTGGAGACCATCAATGTTTAAAGCCACACCAGGGTCCTACTCTGTGTCCTGTTTGAACCCGCTCTAGGCCAAGAGGCTCCCAGCAATCCTCAGTATCTAGAAAGTCCTGGAATATAATAGACAATTGATGATTATTTACTGAATGAATGCATGAATATTTCTCATCCATATTTGAAGTCATAAATTCAAAAGTAAAATCATTGGAAAAATAGCTTCAATGAAAACTTTTTATCCATAGAGCCAAGAGTCCAAATGGAGCAATTAGCATAGGGAATACATACAGATAACTGCATGTTAATTTTGTACTGATGCATACCAATTTAGCATAAACTCTGAAGCTTGAAATAGCACACATTTATGACCTCAAATCTCCGTTAGTCCTTCTAGCCATGTTCTCTGTGGAATCTTTCAAGGTCAAAATTAAATTTTTCATGAGGAGCTCAAATCTAGAAGCTCTGGGAAGGTTGACTTCCGAGCATTTATGTTTGTTTGTTTCATTTTGTTTATGAGATGGGTTCATTCTATGTCAGCCACATTAGCTCTTAACTCAGAGTTCTTGCTGTCCTTGTCTCCCCTGTGTGGAGCATTACAGGTATGCACCAGCATCCCCAGTGGGAAGAATCACTCTAAACTTATTCAGACTGTGGGAAGAAATTTATTTCTTGTAGAATCTGGGGAGGGGGCAGAGGTGTGAGGCATGGAAGGGGTCTTGTTTGTTTTTTATTCTCTGTACATGTTCAGGATAGCAAAGTGTTACATTCTGTGGCATGGATATGGATATTCTCAAAGGATAACTGTGAAATCCACTCTTCTTCCACCATTATGTGGGTTTCAGGGATTGAACTCAGGTCACCAGGCTTGCAGGTGTCATTACTCACTGAATCATTTTATTAGCCCATACTACAGTTTTAAGAATGCTGCAATAATTCTGTTGTTGGCTGTTCACAGTGGGGTTAGGGCAGCAATCCCAGCTTCTGAGGGCAGGAGGTGGGCATGTTATTCTTTTTCACAGGCTTCTTTTTTGTTCTAATATGTCTAGGTCATGTTGAGTCCATCTTATGCATAAACTCCCTCAGACCTCCTCTGCTACTACAAACCAGAGGAATTACCTGTATTTAATAGGTTCTGGGTGATTGATTAGATGAGGCCTAGCTTGGTAGTCTTCTATTAGTTGTCCACAACACCAACTAATTAGCAAAATTAAGCATTTATACAGCTATAAGTGTGCTAGATTATAATATTCATAGAACTAGATATTAGTGCAGAAAATGTTGGAGTTTGGGAGTAGGGAAACACCTTGAAATTCTACTTACTACACTATTTCTAGAGGTATAAAGGAGAGCTTTTAATAGTAGGTTTTCTTTCAGAACTTTTCTTGAATTTTTTCAGTCACATGATTTTCACTTTAAATTGTAATTACCCCTCAATACATACAAGCGATTAATTCCAAAATCTTCTGTCAATAATAAAACTCTACTCACACACCAGTCTCTTATATAAAATGGCATCACAATATTTGATCCTTGACAAACATCTTTCTTCCTTCAAATTATCTATGGATTACAGGAAGTACCTAATGAGATGAAAAAGCTCTGTAATGAGCTGATAATAGTCCACTATTCTAAAGATAATGGTAATGCACATTATTGTAAACAGAATTACTTCACACATTTTTTTTCAACTAAAGCTGGTTGAATCCACAATACTGAGCCTGTGCTACAGATGGAGTAGCAGGTAGTTTGCTTACTACTCTGGCTACAGCTCTTCACAAAGAAGCATGCAAGTAAATGTGGCTTAACCCAAATCTATAAACAAGGTGCCATTCTGGAAGTAAAAAAAGAAGAAAAAAAAAAAAAAAAACACTTAGCTAGAATTATCTCCTGTTGTCAGGATCTTCCTGCACCAAAACGTGGCAAGCATGATATTCCTGTAACTGATCAGTTTGACTCAAGCCTGTGTATCTGTCCTCTTATCATACATTGCAGGGATATGTCCTTACCTTCTGTTTCTCAGGCATAAAAAAATTCATCATAAAAATCTTACAAAGTAAACTCAGGAAATCTGTGGCTTTCCTTTACAAATGAGGAAATTTGATGCCTGGAGTGATTATACACAGGAGTTATAGTCCCACAATACCCATTCCTAATTCCAGAGCTATGTTCTATTACATAGAACCAATGCATAGAGTTCTGAAAAAAAAATTTCCCTCTTGACTGGTGCTACTAGTGTTATGGGTCTGTTTGATCTTGTTTAATCAAGGTAGAATTTTTGAAGGTTCCCTAGTGGATTATTTATTAAGTTAAGAGATCCTATCAGTGCCAGTTTTCAAGTCACTGTAAAGTAAAAACCTCAATGCAAAGGAATGAATACATTAGAAAATTATGTGAATAAGAAGACAGAATCCCCAAACTACTCTCAGGCTGGCTTTAAACCCTGATCCTACTTAATGATGAGATTTCAGATGTGAACCACCATGCCCAGTAAAGACTCTTTCCACATGCACTACAGATAAAATGGGCATAAAATATTGGAGCCAGGAAAAGGGGTAGTGGAGACCCAATGACTTATGTAACTATCTCCTACCTGTCATACCCACCAAAGTGCATTTACAGCAAAAGGGTAATGAACAAAATTACCTAGTGTCAGTAGTACTCACAACAGAGAAATAATTCAATTTTAAAAAGTGCACATTCACTTGCAATTAATGCTGGGCTTGTAGACACGTGTCATTATATTGGGCTCATATTGACTTTTCCTACTACACTCTCTTCTCCACTTCCCACTTCCTGTTAATAGTCACCTCAAATAGACCCATTCTCCTCCTCCTGGTTTGTGTGAGTATTCACATTTACACACATTTTTTTATGTAGATTCAACATTTGAGAGTTGTGCTCTCCCCCAGTCTTGAGCGGGCTGATTTAGACATTGTTTATGCCACAGACGGCCAGCCCACCTAGGGTGGAATCTTCCAACCTAGGTAAAGTCTATTGTTCTGCCATATCTGTTGTTTCCCTCAAAATATCACTACCTGCTGAGCGGCTGAACCTGTTTTCCTGACATGATCCTGGCATGGTGAGGGATGGGCTTCCCCCCTTTATAAGTTCAGACTCAAAAAGTAAACTTTGGGCCTTGATCAACAACTTTGTTTTGGTCTCATTCTTCTCTCATCATCTCTTCTATACAGCCTCGGCTTTCCTCTCAAGAACCCAGTTCATGTAGCCGCTGGCAGCTACAGAGAGTAGTTGTAATACTGTCTTTCTGAGTATGGCTGTTTCCATCTATCAATTGTCTCCACTAATTTCACACATTTACCTAAAATAACTTATCATGTTCCTTTCTCATGTACATGTACACACATCACAATTTCTTTGTCTATTAATCTTTTGATGAATACCTAGACTGATCCATAATTGGCTATTGTTTTTGGTACCACAATAAGCAGGCATGTGCAGGTATCTGTAGCGTGATGACTAGGAGTCTTTGTAATATATCCTCAAAGGTGGAGATTCAGACACTAGTTTCATGTCTACTTACCACATGTAAATACTTACCACATCAGAAAATGTTCTGGATCTCTCTAAGCTCTAATTATCTCATCTGTAAATTTGAAATGATAGTGTTATTACTTCTAAACCTTATAAGGAGAGAAAAACTCATATTTTGGGGGTGGACCCAGGACTGGCCCCATGGCTGTCTCACCCTAAGCAGGCCCTGACAGCCTTTTGATGTTCCTTCTATAGGAGAGAGAAAGTGTTCACAAGGGAGAAGGAGTTGGATGATACACATTGATAGAAAGATATGATACAATGAGAGGGAAGGAGCACAGGTAATCATGTGAATGGAGTCACAAGTTTAGTATAGGTTAAAACATGTATTGCACTTTATATCAGATCTAAGAAACAGGAAGTTATTATTTTTTTTTTAATTTTTTTATTTTCTAAATAAATTTATTGTAATTATGGAGATAATTTGTGAGCCTCTGGACTCAAAGGATTATGTGTTAACACATACACATTCACAATGCACACATAAACACTTGCAGATATACACAGAATTCTGGCTGACCATTATTATTGATACACTGGAGCAGTGTACTCAACACTAGATATACTAGATAATGACTGTGTTTCTACAATTGCTATTTTTTACTGCTACATCTAAAGCTGATGTATTGAGCTGCCACAGTAGAATGTTTATCATGATCCAGCCCACGGACATCTTAGTTACACTAGTGGTTAGCAAAGTACTTCGTGATCTTTATGCCTAAATGATGCCCGACAGCTCAGGTTTCACTATCATCCTTGGAAGGAACTTCTTCCTACCACTTCTTTTTTTTTTTTTTTTCCATTTTTTATTAGGTATTTCGCTCATTTACATTTGCAATGCTATACCAAAAGTCCCCCATAGCCACCCACCCCCTCTCCCCTACCCACCCACTCCCCTTTTATGGCCCTGGCGTTCCCCTGTACTGGGGCATATAAAGTTTGCGTGTCCAATGGGCCTCTCTTTCCAGTGATGGCCGACTAGGCCATCTTTTGATGCATATGCAGCTAGAGTCAAGAGCTCCGGGGTACTGGTTAGTTCATAATGTTGTTCCACCTATAGGGTTGCAGATCCCTTTAGCTTCTTTGGTACTTTCTCTAGCTCCTTCATTGGGGGCCATGTGATCCATCCAATAGCCGACTGTGAGCATCCACTTCTATGTTTGCTAGGCCCAGGCATACTCTGACAAGAGACAGCTATATCAGGGTCCTTTCAGCATAATCTTAATTACAAATAGAAACCTTACTTGGAAGGAGTTAACACAGGACAAATAAGAACTTATTCTTTAACTACAAATAGATACCTTAACTTGCACAGGACAAACAAATTTATGCTTAACTGTCTCAACTGAAAACAGAAAACTTAATCTGCAAAGTATATGGTTCCTATTTTGGTCTCCCAAATACCTTAGAGTCTTTTTTTGCTTTTTTGTTTTTGCTTTTGTTTTGTTTTGTTTTGGTTTGGTTTGGTTTGGTTTGGTTTGGTTTTGAGACAGGGTTTCTCTGTATAGCCCTGGCTGTTCTGAAACTCACTCTGTAGACCAGGCTGGCCTCGAACTCAGAAATCCACCTGCCTCTGCCTCTGCTTCCCAAGTGCTGGGATTAAAGGCATGCACCACCATGCCCAGCATACCTTAGAGTCTTAACTTAAGGGTTAATTCAGTGTTAGTAAAGTGATTTCATGGTAAGCCCTTATCAGATGCTTGTTATCATTATTATCATTTAGTATTAAACAATATTTTCTTTCCAATATAGGCTGACATAAATATTATGATGATCTCCTGCATTACACTAAAGAAAGTTCTTAAAGTTAAGCCAAAAAAGGTGATTTAATTCATTAGTTTTCTTGGTGCTGTGACATAAGATCTGACAAAGGTGACTTGAGGAAGGAATGATTTATTTGGGTTCACAGTTTGAGGATGCTATGGTCCATCAGGGTAATGGTCATAGCAGCAGGAAGGTGAGGTCTATAATGAAGAAACAGATAGCTGCAAATATTGCTGCTCAATTGGCTTCCTCCTTCTTATTCAATCTAGGTCCCAACTCATGGGCTGATGAAGCCCACATCTAAGGAAAGTCTTCTCTCTCCGTGAAACATTTAGGGAAATAACCTCATAGATATAGAAGTATGTTTGCATTTTAAATCCAGTAAAGTTGATGATGGTAATTATCACAGTGATGAATGTGAAAACTTGTGTTTAGAATACATTTTAAAGTTAGCAATTAAGATCGCATCCCAAGATCCCAAGCCAAATTACTAGGCAGTTAAGTGTTAGTAAACAAAACAGCAGGAAAACACACAAACACATTTAGCTATTGTGTGTCATCCCAAACACTCTGCAAGAAAGACATAGTGGGTGGGAGGTGTGGCAGAAGGCACTCACTTCTATGATTAACTGTGAAATGCAATATCAGTTACCATGGAGATGCTATAAACTGTCAGACTTCCTCCAAAACAAGCAAAAGTTTGACCTTAGAAGTAGTTAGGGTTGAAATACCTAGAGTCTCAACACCTCAATGACTGATAATATTTTCAGAAATAATTCTCCCTTCTCATGCTGAAATTAAATGTCATTATGCATCAAAGTTTTTAAAACTCTCTGAAGATGTGTGCTGTTACTTTTCCTCAACAATAAAAAAATATGTTTTATTTTACAAACACAGAATGCCTAGCTAATGCCTTTAGCATATATTTTTAGTCATGAGAAACACGCTTTTCAGTCAACTCACTAAAATTCTGGTGGTATAGTAAAAAATGAAAAGAGAAAAGAGGAAGAAAAAATTCCCACATTGTTTTCAACAAAACATTCATGAAGCTGAATATGTATATAGAAAGTAGAGAAAAGTTACTTCAAAGTCCAGAAAGAAGAAAACATAGTATAACTCATATAAGAAGTAATTGCTCAATTTCTATCTTCGATAATTGAAATATGGATTTTAGAAGCTTGCATATTTATTTTTAATTATACTTATGTATGTAGTCTGTGTGAGTTTATGCATGTGACTGTATTGACAAAGGTCAGGAGAGGGCATTACGTCACCTGAAGCTGGAGATTCAAGTGGTTATGAGTCTCCCAATTTAGGTGCTAGAAACAGAATAGGAGAGTTTTGCAAGAGCAATATTCGCTCTTACCTGTTGAGCTATTAAAATGTCATATAAACTGATACCTAACTTCTAATATATAATAACCCTTGATAGTCATTTTGTTATAGTTTTCCCGGTAATGGGTATATGTTGACAGTACAGCCCATTTCCTATGACTTAGTGTTCAAATCAGATAGTGCCCTTATTTCTGATAGTAGATTCCAGTTGAAAAGTTTAGGATCATTCTTATTAAGAACCCAGCATAAATTCATATATCTACATGAGCACAGCTTCTCACATAGATTTGAAGTCTTTCTACCCTGTGAGGAATGTTAACAGACTTACTCTCCTTCACTTTCAAGACATACCCAAGGCTATTTTCTCCATTTCCTAAAATCTCATTTATATATATTTATAATTATATCATTTTCCTTTTTGTTCTTCCATCCAAACCTTTTATGCTGAAGTAATTTGAAGTCAGAGGCCTTCACACATTTGCCATGATATGTGAAGACATTCAACACTGTCACCCTTTTAAAAGATTTGGAGCTGGAAAGATGGGTCAGAATTTAAAGGCACATAGTACTTTTCCAGAGAATTTGAGTTCTATTGTCAGCACTCACAATGAGTGGCTCATAACCATGTGGAATTTTAGTTACAGGGAATCCAATATGTCTGGCCACCATGGATATCAGCATGAGCATAAACATATCCCTCAAGACATGTACATATAATTAATTAAATATCACATTAACCTCTAAAAAAAGAGAAAATATTTGAATATGCTATCACTATATGATGATCAGAGTCTACACTGGTTAGAATTTACATAAAGAGGCTGTTAGAGATATAATCTAATTGCAAGCATCTCAACCATGCATAGAAAACAGTTGCTGGAAACTCTCCAATTGTAACAATGATTGTCTTGGTGGATTAATAAAAGTTAATCATTCATAGAAGCTTGACTTAAAAATCATGCCTTCATTTCATTATAAAGGCAGAAAAATAAAAGACATTCTAAAATCTCTTAATGTACAGAAAACTCTGCTTACAAATTAATTTCTGAAGACCCAGCTATGCCACTTTTGGGAATATACCCAAAAGATGCCCCAACATGTCACAGAGGCACGTGCTCCACTATATTCATAGCACCTAAAGAAAATTTCAACATCCTTAGTCACCAGAGACATGCAAATCAAAACAACCCTGCGATTTCACCTCACACCAATCAGAATGGCTAAATTAAAAAACTCAGTAGTTGCTGGTGAGGATGTGGAGAAAGAGGAACTTTCCTGAACTGCTTGTGGGATTGTAAATGAGTGCAACCACTCTGGAAATCAATCTGAAGATTCCTCAGAAAAGTGGAAATAGATCTACCTGAAGACCCAGCTATACCACTCTTGGAAATATACCCAAAAGATGCCCCACCATGCCACAGGGGCACATGTTCCACTATATTCATAGTGGCCTTATTTGTGTTAGCCAGAAGCTGGAAACAACCAAGATGTCCTACAACAAAAGAATAGATACAGAAAATGTGGTTCATTTACACAATGGAATACTACTCAGCTATTAAGAATGAAGACATCCTGAGATTTGCAAGCAAATGAATGAGACTAGAAAATAACATCCTGAGTGAGGTGACTCAGACGCAAAATGATATGCATGGTATGTTCTCACTAATAACTAGATATTAGCCAAAATAGAAAAAAAGTACAGAATACCCAAGATAGAGTCCACAGAACACAGAAAGCATCAGTCCCACTTGGGGGAGAGAAGAAATCAGTGACAAGTGGGGAGGGAGAGAGGGAGGCAAAGTGGATGGAGTGGGGGTGAAGTGGGTGGTAAGAGGGGGAACCTGATCAGGTATTGGGTGAAGGAAAAGAACTGAAGCCCTGAGGGCCAGCAGAAAGAATGTAAACAGGCAACCTCAAGAAATAGGAGGTTGAGGGGACCCCCCAGAATGCATCATAGACCTGAGAGGTTAGAGACTCAAAGGGAGGGATATTTGATGAAATGCCCAACATTATGGAGAAGGAACTTATAGAGCCCATCTCCAGCAGGAAGATAGGACATCAAGTGAGGGATGGGGTTCCTATCCCACAGTCACATATCTGACCCATAATTGTTCTTTTCTGAAAGAATTACAGGGATGGAAATGGAAAGAAGCCTGAGGAAAAGAAGGTCAAGAGACAGGCCCAAAGTGGGATCCAACTCAAAGGGAGGTCACAAGGCCTGATATTATTCCTGAGGTTATGGAGCACTCACAAAAAGGGACCTATCATGACTGCCCTCTGAAAGACCCAACAAGCAGCTGAAAGAGTCACATGCAGATATTTGCACCCAAAGGATGACCCTTGTTGTTGACCCTTGCTGTTGAAATAGGGAAGGCTAAAAGAAGCTGAAGAGAAAGGCGATCCTACAGGAGGAACAGCAGTCTCAATCTGAAGCTTGAAATCACTCAAACATTGGACCACCAAACAAACAGCGTACAGCAGCTGATATGAGGTGCCCAACACACATACAGTAGAGGACTTCTGGGTCTGTGTTCATTCAGAGATTATGCACCTAACCCTCAAGAGACAGGAGGACCCAGGGAGTATAGAGGTCAAGTGGAGTGGGGAGTAGGGTCATCCATGTGGCATCGGGATAGGGTGGGGAGGAGGTGTGGGATGTGGAGAAGACAGAGGGTGGATGGGGAAGCCAAGGAATGGAATATGGAGTATAAAAAAATTAAAAATAAAATAAAATTTAAAAAAATAAATGAATCTCCTTGGAAAATAAGCAAAAATTTTGAAGAGAATTCAAATACCAACCCCAAGTATACAGTGCATATTTCTAAATTGAAACTCAGAATAAAGCTACTGGGTTTAATTTCATAATAAAATCTTTTAAAAACTCCAAGTTTCTGAATAGCTATTGTTCTATATGTGCAACATGTAATAATCAACAATGTAACTGGCTTATATGTTTATTGTACTCTACCTTTTTTCATGTGTATGTATGTACAGGTCTTGATGTGTGCATATGGAAGCCAACCAAGATGAATATCATATTTCATTCTTTCCATACCATTCACCCACCTTGACTTTTGAGACAGGGTTTCTTACTGGCCTGACTGGTGGGCAAGGGAGCCTTGAAGACTTTTGAATTCACTTTCCCAGTGCTGGGATACAAAAATTCACCTTACTTCTAGCTTTTGTATTTTAGTTCTAGAGATAGACTGAGCATCTCAATCTCCTGCATCTATAGTGTACATTTTAATCATTATTTTAAAGTATCTGAATAATTCCTAAAATCAGTTTATCATGGAAAATTATGCTCTAGCACAGTGGCAGCTAGTTCAACAATTTCATGTTTATCATGCCTGTTATGATTTATTCAACAAACTTCTAGTAATTCTATCAGGTTGATATAGGCAAAAATCACTATCACACATTTCTATTATGTATGTACTTCATTAAGCAATGTGGGAGAATCTATGTAATCTGTTGAATTTCACAGTAGAAAGTGATTATATGGCAAATTGTATGGCCTTGAGAACATAATTTCAAAAGATTAAAAATTTGAAGGCAGGGCCACTCAGGAGAACACAAGCCACAGAAGCAGCAGAGCAGCTAGGACAGCGTCCTAAGGGCCTACATCTGCAGCCAGGAGGGGGAGCTGATCCTCAGTCCTCTGCACCTTCCCTGCCAGACAAGAGCTTGCCTCCAGGGAATTCTCTGTCCCCAGGACTCAGGAGAGATCCCATTTTCTCTCCAGTGTCTCTCTAAGGCTGGTCCACTCAGGAGTGCACAGGCAGTAGAACCATCAGAAAAGCTAGGACAGTGTCCTATGGGCCTACATCTGCAGTCAGGAAATGAGGCTATTCTACAGCCCTCTATGCACTGGTCTTGCCAGGAGAGAGCTGGTCTCCCAGGAGTGCTGACACAGACTTAAAGAGCCACAGGAAGAACAAGCTCCAGCCAGAGACAGCAAGAACATCTAACACTAGAGATTATCAGAAGGCAAAAGGCAAACTCTAGACTGTTAACAATAAAAACCAAGACTACTTGGCATCATCAGAACCCAGTACTCCCACCACATTGAGTCATGGATACCCCAACACACCGGAAAAGCAAGATTCAGATTTAAAATCATATCTCATGATGCTGGTAGAGTATTTTAAGAAAGACATTAATAACTCCCTTAGAGAAATACAGGAGAACACAGCTAAACAGGTAGAAGCCCTTAAAGAAGAAACACAAAAATCCCCGAAAGAATTACAGGAAAATAAAACCAAACAGGTGAAGGAATTGAACAAACCCATCCAGAATCTAAAAATGGAAGTAGAAACAATAAAGAAATCAAAAAGGGAGACAACTCTGGAGTTAAAAATGGTAGGAAAGAGATCAGGAGCCATAGATGCAAGCATCACCAACAGAATATAAGAGATGGAAGAGAGAATCTCAGGTGCAGAAGATTCTATGGAAAACATGGACACAACAATCAAAGAAAATTCAAAATGTAAAGAAATCCTAACTCAAACATCCAGGAAATCCAGGACACAATGAGAAGACCAAACCTACAGATAATAGGAGTAGATGAGAATGAAGATTTTCAATTTAAAGGTCCAGTAAATATCTTCAATAAAATTATAGAAGAAAACTTCCCTAACCTAAAGAAAGAGATGCCCATGAACATACAAGAAGCCTACAAAAGTGAAAATAGACTGAACCAGAAAAGAAATTCTTCCCAACACATAAAAATCAAAAAACCCAATGCACTAAAAAAAAGATAGAATATTAAAAGCAGTAAGGGAAAAAGGTCAAGTAACATATACAGGCAGACCTATTTGAATTATACCAGACTTTTCTCAGCAAAGACTATGAAAGCCAGAAGATCCTGGACATATGTCTTACAGACCATAAGAGGACTCAAATGCCAGCCCAGGCTACTATATCCAGCAAAACTGTCAATTACAATAGATGGAGAAACCAAAGTATTCCATGACAAAACCAAATTTAAACAATAACTTTCCACGAATCCAGCACTTCAAAGGATAATAAAGGGAAAACTCCAACACAAGGACAGAATTACACCCTAGAAAAAAACAAGAAAATAATCTTTCAACAAACATAAAAGAAGATAGCCACATGAAAAGAATCCCAAATCTAACAATAAAAATAAAATACACAAGAATGGAAACTATGCCCTAGAAAAAGCAAGAAAGTAATCTTTCAATAAATCTATAAGAAGATAGCTACATAAACAGAATCCCATCTCTAGCAACAAAAATAACAGGAAGTAATGATTACTTTTCCTTAATATCTCTGATTATCAGTGGACACATTTCCCCAATAAAAAGATAAACTAACAGTCTGAGTACATAAACAGGACCCAACATTTTGCTGCATGCATAAAACCTACCTCAGTGACAAAGACAGACACTACCTCAGATAACAAGGTTGGAAAACAATTTTCCAAGCAAATGGTCCCAAGAAACAAGCTAAAGTAGCCATTCTAATATTGAATAAAATTGACTTTCAACCTAAAGTTATCAAAAATGCAAGGAAGGACACTTCATACACATCAAAGGTAAAATCTAACAAGATGAACTGTCAATTCTAAACATCTATGCTCCATATACAAGGGCATCCACATTCATTAAAGAAACTTTAGTAAGCTCAAAGCACACATTGAATCTCACACAATAATTGTGGAAGACTTCAACATCCCACTCTCATCAATGGAAAGATCCAGGAAACAGAAACTAACAGAGGTTATGAAGCAAATGGACTTAATAGATATCTATAGAACATTTTATCCTAAACCAAAAGGATATACCTTTTTCTCAGCACCTCATGCTATATTCTCCAAAATTGACCATATAATTGGTCACAAAACAGGCCTCAACAGATACAAAAATATTGAAATTACACCATGCATCCTATCAGATTACCACGGACTAAGGCTGATCTTCAATAACAACATAAAGAATAGAAAGTCCACATACATGTGGAAGTTATCATCTACTCAATGATAACTTGGTCAAAGAAGAAATAAAGAAAAAAATTAAAGACTTTGTAGTGTTTAATGAAAATGAAGACACAACATTCCCAAATTTATAGGACACAATAAAATCAGTCCTACGAGGAAAACACATAGCTCTGAGTGCCTCCAAAAAAAAAAAAAAAATGGAGAGAACATACACTAGCAACTTGACAGCACACCTAAAAGCTCTAGAACAAAAGGAAGTAAACTCATCCAAGCAGGAAATAATCAAGCTCAGGGCTGAAATCAACAAATTGGAAACAAAAATAACTATACAAAGAATCAACCAAACCAGGAACTGGTACTTTGGGAAAATCATCAACAAGATAAATAAACTCTTTGCCAGACTAGTTAAAGGGCACAGGGACAGTATCCTAATGAACAAAATCAGAAATGAAAAAGGGAGACATAACTACAGAACCTGAGGAAATTCAAAAAAATCATCAGATCCTGTAACAAAGTAAGTCCTATACTCAACAAAACTTTAAAAGCAGGATGAAATGGTCAGTTTTCTAGACAGATACCAGTACCAAAGTTAAATCAGGATCAGATTAAGGATCTAAACAATGTCACATCCCCCAAAGAAATAGAGACAGTCATTAATAGTATGTTAACCAAAAAAAGCCCAGGAGCAGATGGATTTAGTGCAGAGTTCTATCAGATCTTCAAAGAAGACCTAAGTGCATACTCCTCAAACTATTCCTCAAAATTGAAACAGAAGGTACTCTACCCAGTCATTCTGTGAAGACAAAATTACTCTGATACCTAAACCACACAAAGATCCAACAAAGAAAACTTCAGACCAATTTCCTTTATGAATATTGATGCAAAAAATACTCAATAAAATTCTCACAAACTGAATCCAAGAACATATCAAAACAATCATCCTTGATGATTAAGTAGACTTCATCCCAGGGATGCAGGGATGGTCCAATATATGGAAATCCTTCAATGTAATCCACTATATAAACAAACTCAAAAATAAAAACCATGTGATCATCTCATTAGATGCTGAGAAAGCATTTGACAAAATCCAACACCTGTTCATTACTAAAGGCTTGGAAAGATCAAGAATTCAAGGCCCATACCTAAACATAATGAAAGCAATATACAGCAAATCAGTAGCCAACATCAACAGCAGGATTAATATAGTAAAAATGGTCATCTTGCCAAAAGCAATATACAGATTCCATGCAACTCCCATGAAAATTCCAAATCAATTCTTCACAGAGTTAGAAAGGACAATTTGCAAATTCATCTGGAGGCTCTTCAACACTTTCTCCTCTATAAGCCTCAAAGATATGGGCACAGGGGGAAAATTCCTGAACAGAGCATCAGTGGCTTATGCTGTAAGATCAAGAATTGACAAATGGGACCTCTGAAAATTGCAAAGGCAATGGACACTGTTAATAAGACAGAAAGGCCAGAAACATATTGGGAAAAGATCTTTACCAATCCTAAATCTGATAGAAAGCTGATATCCAAAAAATACAAAGAACTGAATAATTTTGACTCCAAATAAACAAATAATCCTATTTAAAAATGGGGTACAGAGCTAAACAAAGAGTTTAGCTCAACTAAGGAATATCAAATGGCTGTGAAGCTCCTAAAAAAATTCAACATCCCTATTCATCAGGGAAATGCAAATCAAAACAACCTTGGGATTCCACCTCACACCAGTCAGAATGGCAAAGTTCAAAAACTCAGGTGACAGCAGATGCTGACAATTGTCTCATCTGCCCTCGACCAGCAAGAACGACACGACCACCAGTTCTTCTATCAGCAGTTTATTTAGCAAGCTTCAGTCTTCATCTCCCCCGAACCCCAGGCCTCTCACTCTTATATACTCTCAGTCCCCATCCACTCACGGCAGGCCACGTCACCTCACCAGGCATGGGGCTTCAGCCAATCAGGGCTGCAGGGGCACATCTCCACCAAATATGGACTTGTTTACACCACCAGCTCTGCATCCGGCAGGTGCCATCTTTAAGGTGTGGCTTGGGCAGCCTAAGGGGGAGGCTACAACCTCCTACAGACAATGATATGGAGAAAGAGGAATACTCCTCCATTGCTGGTGGGATTGCAAGCTGTTTCAACCACTCTGGAAATCAGTTTGGAGGTTCCTCAGAAAATTGGACATAGTACTACCAGAAGATCCAGCAATACCTCTCCTGGACATATACTCAGAAGATGCTCCAACTTGTAATAAGGACACATGCTCCACTATCTTCATAGCAGCCTTATTTATAATAGCCAGAAGCTGGAAAGAACCCAGATGTCCCTCAACAGAAGAGTGGATACAGAAAATGTGGTACAATGGAGTTCTACTCAACTATTAAAAACAATGAATTTATGAAATTCTTAGGCAAATGGATGGATCAGGAGGATATCATCCTGAGTGAGGTAACCCCATCACAAAAGAACTCACATGATATGCACTCACTGATAAGTGGATATTAGCCCAGAAACTTAGAATATCCAAGATACAATTTGCAAAACACATGAAACTCAAAAAGAAGAAAGACCAAAGTGTGGATACTTCCATCTTTCTTAAAAGGCAGAACAAAATACTGACGGAATGAGTTACAGAGACATAGGTCAGAGCAGAGACGGAAGGAATGACCATCCAGAGACTGTCCCACCTGGGGACGGATGCCATATACAACCACCAAACATATACTCTATTGTGGATGATAACAAAAGCTTGCTGACAGGAGCCTGATATAGTTGTCTCCTGGGAGGCTGTGCCAGTGCCTGACAAATACAGAAGTGGATGCTCACAGCCATCCATTGGACAGAGCATAGGGTCCCCAATGAAAGAACTAGAGAAAGTAGCCAAGGAGCTGAATGTGTTTACAGCTCCATAGGAGGAACAACAATATGAACTAACCAATACCACCTGTTCTCCCTCAGACTAAACTAGCAGTCAAAGAAAACACATGGTGGGACTCATGGCTCTAGCTGCATATGTAGCAGAGGATGGCCTAGTCAGTCATCAACTGGAGGAAAGGCCCTTGGTCCTCTGAAGGTTCTATGCCCCAGTATAGGGGACTATCAGGGCCAGGAAGGAGGAGTAGGTGGGTTGGGGGACAGGGGAAGGGAGCAGAAACTATGAAAGGGGATCACATTTGAAATGTAAATAAAGAAAATATCTAATGAAAATATTCTATTTAAAACAAAAAAAAGAGGGGGGGGAAGACATTAGATACCAGCAAACCAAATAACTCAATGAAAATTTGGACAGAAATAAACAGAATTCTCAGTAGAGGAAACTGTAATGGTCAAGAAGCACTTAAAGAAATGTTCAGCACCCTTAGTCATCAGAGGCATGCAAATCAAAAGGACTCTGAGATTCCATCTTACTTACCTCATAATGGCTAAGATAAAAATGTCAAGTTACAGCACATACAGGTGTTGTAGAGCAGGGGGAACACTCTTCCATTTTCAGTCAGAGTATAATCTTACACAGCTACTTTGGAAATCAATTTGATGGTTTCTCAGAAAATTGAGAATAGCTCTACTCCAAGATCCAGATATATCACTCCTGGGTATATACTCAAAAGGTACTCCACCATACCACAAGGACAAACTGTAATCAACTATATTCATAGCAGCTCTATTCAAAATAGCCAGAAACTGGATACCTAGAATGGATAAAGAAAATGTGGTACATTTACACAATAGAATACTACTCAGCTTTTAAAAACAAAGACATCATGAAATTTTCAGGCAAATGAATAGAACTAGAAAATATGTTATCCTGAGTGGCGTAACCCTGACCTAGAAACACATGCATGGTTTGTACTCATTTATTAAGTAGACATTAGCCATACAGCACAGGATAACTATGCTATAATCCATAGACCCAAAGAAGTAACAGGGAGGGCCCAAGGGAAGATGCTTGAATCTCACTCTAAGAGAAAATAAAATAGACACTGGAGGTGGAGATGGGGAGAGATCTGAGTGGGAGGCGAACAGTGTTGGGTATCAGGTATGGGGAGAGCTGTAGGGGTAGAAGAGGGTTGGGAGAGTGAAGAAATTCAGGAGGGGTGAGCATCAGTGGAACTAGTTGGAAATCTGGAACAGGGGAGACTCCAGGGAGTGCATAGGCATGTCCCTAGCTGAGATTTCTAGATGCTGGGGATACAGAGACTGAAGTGAACACCTTCTGTAGCTAGGCAGAAGTTCCAGTGGAGGGAGGGGACACCAATTCACCCACAAAACATTCAATTCAAAATTTGTCCTGCCTATAAGATAGGCAGGGATAAAGATAGAACAGAGGTTGAAGAAATGGCCAACAAAGGACTGGCCCAACTTGAGACCCAGCCCACAGGAGAGAGACACCCTTTACCAGACTAATGATGCTCTGTTATACATGCAGACAGGAGCCTAGCACAGTTGTCTTCCAAGAGGCTTCATCTGCCAGCTGATGGAAACAGATGCAAAGACCCATAGACAAACATTAGGAAGAGCTTGAAAAGACTTATGTTTGAATTGAGGGGAAGGATTGAGGGAGTCAGAGGGATCAAGGACACCTCAAGAAGACTTACAGAGTCAACTAACCAGATCCCATGAGAAACTAACTACCAACCAAAAGCCTGCATGGATTAGGCTAGGTCCCCTACACATTTGTAGCAGATGGACAGCTTGGTCTTCATGTAAGTCCTCTAATAATTAGAGTGGAGGCTATCTCTTACATGGACTCTGTTGCCTGCCTTTGGATGCTCATCCCTTAGTTGAGCTGCTTTGTCTGGTCTCAGTGGGAGAGGATGGCTTTGTCCTGCTAAGACCAGAAGGCAAGAGAGAGTTAAGTCTAATGGGAAGCTTCACCCTCTCTGAGAAGAGGATGAGGTAGTGGAAGGAAGGGTATGTGAGGGCAGGACTGGAAGGACAGGAGGGAGGTGGGTCTGTGATCAGGATGTAAAGTGAAATTTTAAAAAAATTCAAAAGAATAAAACCTCAAACAATGAAATGATTCATTTTGAAAATTAATTTAAAGGGCAGCAGTAATCCAAATCAAATGATCATATAATCATAGGAATGATAATGTGAACATAAAGTACTTGTTTGAGGATTTGACAATTAATATGTCAGGCAATACATAATAGTTGTTAGATTTAGGACATTTTGTTGTAAAAGGTAGGAACAGGAAGCCTCTGCTTGGAGAGGGGATCCTAAAAGAAGGGATGTCTGGGAGTGCCAAACAAAGAACTTAAATCAAATTATGGGTCTAGGATGATGGCCTATGTTCAGCTCCCTCTCTCCCTCCCTCCCTCCCTAACCTCCCCTCACCTGTTTGAAATACCTTTCTCTTGCTATTCTAAAAATACTCTCTGGATAAGCCCATCTCTTGCAGATCAAAAGCCCAGTCTTTTTATTTACATTTGTCAATTCATTCATTGCCCAGGTTTCCTTTTGACTATCCCATGATTTAGCTTTCCATAACCTTAGCCCCTTGACTCTTAGGAATTAGGAAAAGGACAAGTATTGTTTTGGTTTTTGGGGGGTTTTTTTGTTTTTGTTTTTGTTTTTGTTTTTGTTTTTTACATGAAAAAGAAATTCAGAGATCTGCATGCTTTGTAAATTTATCTGGGTGAAATTCTGTCCTGAGATTACCATTCCAACCAGGACCACTACAGGACCAAAATTCACTCTATCTCTTTTACTTGAACTCAGGAATCTGCCTGCTTTGTATCTTTCTGACAGGCTGGCTTATAGTACAGTTCCCTTTGTTTTTCTAAGTCTGAGAAGTCCCTTAGCAAGGACTTGAGTTCTATTCCCAACACCCACTTCAGGTGCTCACAGATCTCAAGAAGTTAAGAAAAAGAAGTCAGGCACAGAGGAAGATAGGCTTTCTGCAACAAAGAATGTAACAGACAGTAATACTGCAATGGCTGAAAGCACATTTCTAGCATGTGCCCAACAGGGGTTGTCTTGGGATAGTTGCAATTCTTTTCCATTGGCTGTTTGCCATCATTATATATGTGTTTTACAGTTTCTGCAATGATTGTATCTGCTTAATGTAAAAAAGGCAGGTTTATACCTTATTGCATTTGTATGACTTTTCTAGAGCACTTTTCTTGGCTATTACCCACATGCCAGCACTCACTTAAACAGGTAAAGTCACCTGAGAACCTTTGTGAAATGGGTGAATTTCTAGCACATTGGATCAGTCTATACCACATTTTCAAAGAATGCTTCTTTGTACATGAAAGCTTTCCCAGAACCCTTGTAGGAAGCCAGATGCAATGGTGCACATTTGTAATCTCAACATTCCTACAGCAAAGTAGAAACAGGAACACAGGCTGTGTCCTCAAGGGCCAGCTAAGCTACTGCCAATGATGCAGCAGCTTAGTAAGAGAGATTCTACCTTAACAAAGTCAAAGGCCCCCACACTTTAACCCCCCCCCCCCCCCACATACAGGGGCCTGTTAAAGCTGTCTCCTGAGAGGCTCTGCCAGAACCTGACAAACACAGAAGCAGATGGATGTTCACAGCCGACCATTGGACTGAGCACGGTAAACCCAATGAAGGAGTTAGAGAAAGGACTGAAGGAGCTGAAGGGGTTTGCAAGCCTGTATTCAGAAAAACAATATGAACCAACCAGACCCCCCAGAGCTCCCAGGGAAGGAGTACATATGGAGAGACCCACCTACATATGTAGCAGAGGATGGCATTGTCTGGCATCAATAGGAGGAGCCTTGTTCTTATGAAGGTTCCAGTCCCCACTGTAGGGGAATATCAGGGCGGGAGGTAGGAGTAGGTGAGTTGGGAGGGCGAGCACCCTCATAGAAGCAGGTGGATGGGGAGGGGAGGGGGATTTCTAGGGGAGGCAGGGAAAGGGAAAGGGGACAACATTTGAAATATAAATACATAAAATATCAAAAAAAAACCAAAACAACAACAAAAACGACCAAAAAAAAAACAAAAACAAAAAAAAAACAAAAATCAAAGGCCAGAATTGCGCTTCCCAAAGCAGCAGGCACACATGTGGAAGGTAGAATTCAGGTTGTGAGTCTTACAAGGCCAGCGTTTTTCTCCTGCTCCATCCACACAGTTTTCTATTTGGCATTTTTCTTTTTGGCTCCAACACCCTTGTCAACCATGGGTGGCAAATATTTTCTTTCTTTGAATTGCATTTATATTTTAAAAGCATTTTCAGCTTCTCACTGTTGTAGATTAGGGGGTAGAGTATGTTCAAATTATGAAAATGCTACTATATTTTCTTCAAGAGTTAATTAGGAATGAAGGGGGTTTTTTGTTTGTTGGTTGGTTTTTCGAGACAGGGTTTCTCTGTATAGCCCTGGCTGTCCTGGAGCTCACTTTGCAGACCAGGCTGGCCTCAAACTCAGAAATCTGCCTGCCTCTGCCTCCCGAATGCTGGGATTAAAGGCATGCGCCACCCCTCCTGGCTCTTATTAATTTCTCACCTCAATCAAATAAGATGCACAGTTAAGTAGTACATTCCCTAAAAGTATCTCTTAGATTTATTAGTATTGTCTCACTTTCCATTATGTACTACTTTCTTATGTCAGATTTTTGCCTAACAAACTAATCATTTATACCCATGTCTGTATGGTTCTTTTCTTCATACAGGCTAACTGTCTCTGCTTGTATAAGATTTGAGACTTTAGTGTGAACAATTATAAGCAACATCTACCCATGGTTTTCTGGGTTACATTTAACAAATTTAGGTGTGACTATTACACATTTTGTAAAACAAATACTCAGTGTTTTCTTTATTTATGTAGCATTGGCACTAATTGGTTTCAGAGTATATAGACTGATACTGTACAGCCATCTGTCACTATTGCTTATGATGGAGTAGCTCCTAAGTGACTTGGGCTGCTTCTACATGCATGGGATTTTATAAACTTCCTATTTTGACTCATGCTATTTTTGATGAACTCTCCCTTCTTAGAGTTTTTATTATTTTGTCTAAAGGCGCACAGAGTAACAGGTATCATTATTTTCCAACCACCAATTAGGTATTTCTGAGTCCTTTCTTCCTGAAGGTCCTTTCTAGTCAGTTGTTCATTTGTTGATTATCTTTCTGAGAACCCAGGATTTTGACTTATTTAATCTGCATTTCCGTTGTCAGCATCTATAATTTTCTTCTTATAATCTTTCGCACCTCCTTGTGCTTTCTTTTGGTTCTGTTCTTTCTTATTCTCTTTCCCTACAGAAACTTCCTGTGTTTTGGGGTGCATAGATTGAGCTGTCTTCAGAGATAACTGGAGCTTCCAGGATCAGAAAGTGTCTTGATGGGCTTGCATGTCACAAGCCAATTTTAAAAGCTTTTCTTTTAATAGCCAAGCTAAGTCCTTGCACCTGTATGGATATGACTAATAACAATTGCTCTTATCTTAATCACATTTTATATGTTCCATGTGTATCATATCATGTTGTGTGTCTCTTTTGTTAATTCACTGTCACTACATAAAGCATTGTTTCTGGTGTTGAAGAGATTTGTATTTTAATCTGTACACTACTTCTTGGTGTGTTTATAAATCCTGATTTGATTTTCCTTATTGTTTTCCACGCTGAGAATCTATCCCAGCACCTTGTACTTGCCAGGCTAGCACTTTTAACTCTAAGCCATACTTTTAGCCCCTAATAAGCTTTTTACTGTACTTAACTTTCACTCTGTGGAATTCTAATTTAATCCATTGTGTTCAGTTTCCCCACCTCATTACCTATTAAGTAAGTAGCCAGTGATAACCTTTTATTTTTTTTCTAACCTCATCTACCTCCTCCTTCTTCACATACTTCCAGTGTCATTCAGTTGAGAGACCCTGCCCCATTAACAAAATGGCAAATGATTGAGGAAAACTTCAGATGTCAGCCTGGGACCTCTATGTGCACTCAGCATGGATTCACACATGCACAGCATATAAACACATGTATACCCAACATACACAAAGGCACAAAAATACATTATGATTATCCATAGTCAACTTACTGTGCTCCAAAACACCAGGCTGTTTTACTTCCACTTTAACGGTACTTTTAACGGTACATTATCAGCCTCTCCCTTCTCTACGTCTCCCCCATGGTGAACTTCCATTCTACACTGAGCTTCTGTGAGATCACACTTTTAAATTCTATGTGAACTATACCCTGTAGTTGTTTTGTTTGTTTTATTTTATTTAAGCACCTCCTATGGTATCCATATTGCCATAGATGACAAGATTCCATGATTCCATCCTTTTCTGTGGCTTCCTTGTGTGAATATGCCTCTCTTTCCACATTAACCCCTTGGTGGAAACTCTTCTTCTGTCTTAACTATAGTACCTAGTGATGGGTTAAACCTATGCTAGTCAGAACTAGACAGTGTTACTTGACCAAGTTGATAATATTTCCTTTGAACATGTGCCCAGTTTGTGGGGTTATTGCATCATGAGGTAGATATACTTTAACTCTTTGAGGGACCCTAATATTATTTTTATAGTAAGCATAGGAATTTTCTTTGCCAGAAATGATGCAATAGCCCTCTTCTCTCCATGCCTTCATTGATACTTCATACCTTTGTCTTTAATAATAAGTAACACAAATAATTCTAACTAGAGTAAGAAAATATAATGATTTGAGTTTTCCTGATGACATATGATTTGCAATTCTGTATCTGAATGCTTCTTATATAAGTGCCTTTGAGAAATATCTAGATCTATGTTCATTTTGCAGAACTTTTTTCTTTACTGTTGTTTAAACTTATATAATCTAGATATTAACTCATTGTATAAAATGTAATTTGCACATATTTTCTCCCTTTCTACAGATCAAAGTAAAAGGTTTTCTCTTTATTGTGTTTGTTATATCAAAATGAATGAATGAATGAATAAATAAATAAATAAATAAATAAATAAATCTTGCTGATTCTGATATTCTCAAGTGGTTCGTGTTTTCTTCTGGAAATTTCAAAGTTTCGCATCTTACATTTAGGGCTTTGGTGCATTTTAAGTTGACTGATGCCAGACAGACAGAGAAAGCAAGTATCTTTTTCCTGCTTTAGGATACCCAATTTTCCTAGCACTGCTCACTGTAAAGACAGTTTTCGGCCAATGCTTGTTCTTAGGACTTTTGTTCAAAATCGCTTATTGGAGATATGTGGGTTTACTTTTAAGGATTCAATACTGTTTCACTTATCTCCTTGAGTTTTACCAAACAACTTTGCTGTTCAGGTATTATTTGGGGAAGTTGTGGTTTTTGTTGTTTTGTCTTGTTTTTCTCTAGATAAGTCAGACTGACTTCAAACTCACTGTCCCCATGCCCCAGCCTCTCTTGTGCTGTGACAGTAGATGTCATGTTTTTATTACTATACCTCTTCAGTATACTTTAAAGACAGATGGTAAACTGTGTCCTTCTGTGTTCTCTTTGCTTAACACTCCTTTATTTTTGGAATAATAATTCCACAAAGTCTCATGTATTCCTTTACTGGATCCATAGAATGCTTTAATATGGACATTTTAATTGATTATTTTTGTCTTTCCATTTTTTCATGTCCTCTTCAGTTGCTCTCATCAACGTTTCATAGTTTTCATAAATGATTAAATTTATTTCTGGATCATTTTGTCTACTTTGAATAGACTCATGTCCTTATATTCTTTTCCAAATAACTTAATCATTATATAGTAATGCTGCTGGTTTTTTTGTATGTTGGCTTTGTAAACAACAAGACTGCCAAATTAGATGATTAATATTTAGTTGTTTTGTTTTGTTGTTCCTTTTTTTTCAAGACAGGGTTTCTCTGTATAGCTCTGACTGTCCTGGAACTCACTCTGTAGACCAGGCTAGCCTCAAAATCAGAAATCTGCCTGCCTCTGCCTCCCAAGTGCTGGGACTAAAGGTATGTACCACCACCGCCTGGCTAATATTTAATTACTAATGATAATTCAAATAAAATTATTAATGATAATTCAAATATAATTTAATATCTTATGAATAAATTTTAATTTTTAATTAAAATAATTTTTATTTATTTTTCTGACAATAATTCTAACTAGAGTAAGAAATATCTCTTAGTGGCTTGGATTTGAATTTTCCTGATAATGCATGGTTTGAATGTGTTTTTGATGGCTTCTTATGAGTGCCTTTGAGAAATACTTATTTAGATCTAGGTTCATTTTTATTTTTTATTTTTACATAATTTTTTTAAATTAAAAATACTTTAATAAATAGTAATAATTGTTAATATTTTATTATTAATAATACATTTTGGTGGATTTGGGGACATTGTCTATATGTAAGAGCATATGTATCAATTGAGAACCATAGCTTTGCCTAAATGACCTAGATGGCCTGTCCTACTTAATTTTGTCTTCTTCATCTGGCTAGAGCTTCTGGCATTATGTTGAATAAAATTGTAAAATTTGGCATTATTGCCTTATTTCATTTGTTAAAGAGGATGGCTCAATCTCCCTTCCATTTTGTGTTAGATTTTGGCTTGTTGTTTAGATACATGCTTTCTGTGCATAATTTGTTCCATTTTATCATGGAACCATGCTGACTCTCATCAAGTGATTTTTCTGTATTTATGAGATAGCATTTTTTCCATTTTTTATTAGGTATTTAGCTCATTTACATTTCCAATGCTATACCAAAAGTCCCCCATACCCACCCACCCCCACTCCCCTACCCACCCACTCCCCCTTTTTGGCCCTGGCGTTCCCCTGTACTGGGGCATATAAAGTTTGCAAGTCCAATGGGCCTCTCTTTGCAGTGATGGCCGACTAGGCCATCTTTTGATACATATGCAGCTAGAGACAAGAGCTCCGGGGTACTGCTTAGTTCATATTGTTGTTCCACCTATAGGGTTGCAGTTCCCTTTAATTCCTTGGGTGCTTTCTCTAGTTCCTCCATTGAGGGCACTGTGGTCCATTCAATAGCTGACTGTGAGCATCCACTTCTGTGTTTGCTAGGCCCTGGTATAGTCTCACAAGAGACAGCTATATCTGGGTCCTTTCAGCAAAATCTTGCTAGTGTATGCAATATGGATTTTGTGTTTCCTCTATTGATAAGATATTGGTGATATCACATATGGTGAACCTTTCTTAGACTATAGAGTGAATTCTACTTAATTATTCTGAATAATACTTCTCATGTGCTGCTGGATTTTGGTCTACTAATAATTTGTTGACAATTTTGAAACTGTGTTCGATGTCTTGAGTCAGAGTACTCTTTAGTTTAAGCAATGACTTGCGGTATTTTTGCTCTCTACATTTTCTTTATTAGAATACTGAATCATTTCAGTATTTTTCTGGAGATTTTTGAGTTTCCTTTAGAAAGGTGTTTTGAACCTTAGAGTTTGCATACATTCCTTACTGTATGGTTATTTAATGGCATCTTACTTTGGCTGTAAGGTGAAGTCATGGTTCTCTGGCAGTTCTTGATGCTTTTGACTCACAAGCATCTGCACAATGAAGGATTTGATGTGTTTATCCATGGTTTATACATATTATGACTATATTATACCTATTGTTGTAGAATTGTAAGCTTTTATTATTTTCTCTAAACCTGTAGACTGTTTCTCAATTTCATCATGACATGGCACAGTAAATCTATGCATGTCCAAATCTATCCTGAGTGTCTTGTCATTTTCTCAGCACTAGAGGGTGATCAAATGCCAGGCTAGATTGCAAACCTAAAGTTGTTTTGTTCAACATTAACTAAGGTAACTGTCTAAAAGAAGTGGTTCTTCCTTATAAGCCTTTACTTTGGGCCAGGGTAGGTTCAAATACCACATCCTCTACTCCAGTACATGGTAACACACCTCAACATTCTGTCTGGACTCACTTTAGAGAGATTGGTCCTTGGCTTCTATACAGCAACTACTTCAGCATACCCTTCTCCAAATGGACAGTTAATCTTTCCACAATGTGGTATGGAGGACAGGGAATAGTGAGGTTAAAAAAAATCTTATACATAACAATAGCAGGCCATAACATGGAACCTACAGCCTGTTGAAACCAACACAGCACTGGACCAGAATCATAGAACCAAAGCTGATACAACTTTTGTCTGCCTGCAGCTAAGCAGAGCTCATATCCAAAGCAAGTATTATCAGTGACAGGTGATGCAGTAAATACTATGTGACTGACTAGGCTTCTATATCTCTGCCTACCACTTAGCACTGTTTAACAGCACTGGGCACAGGGGGTCAATCAGCATCCAGGCATTGAGTTCCATAGCACATCACTCTGTTTCCTTCCTACTCTAACTCTGATAAACAGAATCCTTCTAATTTTAGTATTCTACATTATTAGAGGTGGACTGGGTACCAGTAGAGGCTGATCTCTCATGAATCTTCTATTCTTAAGGACCTATATATTCTCAGGGATATTTAACAGGCCCATAAAGGCTGTGATGATGTAGGACAAACACAAGTCTGTACAACAAGAAGACAGAACTTACTAGACTAGGTCTATCCTGAGCCTCTATCTCGGACTACTGCCCTGAAGATGGGGCCTTTGGATCTTCCTGATGCCAGATCTTCCCTCAGCAGGCATAGATAGCACTAAACAAAGTTCTATTCTTACTTTTAGGGTTCCTACTTTATAGTCAGTGGATTCTTTTTTATTTTTATTTATTTATTTTTGATTGGATATTTTCTTTATTTACATTTCAAATGCTTTCCCCTTCACAGGTCTCCCCCTCAGGAACCGTTTTTTCCATCCCCCATTCTCCCTGCCTCTATAAGGGTGATCCCCCACCCACCCACTCCCACCCTCCTGCCCTGGCATTTCCCTACACTTAGGCCCAAGGGCCTCTCCTCCCACTGATATCCAACAAGGCCATTTTTGCCACATATGTGGTCAGCGCCATGAGTTGCTCCATGTGTATTCTTTGGTTGGTGGTCCAGTCCCAGGGAGCTCCAGGGGGTCTGTCCTGTTGACACTGTTGTTCCCTCCATGGGGCTACAAACCTCCTTAGCTCCTTTAGTCAGTAGATTCTTATTCTACATTTTGTTGTAAGATTAGGAGAAATGCAATAGAGCTTTACTATTGTTTCTTAACTAAGGAGCCACCCAAAAGTTCACTCCACATGTAGAAGCCTAAACTAAGTTCAAACTAACTAAACAAATCCTTCTTTTGCCCTGTTAAAATTTTCTTCTCCTCTGTTGTTCCATCTCACTTTCTTCACTCATTTAGATTTCATTTTTCTGGAAGCCCTTTAATCAGTCTGTTTTCTTCCTATGCCACAAAACTGGGGTATTGTTGTTGTTTGTTAGTTTAAGTAAAGGACATAATAGTCTCCCATTTCTAAATGTAAGACACTCCAGTCTCATCCCACTTAACCAGTCTGGATAAGGTCTTCATTCATATGTTTCTGTTTCCACTTTCATTCTGTCTTAACTATCATGCTTTCCATCCATTATGCTGCTTCAGAAACATTGGGTTCTGCTGTATCCAAACAGGACAGTTTCACATGAACCCCTAAGGTCTCTCCACTTGCTATTCATGTCAGAAGCATCCCCTATACCTGTGTGACATTTTCTCTTCACTTTACTTGGGTTTTGGTTCAAATGACAAGTATTCACAAACAAGTTTACGTAGGAGACTTTACTCTAAGTAGATAATATTCTGTTTTTACCTGCTCACATTTCTAGGCTCTGTGTTTATTCTTAGTATTATTACTTCCCTATATCATGTATTTATTTATTATCTCTACAACATGAATTACAACCGCTGATAGAATATAAAAATGTACAACTTTTAGATATACAACTTTTTATTCAGTTGTATCCCAAGCACTTAGAAAAGTATCTAGTACATGCATAAACTATACAAGATTAATTAAATAAAGGAAAACAGATGGAATAATTTGAATTAACCATAATTTCATGGACAGCAAATTTGCTTATTTATAGTATTAGCTAAATTCTGTTTTACCAAGTAGAATAAAGCAATAAAAACTCTATTAATTAGATGTCCACCTCAACTGAATCTGAAAAATAAATCTGGTGCTGAGCTGCCTTGGAAAATTAGGACAATGAAGACAAAACCTACTTCATGTAGAAGTGTACAGTCAAAAGAGCTACAGCATGCCTGAACTTTTGAAAGTGTTAACTGCTATGGTGTCTACCCTGCAGGTATCGCATTGACATCCAACTTGAACTCTCAAAGTATACCCCATAAGATAATCTCTTGTGGGTTGTTGGCACAATTTTCCTTTTTTATTTCTGTCTATAAAACCCAAATTAAGAGATAATTATTTGAAGGATGTAACACTTTAGTTTTCTACAGTTTTGACATTGTAGATCCAGCTTGTGGTACAGCTCACAAGCTTCGGATATTATGACCCAGAGCCCCTAGTAGAAACTAGGGTTACAGCTCACAGGCCATGGGTATCAAGATCCACGGCCCTTAGAGTTTATCAGTTCTCTTGAAGTATTCCAGTGACCAGGGCCTATAATTCCTCAGCTTGAGAACTTTACAACCTTCTACTTTTTCTTTACTTCCCCCATCATTCATCATTTTCACTACCGTTCCATGCCATCTCTAGCCAAGTCTTTTGGAACCCAATCACCTTCTCACTGCCAACACTGTTGTTGTTTCCGTCTAATGTCACTGAGTCTATTTCCTCTCTGTATTACCAGTTCAGCTTGCTCTATTAGCGATAAAATAAAGGCAAAGATTCACATGAGAAGACAGTGCAATAGGTGCTTTTTATTGTACTTAATATGGGAATACAGCACAGATGAGTTATACTGCCTCAACAAAGGTGTGATGTAATTTTCAACAACCACAGCATAGCTTCCAGTTCTATGACTTTTGGGCCTCACATGAGGAACTGCAACAATCTCCATAAGACTGTCAATCACTAGATTTCTGCTGGGCTTCCATGGAGATGGATTCTACCTCTTAACCTGAATGAGAGAATATAGGGAGTTATCTTATCATGATGTCTTCTTCTAAAACAAGAACAAAATATGTGATGTGGCTGTAGCTGGAGATAGCACCACTGGAGCTTGAGCTATGGTTTTGTTTATTCTAGCCCTCATGGCTGGAGTGGGGTGTGCTTCAAAGTGATAATGCTAAAATCCATTCTTTTTAAAAATTTTTTTTTAAATTTTATTTTATTATTTATGTTGAGGCATGTGAAAGAGAAGAGAGAGAGAACATGAAGATCTGAGCACATGATTCACAAATGAGTTCTTGCCTTCCACCATGGATTTAGGTCATCAAACTCAGATCATCAAGATAGTGTAGCAAGTGCTTTTACTCACCAAGCAACCTCACTGGCCTGGTAGTAGTGAATTTAAAATAACCCAAAGCCTTAGAAGTAGGCTCTTGTTGCCAAAGGGATGTTTGGCAGATAGTTTCTTACTTCAGGCTGGTTTGACTTGGAGTCAGGGGTAGAATCTGACAACTGATGCTCAAGATATTGAGAAACTTGTTCCCAATAGTTAAAGTTATCTGAAGAAAAGTAATCTAAGCACATGTACATCAAATAACTGGTATGAAACTATCATTCCTAAAGCAGTGCCTAACAGGTTTGGGGCATTAGATGATTAACTGAGTTCATCTCCTGCCAAATGTCCCTCGGAAGATTAGGATCCCTCTGTCCGCTTCTACTATGTTTAAATAGTACCTAAACTCTCTTACTATGAAGACCAAATAGGCAGCACCCAGCAAAGATGTTGGGGAAAGAAGGAGAAGTAGATAAGTCTAATGATTGAAGAAATTCTATCATCTAAGTATATTTTATTTTAAGTATATTTGAATAATTTAAGTCCAATTGTAATGATGCCTGTAATTCATTGCAGAATGTTAAAAACTGTGGCTAAGCTAGAACTTTAAACACAATAAATATTTACATCAGAGGTATCTCATGTGTCCTATAAATATGACACTTGCCTAGAATGAGAATGTGCATCCATATCAGCATAAGTACTCACTTAAAATAAGAAAGAAATCTCTAGGCCTGTACATTTTTCTCTGAGGATTGGCACAACAATACAAAGTTAATCCAAGAAGTCTTTTCTGAGTTACAATGACTACATTAAACAGACAGAATTTCTCTTAATCTATCCACAAAAACCTCTGATAACCCAAATAATAATTTGACTCAGTAGAGCTAACATGGCTCTCAAGACAAACTCTCCATTGTCATTTGCATGTGTCTGGAGAGAGTCAAAGAAGTGTCTAATCTTAGGTGGGCAGGGAGAAATCTCTGAGAGATGCCCAGAGAGACATGGGAAACAAAACAGAGAAAAATTGAGGAATGATTGTTAGAAACATTTCTGAAGCCAAAAATAAATAAATAAATAAATAAATAAATAAATAAATAAATAAATAAAGGTCAGTTTCATAAAAAACAATGACTAAAGTTGTCATTTCTCCCCTCTGAGTTCCAGCACAAGGCTAATTTTGAATGGAAATTTTTGAGATACATGCTAAAATATCCTACAGATGTTAAAAAACAAATTATGAAATTTCAGAATCCTTTGTAGTTTCTTCAGTCACATTTTCTGCCTGTAAATTCAAAGTTAATTTTCCTGATACAAAACAAAAACAAAAACAAAAACAAAACAAAACAAAACCTGGTACATCAGTTTCTGGGAAGATTTTTGTCTGTAGTATTCACTTTGAAGTAAATGTTATTGCATATAATAATGTATTACAATGTACTCTCTGTAGCATTCCAATTTTACAGCTGTAGTTTGAAGAAACAGAAGCTTCAATTTCCCCACATTTGCCAGAAGAAATTATTTCAATTAAGTAAAACTCAATTAACTAGAATTTAGGAAGAATCAGGGTTGGAGGATATAAGCTTAGGTTACATATTTATATTCCATCTTGAAACCTTATCAAATAATTTTATTGGTGCTAAAGACTGAATCCAGGCCCTATAATATGCTATATAGACACCATGAGCTATGCCCTCAGACCCAAAGACTATTTTTAAAGGAATGAATAAATATAATAAAAGTGGGGGAGAAAACAGCCACCAAAATGTGATGTTTATTACCAGATATATTTATACTAGAAGAAAATCTTGGACCCTGAGGATATTTTCCACTAAAAGAAGAAAACATATTTTTGGCACAACATAAGTACCTATAGCAACAGTGATTGAGAAATCAGAAGGAAGAAGCATTTAAGAATTAACCTCCTGGGATCAGGTAAATGAATCGCAAACAGGGTGGGTTATTTCTCTTAAAAGCCTTTCAGTATTATTTACTTTGTTTATGTTTGTTATATTATGAAAGTAAAAGTTAGTATAATAAGTTAAAATTAAAATAGGAAATTATTGAAAGGATAATCAAACTTTTCATGAAATGTGAAAGAATATGTGGGTAGGTTAATGTAATAGGCTTTTGTGATGTTAGATAGTTGTCTTCTAATTCTCCCCAAGTCTCCTATGAACTTTACAGACCCCTTGTGGTAGGTCAATATTATTCCTGAGTGATTTGTGAATGGAAGTGAGACATGGTATTTCTGGGATTGAGCACTTAATTGTTGACTAGTGACTCTTCAGAGCATGTGTACTTCCTAGCCATCACTGTAAGCAACATTTAAGAAGGTTGTCCTCTATATACTCGGTACTACGATGAGCAAAGCCCTCCTCTGACCCATAGTAGACATGAGTATTCACCAAGAAATACTCTAGTATTATTTAAACACTGGGGTTTGTAGTGGGACACTCTTTGACACTACCAAATAATGTAAACCATCTTAGATTCAGAAACATACCTGAACCTAAAGGAGAGTATAAATCCAAGACCATCAGTTTCCATCTCTGCTTTTCTATAAATGTGGTTGTGTTTCCCTGTCCTTTTATTTTAGCAGCAATGCAGTTTCTGGCAGCTCCACGACTCCTACCTCCCACAGATTCCATCTACCAAAGACATTTTCATCCAGGTTTTTAGGTCAGACTCATTCATGGATAAATGTGAGTCACTAAGAGGAGTCATGAGTCAGAATCAGGAAATGACAAATCAGAGGCTCTATAACTCATGTGACCCATCAACTAGCTGGAGTGCTTTTACTCTTCCTGGAGAGAAATCTTGAGAAGTCCAGAAGCTTTTCAAAGGTGGAAATCTGGCAGCTTTTTCTATCATTCTGCATTGGACAAAAGTGAGGAGCAGCAAAAATCAGGTGGAAACAGCCATACTAGGTGCTGCTCTAGAGAGATCTGCTCTCCTGTAGGATTTAACCATCAAGACCTCTGGCTCTATACGTTCCAGGCTTAGGAAGCCAACATTCCCTGGGCTGCAGCTGCTATTGAAGCTTCCAGGCAGGCTTAGATATTATAATCCCTCAGCCCTTGACAAGAGCCAATGTTAATTGTTTGGCAATTAACATTAATTGCCTGGGTTTCTTGGCCATAAACTCTTGCCAGTTCTCTGTAACTCTTACAGTGACCAAAGCCTGGAGCTTTCTTCTTCCAACCATTTATTCTTCTTTTCCAGCATTTATCCTTGTTCAGGCTGAGTTCTCTACCCTCTGTTGCTATATTTGTAGTTACATTACCTGTCTTCCTGCTCTGGCTATTCTCAGTGCTCAGCTACATTGTTTCTTCAGCTGTCTCATGGCCAGTTGCCTTTCAGCATTCACACTTTGGCCTACCTACTGCCCAGGCTACTGCTCAGCTACTGCTTCTTGTCTTACTGCCTGTCATCATGGTTAATCTACCATCTTTATTCATGTTACCAGCTCAGCTGGCACTAATGAAAGTAGGAAAGAAAAACCAAAACAACAACAACAACAACAACAACAAAAACCACTTGATAAAAGCCTTTATTGGCCTGTCTTAGTCAAGGTTTCTATTCCTGCACAAACATCATGACCAAGAAGCAAGTTGGGGAGGAAAGGGTTTATTCAGCTTACATTTCCACATTGCTGTTCATCACTAAAGGAAATCGGGACTGGAACTAAAGCAGGTCAAAAAGAAGGAGCTGATGCAGAGGCCATGGAGGGATATTCTTTACTGGTTTGTTTCCCCTGGCTTGCTCAGCCTGCTCTTTTATAGAACCAAAACTACCAGCCCAGAGATGGTACCACCCACAAGGGGACCTCTCCACTTGGTCACTAATTGAGAAAATGCCTTATAGCTGGATCTCATGGAGGCATTTTCCCAACTGAAGCTCCTTTCTCTGTGATAACTCCACTCTGTGTCGAGTTGACACAAAACTAGCCAGTACATGGCCCAAATATTAAAACATTCAAAAGGTAAAGAACTTGTAATTCTCTATAATGATAGAGAATTATAGAGAGAATTGTAACTCCACCAATTCATTAAGAGATTCTGAACAGCCTACTTACATAGCCAGAGAAGGGCTGTTAGTATCAATTGCAGTATACATCACATTCAAGTGATAATCTGCATTTTCACCAAGTATCACACTCCTTCTGAAGGGCTGCTTTGACCTAGGTAGAGATGGTTATGGAGTCATCTAGATTCATCAGGCTCATGGCAGCAAAAATTCTGATACAGACTGTTTCAAACAGCCCTGGGTGAGGTTACATCTTCAGGAAATAAGCCAAACCAGCTAGCCATTATTAAGTAGTCTCGAAAGATGGCCCGGTTCATGGTACTGAACTACTAGATTGGCAGTCCTTTGTTTGAAGCAGCCAAGGCAGGAAAAGAGTGTCCAACTGTTTCTATTTAGGAATCAGAATCTTATTCCTCAGTAGTTACAGGAAGAAGAACAGCAGGAGTGGTTACAAAAAGAACTTAAAGAGCTTACGGTTAACAGTGGTAGTGATATTAATAGATTTTACCAGTGCATTAACAATGCTTAACACCTGCCCACTGTCCTAGGAAGCAATAGGTTTCCCTCATCTGAGCGGGTTTCCTTGATGATTACAAGCGCCTTTACACAGAGCAGTATTTAGCACCTTAGACTTGCTTGATTTTAAACAAAACTAACTGCTGATCTTAATTCATCTGAATGCAGCCAAACCTTGCTTAGTCATTTTGTTTGAAATCTTTCTTGATAAGGTTAATGTACATCCAAGTTGAGACTCACTGTAGTTAAGTGCTTAAGTATTCAAAGAATGGGTGTTCTAGAAAGAGTTACACGGCTTTATTAAGTGTTTCATTCATATACAACTTCTAGCTCTAAGGAAAGCATGTAAATTTGGTGACAGTGACTATGTAAGAACATATGTTACTTTCTTATAACTTGACAGAAGCTTAAACTGAACAGGATTCAGCAGAACTGACCATTCATTTTCTTTCTCAAAAGTGAGGGAAAAAAAGGTTTGTCTTAAAAGCTATGGAGAAAGGGAAAGGGTATTAAAGGCATCTTTTTTTTTTTTTTTTTTTTTTTTTTTTTGGTAATGTGTTCCTACTCAGAACTTTTAAATTTGCATCAAACTAACTGATCCTATTACTATGAAAGATATCTACTCATTTGAAAGAGTAGGCCATATTTGTCCCTACTTACAGACAGACTTCTGAAATGTGTGCAGGGTTGAAGGGGAAAAAATCAATCAATCAATTGTTTTAAATATTGAATAGTGATACACTGGCTTTGTGTTTCTTTTAAATATGTGTTGGGATCTATACAGTTTCTTAGATAGTAACTAAAGCATGCAGGATATAACTATTTACAGCATCCCTGAGTGATACCCAGTGGGTATTTGTCAAAGGGTTATTTATAACATAATTGGCAAATAAAATGAATTCAGAAGGTTATGAACTCTTCATTGGCTTCCTAGTCCTCCCCCTTTATTTCCTTTTTGCCATTTATGTTCTTGAAGCATGACTCATTCCACAGTGTCAACAGTCTTTCAAGGAATTTGAAATAGCAAATAAAATCTAGTACCCTCCTTCCTCACTCCTTCCAAATTCCACATCTCAGCAGTAAGATGACCTAACAAAAGGGTGACCTCAGAATGAATGTTTGATTTATTCTGGATGCTAATTTATGGCTGAAGTATTCTGATTTTATAGAATTATCAAAACTTTTTAAATTTTTTCTCTTAAACAACTCAACCTAGTGATTTTTTTACTTACGGTTTGACACCTGTAGCAAGTTCTAAGAATCACATCACTTGTTTGGAACTCAGGTTTCAGGGTTAAACAATCAGGGTTAGAAGTTAATTATTTATCGGTTATTCCCTCTATTTTCACCAATTCTATATATTTAAGAAATACAATAGTTAGGAAAAAACTAAAGTTGGAAGGAAACAAATTATTAGTCAATAAATTTTTAAATTAAGCAAGCAGCTGGTATATTCTGTTTACCTTTGCAATAGCATATGCAACAAAGATAGCCAATGATCATGTTTCATTGGCTTTTTTTTTTTTACTGTTCCTGAAAACAGTCATTGTCAATGTGTGAGGCCCCAAATGGGTGTGAATGACCTTCTCATAGTTACTTTTGTAATAATACTCATTCCTTCCTTTGTTCACAGTTTTCTGGCATCTGTGTGACACATGTGCTTATAACACATTAAATACAGGTGGGAAGATAATAACCCAACTGTACCTGCTCAGGAATTGATGTAAAAGCACTCAGATGCAGTTCTTGTTTCTTTGTTTGAGAAATAGTTATATTTCACTAAAAACACATTGTTTCTGTAATAAATAAATACTAAATAATGTGTAATAGGTTTATTCTAACTTACTGATTTCTAATTTATAATAGGAAATCTCAAGAGACATGTCACACAAACAAATGTGCAATAGGATTCACAAAAATATTTTAAGAGTATAAAGGAATTTTGAAAGTAAAAATTAAAGCCTTCTGAGCTGGGAGTGGTGGCTCATAACTTTAATCCCAGCACTCAGAAGGCAGAGACAGGCAGATTTCTGAGTTCGAGGCCAGCCTGGTCTACAAAGTGAGTTCCAGGACAGCCAGGGCTATACAGAGAAACCCTGTCTCAAAAAACAAACAAAAACAATAATAATAATAATAATAATAATAATAAAAGTAAAAATAAAAAATAAAAAAATTAAAGCCTTCCAAAGAACACTGTCAATAAAACAAAAAGGCAACCAACTGATTGGGAAAAGAATCCTAAATCTGATAAAGGGCTAATATCCAATATATAAAAAAGAACACAAGAAGTTAGACTCCAGAGAAAAAAATAACCCTATTAAAAATTGGGGTGCAGAGCTAAACAAAGAACTCACAACTGAGGAATATCAAATGGCTGACAAACAGTTAAAAAAGTGTTCAACATCCATAATCATCAGGGAAATGCAAATCAAAACAATGCTAAGAAGCCACCTTACACCAGTACGAATAGCTATGATCAAAACCTCAGGTTACAGCAGATGCTGGAGAGGATGTGGAAAAAATGGAACACTCCTCCATTGCTGGTGGGATTACAAGCTTGTACAACCACTCTAGAAATCAGTTTGGTTGCATGGTACTGGTATAGTGACAGACAAGTAGACCAATGGAATAGAATTGAAGACCCAGAAATGAACCCACACACCTATGGTCACTTGATCTTTGACAAGGGAGCTAAAACCATCCAGTGGAAGAAAGACAGCATTTTCAACAAATGGTGCTGGCACAACTGGTTGTTATCATGTAGAAGAATGCGAATCGATCCATTCCTATCTCCTTGTAGTAAGGTCAAATCTAAGTGGATCAAGGAACTTCACATAAAACCAGAGACACTGAAACTTATAGAGGAGAAAGTAGGGAAAAGCCTTGAAGATATGGGCACAGGGGAAAAAATTCCTGAATAGAACAGCAATGGCTTGCACTGTAAGATTGAGAATTGACAAATGGGACCTCATGAAACTGCAAAGCTTCTACAAGGCAAAAGACACCGTCAATAAGACAAAAAGACCACCAACAGATTGGGAAAGGATCTTTACCTATCCTAAATCAGATTGGGGACTAATATTCAAAATATATAAAGAACTCAAGAAGGTGGACTCCAGAAAATCAAATAACCCCATTAAAAAATGGGCCTCAGAGCTAAACAAAGAAGTCTCACCTGAGGAATACCGAATGGCAGAAAAGCACCTGAAAAAATGTTCAACATCCTTAATCACCAGGGAAATGTAAATCAAAACAACCCTGAGATTCCACCTCACACCAGTCAGAATGGCTAAGATCAAAAATTCAGCTGACAGCAGATGCTGGCAAGGATGTGGAAAAAGAGGAACACTCCTCCATTGTTGATGGGATTGCAAGCTTGTACAACCACTCTGGAAATCAGTCTGGCGGTTCCTTAGAAAATTGAACATAGTACTACCAGAGGATCCAGCAATAACTCTCCTGGGCATATATCCAAAAGATGTCCCAACCGGTAAGAAGGACACATGTTCCACTATGTTCACAGCAGCCTTATTTCTAATAGCCAGAAGTTGGAAAGAACCCAGATGCCCCTCAACACAGGAATGGATACAGAAAATGTGGTACATTTACACAATGGAATACTACTCAGCTATTTAAAAAGAATGAATTTATGAAATTCCTAGGGAAATGGATGAACCTGGAGGGCATCATCCTGAGTGAGGTAACAATCACAAAGGAACTCACACAATATGTACTCACTGAAAAGTTGATATTAGCCCAAAACTTAGGATACCCAAGATATAAGATACAATTTGCTAAACGCATGAAACTGAAGAAGAATGAAGACCAACGTGTGGACACTGTGCAAACACAGAAGTGGATGCTCACAGTCAGCTATTGGATGGATCACAGCGCTCCCAATGGAAGAGCTAGAGAAAGTACCCAAGGAGCTAAAGGGATCTGCAACCCTATAGGTGGAACAACATTATGAACTAACCAGTACCCCGGAGCTCTTGTCTCTAGCTGCATATGTATCAAAAGATGGCCTAGTCGGCCATCATGGGAAAGAGAGGCCCATTGGACACACAAACTTTTATGCCCCAGTACAGGGGCATAAAAATGGGAATGGGTGGGTAGGGAAGTGGGGGGGGTATGGGGGGACTTTTGGGATAGCATTGGAAATGTAATTGAGGGAAATACGTAATAAAAAATATTTAAAAGAAAGAAATCAGTTTGGTGATTCCTCAGAAGACTGGACGTAGTACTACCTGAGGACCAAGCAATACCACTCCTGGGCATATACCCAGAAGATGTTCCAATAGTTAATAAGAACACATGCTCCACTATGTTCATAGCAGCCTTATTTATAATAGCCAGGAGCTGGAAAGAACACAGATGTCCCTCAACAGAGGAATGGATACAGAAAGTGTGATACATTTACACAGTGGAGTACTACTAAGCAATTAAAAACAATGAATTTATGAATTTCTTAGGCAAGTGGATGGATCTGGAGGATATTATCCTGAGTGAGGTAAACCAATCACAAAAGAACACACATGATATGCACTCACTGATAAGTGGATATTGGCCTATAATCTCAGAATACCTGAGATATAATTCACAAATCATATGAAACTCAAAAAGAAGGAAGACCAAAGTGTGGATACTTTGATCCTTCTTAGAAGGTGGAACAAAATATCCATGGAAGGAGTTACAGAGATAAAGTATGGAGCAGAGTCTGAAGGAATTACCATGCAGAGACTGTCCCACCTGGGGATCCATCCCATATACAATCACCAAACCCAGATACTATTGTGGATGCCAACAAGTGCTTGCTGGCAGGAGCCTGATATAGTTGTCTCCTGAGAGGCTGTGCCAGTGCCTGACAAATACAGAAGGAGAGGCTCACAGCCATCCACTGGACTGAACAAAGGGTCCCCAATGAAGGAGCTACAAAAAAAGAACCAAAGGAGTTGTATGGGTTTACAGCTCCATAGGAGGAACAACAATATGAACTAACCAGTACCCCCAGAGCTCCCAGGGACTAAACCATCAACCAAAGAGTACACATGGTGGGACTGATGGCTCCAGCTGCATACGTAGCAGAGGATGGCCTAGTTGATCATCAGTGTGAGGAAAGATCCTTGGTCTTGTGAAGGCTCTATGCCACAGTGCAGGTGAATGCCAGGGCCAGGAAATCGGAATGGGTGTGTTGGTGAGCAGGGGGAAGGTTGAGGGAATAAAGGGAGGGGTCTTTTGGAGGGAGACCAGGAAAGGAGATAACATTTGAAATGTAAATAAAGAAAATATCTAATAAAAATTATTTTAAAATATTAAAACCTTTTTCCTTAAAATAGTAGAAACCATAACATTTGACCCATAAAATTTATTTGTGCATATGTATAATTTTTTTCCAAAAAAAGCTCATTTTCAACTCTGAGCCCTTGACTTTCAGCAAGCTAGTCCAATATCACCTAAACTTGACATCCTTATTGCCACCCTTTAACTTTATTACTTGAGTGGAGGCCAGAAGACATGTTGCCTCAACTGAGGCAGCCAGGCTTAACTGCAAGGGACTTTACCAACTGAGTCATCTTGTTGATCCAATATATAACAAGAGCCACTTATACATTACCTAAGAACAACAACAACAAAAAAAATCATCTTTTTCAGGTATATCTCTTTTGGATGTCTTACAGATTACATGACAAAAACATAGCTGTAAAGCAATTTACTATAAGTGAAAGTCCACTCTGGGCAGTGGCCATGACTAATCTGAGTAGACAGTCATGCAGATTCTAACTTCCACTTCAAATTAATGGCCATTAATTTAAATAATGTGCACAGGAGAACCTGACAACTACACATAGTTCTGAGATAATTCTGTCATACCTACTTTGTCCTCAAACATGTTATTCTTTGCTAATGCCTGGATTTCTGATTTTTCCAAAACTATTACTTACCTGTTTCCTTCTCTTACACTTTATACAGTGGGTAAATTCACCACAAAGCACTAAGGCTCTCCAGGAAGCCTATATATACTCCCTAAATCAAGAACATTCTCCAAATCCTTCTCATCAATCAGTACCACTTGTAGTCTCCCCTGAAGACTTCAACACTTGACTTCTAAAACACCTTTTGGGGAGTAGCTTATCACTATTCATTTGTCAATCTGTCTTCATTTTTGTAACTTCCTGAAAGTTAAGTGCTTCTGATCTCAAACATTGGACCACTTCCTTTTTCCATATTGCACTCCATTACTTAGTTTTATCCCTAAAATCTTTATTAGTGCACATTTATTGTATAAAGTCATGTTTTCTTAGTAATGGCCTTTCTGATTGAGGTCCATTACAGCATTTTCATTCAGCTATAGAGGTAAGTTTGACCCCGGTTACCATCTTTTTTACTCCCCCCCCCTTCAAATTTGCCTTGCCTTTTCCAAACAGACCACCATCTACTTTCACATCACATACATATTTTTTTAAACAAAAGTTACCCATGAGATTTATTTTCTGAATCTGATTTATTTCACTTAACATGATGATCAACTTTCATGAAAACTCTATATCATTCTAATTTGTGGGTGAATAAAACCCACTTGTCTACTAAACCACATGTTAAAACATTATTATTTATTTGGTAGACACCTAGGCTGATTTCACAATATACCTTTTGTGAATTATGGAGCAACAGACATAGGCATGTAAGTACATATATAGTATGCTGACTTCAATTCATTCACATTGATTTTCTGGAATGGAGATTTGGATTAGATAGTTCTAGTTTGAGGTTTTGAAAAATAATCACCTTTCCATGGTGGCTATACTAAGGGGGCTTAAGCATTCTTAGCTCCCCTGCACCCTCAGAAGAATCTGTTTGTTTGGTTGTTGATACTTTAGTCGTAGTCATTCTACTTTAAGATGTTGCTTTAACATTCTTTTGATTTGCATTTCCTAGATGGTTAAGGATTATAAACACTTTTTTCCACATATTTATTAACCACATTAGTACTTTGTCTTTGAGAACTTACAAATTCTTTCGCCTATCTAATTACTATATTATGGGAATAAGTTGTGGTATTTAATTTGTAATTTGCTTATATTGAAATATTAAGCCTCTATCAGTTGTATAGCTGACAAAATGTTCTCCTGTATAAGCTCTCTCTCCACTATGTTAACACATTTACTGTGCAGATGTTTTAAGTTTCATTTGCCATTGCAATTATCTCTTGAGCCATTGTTCCTCTTAGGAAATCTATTGCCTATGCTTCTATTTCTCTGTTTCCTCTAGCTTTTCAAAATTTTAAGTATTGTTAAAATTTTAATTCATTTGGTACTTTTTTACTTTTTTTTTTTTTTTTTTTTGGTTTTGTTTTTTTCGAGACAGGGTTTCTCTGTGTAGCCCTGGCTGTCCTGGAACTCACTTTGTAGACCAGGCTGGCCTCAAACTCAGAAATCTGCCTGCCTCTACCTCCCAAGTGCTGGGATTAAAGGCCTGTGCCACCACCTCCCGGCCCAATTCATTTGGTACTTATTTCTACATGAAACTATTTTATCCATGTCCAGAAAATAAATCTAATGAATCCAAGTTCACATAATGCAGATACATAATTTGTCTAAAAGCACCTCTTACCTTTAGAAATTGAAAATTTTTACCTTGCTATCAAGGTAAAGCATGTATGTAAAGGATATAGTTGGTCTGTTGTCCTAGTATATATTTTACACCAGGTGACTATTTAACAAGCCTTTAAGTAAACAGTATACCCAACTTTATTATGCCTTGAACTTTCTATATAATCATCTCTCTCTCTCTCTTTTTTTCATGAGGTTGCTGGGTTTGAACTCAGGACCTTCGGAAGAGCAATTAACCACTAAGCCATCTCTCTTCTTACAAGCTAAGATAACTGCTGAGTTATTTTCTTAAATTATGTATGCTTCCATGCCTCTGACAGAGGAAATGGGGACGGAAGGGGAGGAGAGGGATGGGAGGGGAAAGGAAGAGGGAAGGGAGAGAGAGGATTGGGAAGGGAAGGAGAGATAGGAGAGAGAGAGTTGTTGGGATAATAATGATTCGATGAAAGTAGTCAGTGGATTGGAGGCAAACTTAAAGAAAACAAGTGTTGGAAGAAGTACGTGAGTATAGGTCATAACATCTTTTGTTTTTAGCGTTATTAGGGTCAGTAGGGCACATGCAGTAAGGTAAATCCTTCCCTTGTAAACACTGTTAAAAAATGAGTGATTTGTCATGTTTCCTCATACTAGGTTTTCTGCATTCAATAAATATAGAGAAAACCCCCCTTTTAGAAGATAGCAACATGGACAGACAAAAGATACAAGGAGTGAAAGGAATTCAAATTTGGGGTTATTTTTGCTCTAAAGTACTCCTAGAAGAAGAATTTATTTTATTCTTTAATACAGCACTGGTGCAGTTTTGTGCTTCCATATGAATTTTAAGCCGTTTTCTAGTTTTATGTAGAATGTTATTGAAATTTGATGGGGGATACATTGAGTCTTTAGATTACTTTTATCCATATAGCCATATTTTACAATATTAGTTATGATGACTGCCTAGCTTAGGAGAGCTTTCAATTTTCTAATTCTTTCTTTTCTTTCTTTTAAACTTTTCCTTATAAAGTCTTCTACCTCCTTGGTTTGATTTACTCTCAGCTGTTATGAATATTCTGTGAAGGGGATTGTTTTTCTGACTTCTTTCTCATTATATACATATACATATACATATACATATACATATACATATACATATACATATACATATACATATACATATACATATACATATACATATACATACATACATATATATACATATATACATATATATATATATATATATATATATATATATATATATATATATGTATGTATATATATTCTACTGTTATTTTCCTTTACATTGTATTTGGCTACTTTACTGAAAACATCCAGCAGATCTGTGTTCTGGCAGACACTTTAGTGTCTTTTAACTAAGAAAATCATATCATCTGAAATCAGAGTTCATTTCCACTTCCATTTCCTTCTATTTATTTTTTTTATCTTATTTTTTGTAGCTAAAGCTTCCAACACTGTGTTGCATAAGAATACAGAGTAGACACCCTTGGGTCCTGTTCTGATTTTAGAGGAATGCTTTCAGTTTTCCTCATTTAGTTCAATGTTGGCTATTCATTATGTTAAGTACACTTGTCAAAGTTTCCAATTCCTTCATAGCCATTATCATGGAAAGAATTAGTGATATTGGTTCTATATTCAATGCCTGCAGGAAGCCATAGATTCTGGAGCAACTTAACAGTTGGTTAGAAAGTTCCAAAACAAAAAGAAGTAAACACTCCTAGAGGACATCTGTCAGGAAATAATTAAACTAAGGTCTAAAATCAATAAAAAAAAAAAAGAGAGAAACCAACACAAATAATCAATGAAACAAAGAGTTGGTTCTTTGAGAAAAATTAACATGACAGACAAATCCATATCGAAACTAAGTAAAAGATGGATAGAGTATCCAAATGAACAAACTCCAAAACAAAAAAGGGGACATAACAAAAGACACCAAGGAAATTTGAAGAATTTTAAGGATATACATTACAAACCTTTAGCCCACAAAACTGGAAAATCTAAAAGAAACAATTTTTTCAATAGGCACCACTTACCAAAGTTAAATCAAGATCAAATAAGCAATATAAATAGTGAAATAGAAGCATCCAATAAAAATCTTCCAACTCAAAATGCACAGAGCCAATTGATTTTCATGCAGAAGTTTACAGTTCTAAACTTGATGTGGAAAAACAAAAGAGCCAAGAATTGTTAAAACAAACCTGAATAACAAAAGAACTGCTCCACTACATTTTGGGCACAAACTCAGCTGACTGCCCCGGGAGGACTCTCCCAACTGAAGGTGCCCTAGCATACCCAGAATCTTGGGATCACTGGTGAGTGGAACCCAATATCTGTTCCAAAACAACCGGGAGTGGCCTGTGTGAGCAGGAACAGAGACACAGGAAACCCACCAGACCAGCGGCTGTGATTTGTTCTGGTCAGAGCCAGTCCTGTGACACTTTGGGCAGAAACTCAGTGGATGGTCCCTGAAGGACTCCCCACACTGCGGGTGACTTGACACACCCAGGATCTTGGGATCACTGGTGAGTGGAACACAATATCTTTTCCAAAACAACCCAGAGGGGCTTGGGCCAGCAGGAATAGGGACACAGGCAACCCATACAACCAGTGCCTGGAGTTCTTTCAGCCCGGGGCCATCTTGAGATCAAACTCAGTCCCACAGTCCCCAGAGGACTCTCCACAATGCAGGCACTCTAGCACATCCAGGAACTTAGGATCACTGAGGAGAGTTGGCCTCCAGAGAGGGCTCTGACCCCAGGATTCAGGTGAGAGCACTATCTTGTATTCCAGGTCTCTCAGAGACCAGTCTGAGCAGGAGAGCACAAAGGACACAGAATCAACAGAGCTTCTTGAACAGGGTCCCTTCAGGCCTTCATCCTCAGCCAGGAGGCATAGCTGAGCTCCAGACCTCTGTGCACCTTCCTGGCAACAGGAGAGCTTGCCTGCAAAGAGTGCTCTCTGACCACTGGGACTCAGGAAAGAGTTGGACTCCCAGGAGTGCTGACAGAGGCTAAGAGAAATACAGGAGGAACAAGCTCCAGCCAGAGACAGCTAGAACATCTAACACCAGAGATTACCAGCTGGCAAAAGGCAAATGTAAGAACCTTACTAAACGAAACCAAGACCACCCAGGATCATTAGAACCCAGTAAGCCTGCCACAGCGAGTACTGGATATCCCAACGCACTGGAAAAGCAAGATTCAGATTAAGAATCATATCTCCTGATACTGGTAGAGGATTTAAGAAGGGCATTAATAACTCACTTAAAGAAATACAGAAGATCACTGCCAAACAGGTAGAAGACCTTAAAGAAAAATATAAAAATCCCTTAAAAATTTACTGGAAAACACAACCAAACAAGTGATGGAATTAAACAAAACAAAAATTTTAGAATCTAAAAGTAAAAGTATAAACAATAAACAAAATCCAAAAGGAGACAACTCTGGAGATAGAAATCCTAGGAAAGAAATCAGGAACCATAGATGAGAGCATCAGCAAAAGAATACAAGAGATGGAAGAGAGAATCTCAGGTTCAGAAGATTCCATAGAAAACATGGACACAACAATCAAAGAAAATTCAAAATGCAAAAAGATCCTAACTCAAAACATCAAGGAAATCCAGGACACAATGAGAAGACCAAACCCAAGGATTATAGGAATATATGAGAATGAAGATTTTCAACATAAAGGGCCAGCAAATATCTTCAAAAAAAATTACAGAAGAAAACTTCGCTAATCTAAAGAAAGAGATGCCCATGACCATACAAGAAGCCTACAGAAATCCAAATAGACTGAACCAGAAAAGAAATTCCTCCCAACACATAATAATCAGAACAACAAATGCACTAAATAAAGATAGAATATTAAAAGCAGTAAGGGGAAAAGGTCAAGTAACATATAAAGGCAGACCTATTAGAATTACACCAGACTTCTCACCAGAGACTATGAAAGCCAGAAGATCCTGGACAGATATTATACAGGCCCTAAGAGAACACAAATGCCAGCCCAGGCTACTATACCCAGCAAAACTCTCAATTACCATATATGGAGAAACCAAAGTGTTCCATGACAAAACCAAATTCACATAATATCTTTCTATGAATCCAGCACTTCAAAGGATAATAAAGGGAAAACTCCAACACAAGGAGGGAAATTATGCCCCAGAAAAAGCAGGAAAGTAACCATTCAAAAAACCTAAATGAAGATAGCCATGAGAACAGAATCCCAACTCTAACAACAAAAATAATAGGAAGCAACAATTACTTTTCCTTAATATCTCTTAATATCAATGGACTCAATTCCCCAATTAAAAAAAAAAAAACATAGACTTACAGACTGTCTACACAAACAGGACCCAACATTTTGCTGCATACAGGAAACCCACCTCAGGGACAAAGACAGACACTACCTCAGAGTAAAAGGCTGGAAACCATTTTCCAAGCACATAGTCTGAAGAAAAAAGCTGGAGTAGCCATTCTAATATCGAATAAAATTGACTTCCAAACCAAAGTTATCAAAAAGACAAGGCCTCCGGAGAGGGCTCTGACCCCGGGATGAATACTTCATATTTATCAAATGTAAAATCTTCCAAGAGGAACTCTCAATTCTGAATATCTATGCTCCAAATGCAAGAGCATCCACATTCATTAAGGAAACTGTAGTAAATCTCAAAACATGCATTATACCTCACAGAATAATAGTGGGAGACTTCAACACCCCACTCTCATCAATGGACAGATCCTGGAAACAGAAACTAAACAGAGACACATTGAAACTTACAGAAGAACCAAGTGGATTTAACAGATAGCTACAGAACATGTTATCCTAAAACAAAAGGATATAACTTCTCATCACTTCATGGTAACTTCCCCAAAATTGACCATATAATTGGTCACAAAGCAGGCCTCAATAGATACAAAAATATTGAAATTATCCCATACATCCTATCAGATCATCACAGACTAAAGCTGATCTTCAATAACAACATAAGTAATAGAAAGCCAACATTCATGTGGAAGCTGAACAACACTCAATGATAACTTGGTCAAGGAAGAAATAAAGAAAAAAATTTAAAGACTTTGTAGTGTTTAATGAAATTGAAGACACAGCATACCCAAACTTATGGGACACAATGAAATTAGTCCTAAGAGGAAACTCATAGCTCCAGGTGCCGCCAAAGTAACTAGAGAAAACATACATGAGCAGCTTGACAGCACACCTAACAGCACTAGAACAAAAAGGAAGCAAATTCACCCAAGAGGAGTAGACAGTAGGAAATAATCAAACTCTGGGCTGAAATCAATCAAGTGGAAACAAAAAGAACTATAGAAAGAATCAACCAAACCAGGAGCTGGTTCTTTGAGAAACTCAACAAGATAGATAAACCCTTTGCCAGACTAACTAGATGCCACAGGGACAGTATCCTAATTGACAAAATCAGAAATGAAAACTGGAGACAGAACAACAGAACCTGAGGAAATCATTAGATCCTACTACAAAGGGCTATATACAACAAAACTGGAAAAGCTGGATAAAATGGAAATTTTCCTAGACAGATACCAGGTACCAAAGTTTAATCAGGATCAGATTAATGATCTAAACAGTCCCATTTTGCCTAAAGAAATAGAAACAGTCATTAATAGCCTCCCAAACAAAAATTCCCATGACCAGATGGGTTTAGTGCAGAGTTTTATCAGACCTTCAAAGAAGACCTAATTCCAATTCTCCTAAAATATGCGTGAAATGGTATCAGCATCAGAAGTTATATTTCTGCATGATAAGTACTTCAGAAGTTAGGTAAAATTTGTCTCTAAAAATGTTCTGTTGAGACTTGGATCAGACACCTTTTATTTACTATATTTAAATCATGAGGACTCATGAGAAATTCCATAAAAATAATTGACTACATTTGTTTTTGGTTTTTTTCCTCTCAGGAATTACCAAGAAGAAAAAGCATGTGATTAGCATGAAACTCACAACCATATCAGTGTAAAAAGTAAAACTGTCTTTCAAGAAGCAGTTGGAAAAGGGTTAAACATATTAGTGTGAATTCAAGGTTTCATAGCTAAGTGGTAAAATAATTCAGAGGATCAAATCTAATAAACAAGAGAGTTTAATGATTATTGCATTTATTGTGCACCAATTTAATTCACTGTTGCACACAAAGTAAAGCTCTTAGCTCCACACTTGGCAAAATAATTACCTCATTAAAAGAACATGTAAATGTAGCTAAGGAGTCTTCATGGACTCAGGTTTGCCCAAGGAAAACACAAGGTTTATATTAAATAAAACTTTATATTCCACTTAATATCAGAACACAAAATGCTATCATATTAGAGGAAAATAAGAAGAGACTATTGTTAGATAAATGCACACAAATACTTTTTTAAAAATATAACAGTTTATGTTTCTGAATCTGTTATATTCTTGTGTATGTAACAATAGAAGATTCAGCTAAGTTCAGAAAAGGAAGGATTCCACAGGTAAGGGCCTCTCAATCCCTGTTGAATATGTGAGTCACTTGGAAAACATTTAAAATTATGGATACCTTCATCTAATCACCAAGGTTCTGGTTTTAGGAGGTGGAAATGTAGAGGCATAAGTACATTTTGAAATCTCTCTGAGTCACTGTAATATTTAACCAGAGGTGAGAAATCACTGTTCTAAGTAACTGGCTATATTATGTATGAGGACATTTTAAAATCTAAGGAGTTCTATAAATAGTTCTGTATGGATTAAAGAGCAAACAGCTCTTGTTATGGGGCAACCATGTAGTCATTTTACCACATTCCCGGAGCTGAAGTCTTTGACAATGTTCTTGTCAAGAGATGGTTTACTCCATGCTTTATTCCCTCCAAAAGGGGAAACTTCTCATCTCTAATGACAACCTTCAATCTTTGGATGGCTAGAATATACTACTAATTCTCGTCATTATTTCCTTTGTTCATTAGTGAGAACTGAACCCCCTTCTTTTATAGACCGTTTTCTCTTCAACATTCAGTTTTCCCCAGCTTGTCTCAAGTCATGATTTGAATCTTTTCTCCTATAAGGACTGTTTACTTATAAAGATTTTCAAGACTTAGAGCCAATGTGTATTCATTTCCTCATGATTAATAGATATCTGGAATACTCAAACCTATTAACCAAAAAAGAAAATGGGTAGGCTTCCTATGTCATAGAGTAGAGAAAAGGGGACTCCAAGACCACTCATCCTCAGGTGGAGACTTACAGCAATTTTAATCCTAAATAGAATTTCTTGAAAATTCCAACTGATGGGATTTTCTAGTTTACTAGAGGATAAACGGGAGATCTGAAGTTTATTCTGTAATGGTATCTTATCTAGGCCTGATTTGGTCTGGATATATCCAGGTTCATCTAGATTGTTTATTATAAATTAGCCTATTATTCCTGAGCTTCAAGTGGGCTGAATTATGAACATCAACGATTTGACCAGACAATGGTATAGGGCAGTACAAAATAACAAAATGCAGTAAATTCTGGGTTCTACCTTGCATTTAACATTATTCATCTTCAAACTAAGCTACATGTTAGCATGGAGGACTTCACAGAACAGTTTCTGATAGTTGCTCAGTTATACTGTTGCTGATAGTTTATCTTCCTGGTTAATCATTCATATAAATAGGGCTCAATAATGTTCTGTTTGTAATCCTATTTCTCATTATGAACAGCGTGCCGTCTTTATTACCTTTGATTGAAGTATCTCTGATTAACTTTTATTAGATTAATATTTCCTAATGCTAAATAAAAATTTGTTTTTCAAGTCCAACTTTCCTTGTAGACATAACTTTCCTTCCAAACAATTGCCTAAAGATATTCACAGCTGATACAATTTATGAGCAGTGCTGACCTTCACCAACATTCCCCTGGCCTTGGGTAACGCAATGTAGTTTCTGATGATAGTCACTGGTCAATACAAGACTTTGACCTAGAGTCAAGTACTGAAATGTTGAGCCCTAACATTAGGAAGATCCTAATATGCCACATCCCCAAGTCTATCTACACAGAAGGCTCTGGAATTATTCTAATGCCAGAAGTATTAATCCCCTAATTATTGGCAATGTTTTCCAATTCTATAGTCTTTCTCTTCACTTGGCTGACATTTTCCTTTGCTGTGCAGAAACTTTTTGATTTTGTGTGATCCTTTTGGTAATTCTTTTTGCCTTTACCCATGTTTTCCTGTAGCAATTTCAATGTTTTGTCTCTTGATGATTTAGAGAGAGATCTAGTTTTATTCTTCCAGACATGGACATTCAAATTTCCAAGTACTATTTGTTAAAGGGCCTTTTTTCCTATGTAAGTGTTACAGTTTACACACATGTATGTAAGATGTGTGTGTGTGTGTGTGTTTCTAAATCTTTGATTTAATCTTATTGGTCTGCATTTCTGTTTTTGTGGCAGTATATGTTGCTTTTGTTACAAATAGCCCTGTTATAAAGTAAAATAAGGTACTTTGATGCCTCTTGCATTGTTTCTACTGTATAGGATTGCTTTAACTATATAGGGGGTCTTTTATGCTTCTTTATTAATTTTAGGTTTTTTTTTCTATTTCTTTCAAAATTGTCATTTTTATTTTGATTGATATTATATTGAATCTGTAGATTGCTTTTAATAATGTGACTGGTTACATAGCATCCATTCTAACAATCCAGAAAGATAGAATATTTTGCTTTTCAAGTGTCTTCTTCAGTTGCTTTCTTGAGATCTTAAAGTTTTCACCTTTTTGTTTAGTTTTATTCTTGAGTTTTGTTTTTGTTTTAAAGCTGTTTTTAAATTAATAATTCTGTTTGCTTACCATACACATTACACATTTGTTACTTATGGGACACAATGAAAGCAGTGCTAAGAAGAAAAATCATAGCACTAAGTGCTCTCCTAAAGAAATTGGAGAGATCCTACACTAGCAACTTAACAGCACACTTGAACACCCAGTAAAAGGCAGGAAATAGTCAAACTCAGGACAGAAATCAACCAAATAGAAACAAAGAGAATGATCCAAAAAAAAAAAAAAATCAACAAAACCAAAAGCTGGTTCTTTGAGAAAATCAACAAGAGAGATAAGCCCCTAGCCAAACTAACTAAAGGGTACAGAGACATTATCCAAATTATCAAAATTAGAAATGAAAAAGGATATATAACAAAAGAAACTGAAGAAATCTAAAACATCAGATCCTACTACAAAAGCCTATATACTCAACAAAATTGGAAAATCTAGATGAAATGGATGATTTTCTAGACAGATACCATGTACCAAAATTAAATAAAGAGCAGGTAAACTATCTGAACAGGCTCATATCACCTATGGAAATAGAAGTCATTAAAAACCTCCCAGCCTTCTGTCCATTGATTGGGTGTAAATATCAGCATCTGACTCTTTCAGCTGCTTGTTGGGCCTTTCAGAGGGTGGTAATCATGGCCCCTGTTTGAATCACACCATAGCATCAGTATTAGTGTCAGGCCCTGGGACCTACCCCTGAGCGAGATCCCAATTTGAACTATCACTGGCCCTCTTTTTCCTCAGCCTCTTTTCTATTTTCGTTCCTGAAGTTCTTTCAGACAGGAACAATTCTGGGTCAGAGTTTTTGACTGGGATGGCAACCCCATCCCTCCACTTAATATCCTGTCTTTCTACTGGAACTTTGCCAAGTTCCCTTTCCCCACTGTAGGGAATTTCATCTAAGGTCTCTCCCTTTGAGTCCTGAGAGTCTCTCACTTCCCAGGTTCCTGGTACATTCTAGGGGGTTCCTCCCAACCTCCTACATCCCGAGGTTACCTGTTTCCCCTCTTTCTGCTGGCTCTCAGGGCTTCAGTCCTGATCCCCTGTCCCCAATACCTGATCATGTTCTCCTCTTCCCCTCCCTGTTCCCTTTCTCACCCAGGGCCCTCCCTCCCCACTTCTGTGGTTGATTTCTTTTCCCTCCCAAGTGAGATTGAGGCATCCTCTCCTGGACATAAGCTGATTACCCCTGTAGATGAATTAGAGAAAAGATGGAAGAAACTGAAGAGGGTGACCACCATTCTTAAATGACCTAGACCCCTGGGTTCTCTCAGACACTGAGGCACTAACCAGCAGCATAAATCAGCTGATATGAGGCCCCCAAAACATATACAGCAGAAGACTGCCGGGTCTGGACTCAGTCAGAGAAGATGCATATAAACCTCAAGAGACTTGGGGCCCCAGAGAGTGGAGAGGTCTGGTGGAATGGGGAGACCCAACAAAGAATGAGAACTTCATTTACATTTCAGATGATCTCCCCCTTCCTGATTTCCCCTCCAAAAATTCCTAGACACAGCCCCCATCTCCCTATCTCCTTTGTCTTTATGAGGGTGCTCCTCCACCCACACTCATCCACTCCCACCTCACCTCTTTAGCATTCCCCTACATTGGGGCATAAAGCCTCCACAGGACCAAGGGTATCCCCTTCCATTGAGGCCAGATGAGGCTGTCCTCTGCTTCATATGCAGCTGGAGCAATAAATAATTCCATGTATACTCTTTGGTTGGTGGTTTAGTCCCTAGGAGCTCTGGGCTGTCCAGTTAGTTGATATTGTTCTCCCTATGGGGTTTCAATCACCTTCAGTTCTTTCCATCTTCCCCCAGTTCTTCCATTTGAAACTTTTTAAAATGAGGGTTTTTTTTCATTTCTTTTTGAGAAAATATGTTGTTTATGTATAGATGCTTGCTGGTTTCTATATCACCTTACATTGCTGAGAGTATTTATCATACCCAATAGTCCAAAATGACTCCATCAGATCATGTTATCTATAAATAGGGATACTTTGACTTCTTCCTCTTTCAAGTGCTATGTTGAGTAAAAGTGAAGAAAGTGGTATCTTAACTTGTCCCAGGTTTCAAATGGGATAGTTCAGTTTTCCATATATTATCCAGTGTTGACTATATTATTTTGTATATAGCCTTTAGTATGTAGAGGAATGTTCTTTGCCCACTGAAAATGTTGGACCACTGTCTTCTAACTCTGAATGCTGAGTCCTGGATACTGACTCTTACTGATGACAGTAGGTGACACTAAGAAAAGGAGTACAGATACAACTTGGAGCCTAAACTTCAATTCCATGGGGGAGAAAGACACCTCAACCTTACTACAGTTTATTCTTTTTTTTAATTAGGTATTTTCCTCATTTACATTTCGAATGCTATCCCAAAAGTCCCCCATACCCTCCTCCCCACTCCCCTACCCACCCACTCCCACGTTTTGGCATTGGCGTTCCCCTGTACTGGGGCATATAAAGTTTGCAAGTCCAATGGGCCTCTCTTTCCAGAGATGGCCTACTAGGCCATCTTTTGATGCATATGCAGCTAGAGTCAAGAGCTCCGGGGTACTGGTTAGTTCATAATGTTATTCCACCTATAGGGTTGCAGATCCCTTTAGCTCCTTGGGTATTTTCTCTAGCTCCTCCATTGGGGGCCCTGTGACCCATCCAATAGCTAACTGTGAGCATCCACTTATGTGTTTGCTAGGCCCCGGAGTAGTCTCACTAGAGACAGCTATATCAGGATCCTATCAGCACAATCTTGCTAGTGTATGCAATGGTGTCAGCATTTGGAGGCTGATTATGGGATGGATCCCTGGATATGGCAGTCTCTAGATGGTCCATCCTTTTGTCTCAGCTCCAAAATTTGTCTCTGTAAGTCCTTCCATGGGTGTTTTGTTCCAAATTCTAAGAAGGGGCAAAGTGTCCACACTTTGGTCTTCGTTCTTCTTGAGATTCATATGTTTTGCAATTTGTAACTTATATCTTGGGTATTCTAAGTTTCTGGGCTAATATCCACTTATCAGTGAGTACATATCATTTGAGTTCTTTTGTGATTGGGTTACTTGACTCAGGATAATGCCCTCCAGGCCCAACCATTTGCCTAGGAATTTCATAAATTCATTCTTTTTAATGGCTGAATAGTACTCCATTGTGTAAATGTACCACATTTTCTGTATCCATTCCTCTGTTGAGGGACATCTGGATTCTTTCCAGCTTCTGGCTATTATAAATAAGGCAGCTATGAACATAGTGGAGTATGTTTCTTTCTTACTAGTTGGAACATCTTCTGGATATATGCCCAGGAAAGGTATTGCAGGATCCTCCAGTAGTACCATGTCCAATTTTCTGAGAAACCACCAGACTGATTTCCAGAGTGGTTGTACAAACTTGCAATCCCACCAACAGTAGAGGAGTTATCCTCTTTCTCCACATCCTCGCCAGCATCTGCTGACACCTGAATTTTTGATCTTAGCCATTCTGACTGGTGTGAGATGGAATCTCAGGGTTGTTTTGATTTGCATTTCCCTGATGATTAAGGATGTTGAACATTTTTTCAGGTGTTTCTCAGCCATTCGGTATTCCTCAGGTGAGAATTCTTTGTTTAGCTCTGAGCTCCAATTTGTAATGGGGTTATTTGATTTTCTGGAGTCCACCTTCTTAAGTTCTTCATATATATTGGATATTAGTCCTCTATCTGATTTAGAGTAGGTAAAGATCCTTTCACAATCTGTTGGTGGCCTTTTTGTCTTATTGATGGTGTCTTTTGCCTTACAGAAGCTTTGCAGTTTCATGAGGTCCCATTTATCGATTCTTGATCTTACAGCACAAGCCATTGCTCTTTTACTCAGGCATTTTTCCCCTGTGCCAATATCTTCAAGGCTATTCCCCACTTTTTCCTCTATAAGTTTCACTGTCTCTGGTTTTATGTGGAGCTCCTTGATCCACTTAGATTTGACCTTAGTACAAGGAGATAGGAATGGATCGATTCGCATTCTTCTACATGATAGCCACCAGTTGTGTGAGCACCATTTCTTGAAAATGCCATTTTCCACTGGATGGTTTTAGTTCCCTTGTCAAAGATCAAGTGACCATAGGTGTGTGGGTTCATTTCTGGGTCTTCAATTCGATTTCATTGGTCTACTTGTCTGTCCCTATACCAGTACCATGCCATTTTTATCACAATTGCTCTGTAGTAAAGCTTTAGGTCAGGCATGGAGATTCCACCAGACGATCATTTATCCTTGAGAAGAGATTTTGCTATCCTAGGTTTTTTTGTTATTCCAGATGAATTTGCAGATTGTTCTTTCTAATTCGTTGAAGAATTGAGTTGGAATTTTGATGGGGATTGCATTGAATCTGTAGATTGCTTTTAGCAAGATAGCCATTTTTACTATATTGATCCTGCCATTACATGAGCAAGGGAGATCTTTTCATCTTCTGAAATCTTCTTTAATTTCTTTTTTCAGAGACTTGAAGTTCTTATCATACAGATCTTTCACTTCCTTAGTTAGAGTCACGCCAAGGTATTTTATATTATTTGTGACTATTGAGAAGGGTGTTGTTTCCCTAATTTCTTTCTCAGCCTGTTTATTCTTTGTGTACAGAAAGGCCATTGACTTGTTTCAGTTAATTTTATATCCAGCTACTTCACCGAAGCTGTTTATCAGGTTTAGGAGTTCTCTGGTGGAATTTTTAGGGTCACTTATATACACTATCATATCATCTGCAAAAAGTGATATTTTTTCTTTTCCAATTTGTATCCCCTTGATCTCCTTTTGTTGTAGAATTGCTCTGGCTAGGACTTCAAGTACAATGTTGAATAGGTAGGGAGAAAGGGGGCAGCCTTGTCTAGTCCCTGATTTTAGTGGGATTGCTTACAGCTTCCTACCATTTACTTTGATTTTGGCTACTGGTTTGCTGTAGATTGCTTTTATCACGGTTAGGTATGGGCCTTAAATTCCTGATCTTTCCAAGACTTTTATCATGAATGGGTATTGGATTTTGTCAAATGCTTTCTCCACATCTAATGAGATGATCATGTGGTTTTTGTCTTAGAGTTTGTTTATGTAATGGATTATGTATGGATTTCCATATATTAAACCATCCCTGCATCCCTGGAAGAAAACCTACTTGGTCAGGACGGATGACTGTTTTAATGTGTTCTTGGATTCGGATAGCGAGAATTTTATTGAGTATTTTTGCATCAATATTCATAAGGGAAATTGGTCTGAAGTTCTCTATCTTTGTTGGATCTTTCTGTGGTTTAGTTATCAGAGTAATTGTGGCTTCGTAGAATGAGTTGGGTAGAGTACCTTCTACTTTGTGGAATAGTTTGTGCAGAACTGGAATTAGATCTTCTTTGAAGGTCTGATAGAACTCTGCACTAAACACATCTGGTCCAGGGCTTTTTTTTGGTTGGGAGACTATTAATGACTGCTTCCATTTCTTTAGGGGATATGGGACTGTTTAGATCGTTAACTTGATCCTGGTTTAATTTTGGTACCTGGTATCTGTCTAGAAATTTGTCCATTTCGTCCAGGTTTTTCAGTTTTGTTGAGTATAGCCTTTTGTAGAAGGATCTGATGGTGTTTTGGATTTCTTCAGGGTTTGCTGTTATGTCTCCCTTTTCATTTCTGATTTTGTTAATTAGGATGCTGTCCCTGTGCCCTCTAGTGTGTCTGGCTAAGGGTTTATCTATCTTGTTGATTTTCTCAAAGAACCAGCTCCTCGATTGGTTGATTCTTTGAATAGTTCTTCTTGTTTCCACTTGGTTGATTTCGCCCCTGAATTTGATTATTTCCTGACTTCTACTCCTCTTGGGTGAATTTGTTTTCTTTTTTTCTAGAGCTTTTAGGTGTGTTGTCAAGCTGCTAGTGTGTGCTCTCTCTAGTTTCTTTTTGGAGGCACTCAAAGCTATGAGTTTCCCTCTTTGAAATGCTTTCATTGTGTCCAATAAGTTTGGGCATGTTGCGGCTTCATTTTCATTAAACTCTAAAAAGTCTTTAATTTCTTTCTTTATTCCTTCCTTGACCAAGGTATCATTGAGTAGATCGTTGTTCATTTTCCATGTGAATGTTGGCATCCCATTATTTATGTTGTTTTTGAAGATCAGCCTTAGTTCATGGTGGTCTGATAGGATGCATGGGACTATTTCAATATTTTTGTATCTGTTGAGGCCTGTTTTGTGACCAATTATATGGTCAATTTTTGAGAAGGTACCATGAAGTGGTGAGAAGAAGGTATATCATTTTGTTTTAGTATACAATGTTTTATAGATATCTGTTAAGTCCATTTGTTTCATCACTTTTGTTAGTTTCACTGTGTCCCTGTTTAGTTTCTGTTTCCACGATCTGTCCATTGATGAAAGTGGTGTGTTGAAGTCTCCCACTATTATTGTGTGAGGTGCAATATGTGCTTTGAGCTTTACTAAAGTTTCTTTAATGAATGTGGCTGCCTTTGCATTTGGAGCATAGATATTCAGAATTGAGAGTTCCTCTTGGAGGATTCTACCTTTGATGAGTATGAAGTGTCCCTCCTTGTCTTTTTTGATAACTTTGGGTTGGAAGTCAATTTTATTTAGTATTAGAATGGCTACTCAGGTTGTTTCTTCAGACCATTTGCTTGGAAATTTGTTTTCCTGCCTTTCACTCTGAGGCATTTGGAGCATAGATATTCAGGATTGAGAGTTCCTCATGGAGGATTTTACCTTTGATTAATATGAAGTGTCCCTCCTTATCTTTTTTTGATGACTTTGGGTTGGAAATCGATTTTATTCGATATTAGAATGGCTACTCCAGCTTGTTTCTTCGGACCATTTGCTTGGAAAATTTTTTTCCAGCCTTTCACTCTGAGGTAGTGTCTGTCTTTTTTCCTGAGATGCATTTCCTGTAAGCAGCAAATGTTGGGTCCTGTTTGTGTAGCCAGTCTTTTAGTCTTTGTCTTTTTATTAGGGAATTGAGTCAATTAATATTAAGAGATATTAAGGAAAAGTAATTGTTGCTTCCTATTATTTTTGTTTTTAGAGTTGGCATTCTGTTTTTGTGGCTGTCTTCTTTTTGTTTTGTTGAGGGATTACTTTCTTGCTTTTTCTCGGGCGTGGATTCCATCTCTGTATTGTTTTGTTTTGTTTTGTTTTGTTTTTTCTGTTATTATCCTTTGAAGGGCTGGATTCGTGGAAAGATAATGTGTGAATTTGGTTTTGTCGTGGAAAACTTTGGTTTCTCCATCTATGGTAATTGAGAGTTTGGCTGGGTATAGTAGCCTGGGCTGGCATTTCTCTTCTCTTAGGGTCTGTATAACATACGTCCAGGATCTTCTGGCTTTCATAGTCTCTGGTGAAAAGTCTGGTGTAATTCTGATAGGCCTGCCTTTATATGTTACTTGACCTTTTTCCCTTACTGCTTTTAATATTCTATCTTTATTTAGTGCTTTTGTTGTTCTGATTATTATGTGTCGGGAGGAATTTCTTTTCTGGTCCAGTCTATTTGGAGTTCTGTAGGCTTCTTGTATGTTCATGGGCATCTCTTTCTTTAGGTTTGGGAAGTTTTCTTCTATAATTTTGTTGAAGATATTTGCTGGCCCTTTAAGTTGAAAATCTTCATTCTCATCTACTCCTATTATCTGTAGGTTTGGTCTTCTCATTCTGTCCTGGATTTCCTGGATGTTTTGAGTTAGGATCTTTTTGCAGTTTGTATTTTCTTTGATTGTTGTGCCGATGTTCTCTAAGGAATCTTCTGCACCTGAGATTCTCTCTTCCATCTCTTATATTCTGTTGCTGATGCTTGCATCTAAGGTTCCAGATTTCTTTCTTAGGTTTTCTATCTCCAGCGTTGCCTCACTTTGGGTTTTCTTTATAGTGTCTACTTCCCTTTTTAGGTCTTTGATGGTTTTATTCAATTCCATAACCTGTTTGGTCATGTTTTATTGCAATACTTTAAAGGATTTTTGTGCTTCCTCTTTAAGATCTTCTACCTGTTTAGCCGTGTTCTCCTGTATTTCTTTAAGCGAGTTATTAAATTCCTTCTTGATGTCCTCTACCATCATCATGAGATATGCTTTTAAATTCAGGTCTAGTTTTTCAGGTGTATTGGGGTGCCCAGGACTTGTTGGGGTGGGAGTGCTGCATTCTGATGATGGTGAGTGGTCTTGGTTTCTGTTATTAAGATTCTTATGTTTGCCTTTCACCATCTGGTAATCTCTGGAATTAGTTGTTGTAGTTATTTCTGGTTAGATCTTGTTCCTCAGGTGTTTATGTTAGCCTGTACCAGCAGACCTTGGAGACTAGCTCTCTCCTGAGTTTCAGTATTCAGAGTACTCTCTGCAGGTAGGCTCTCCTCTTGCAGGGAAGGTGCCCAGATATCTGGTGTTATAACCTGCCTCCTGGCAGAAGTTGTGATACTCTCACAGAGGTCTTAAAATCCCTTGGAGGGTCCTGTGTATACCTTATGGGTGTCAGCTTACTCTGCGCCCTAGGGCGGGACTTGAAGGGACTTGTGCCCCTGCTCATGCTGGGTTTCCTGCTTCCCTAATAAATGCAGTCTCAGGTCCTGCGCAATTGGATTGGAGCAGCAGCTGTGTTCCTCTCACCAGAGGTCTTAAGATCCTGTGGCGGGTCTTGTGGGTAGCTGGCGGGTGTCAGCCGACTCTGCGCCCTAGCTACCAAAGTGCTGGCCAGACCGGAAGGGCTAGTTTATTCTTTTTTAAGAGTTGTAAATATCTCCATTGAAGGAGGGGAAAAAAGGTGACTTCATTCAAAATAGAGATAAGAAAAATTAAGCTTACAAGAAAAATTCAGCTTATAAACTACTTCCAAATTCATATAGATACAACAGTGAGAAAGAAAGAGAGAAACAAACAAACTTAGCATGGGATTTACCCAAACTAATGCTGTATGAAGAACCACAGCAAAATCTATCACATCATAAACTAATTATAAAACTTAAATTTAAAAGACAGAGATCCCTTGTAGCGATAGATGATGCCAATCCCAGAATCCATGATTATTAAATAAAATCCATGTGTCTAATATGTGATACCTCCATGGAAGTTGTTTCAGAAAGCTCAATAGCCACCCCTACCTCGCCCTCCCAAAAAACAAAACCAACCAACCAAACAAAAAAACCTGTACATGTAATAGCTATTGCTTGCCAAGGAGAACTGGGTAGTAAAGTCCTACTGCTAAGGTAGCACACATGTTAGTTGCAGAATACAGAGAATCTATGTTAGAATGATCCTGAAACATCATCCTGATAGCTATCCTTCACAAGAGAAAAAAGACAGAAATAAGTCTCTTTCTTTCTTTCTTTCTTTCTTTCTTCCTTCCTTCCTTTCTTTCTTTCTTTCTTTCTTTCTTTCTTTCTTTCTTTTGTTCTTTCTTTCTTTTGTTCTCTCTCTCTCTCTCTCTCTCTCTCTCTCTCTCTCTCTCTCTCTTTCTTTTTTTTCTTTAGATTTGGACCTTGCTTGCTACAATAGCAACTGCCAAAAAAGATTTTTGTATTGCTACAGTAGAGGCATAGATGTTATAGAAGTACCTGAGACTGCGGTACATAGGGAAGCAGGCTACCCGGGCCTGATCTGGGGCACAAGCCCCTTCCGCTCCACTTGAGCCCCGGGCTACCTTGCCAGCAGAGTCTTGCCCAACACCCGCAAGGACCCACACAGGACTCCCCACGGGATCCTAAGACCTCTGGTGAGTGGAACACAGTGCCTGCCCCAATCCAATCGCGCGGAACCTGAGACTGCAGTACATAGGGAAGCAGGCTACCCGGGCCTGATCTGGGGCACAAGCCCCTTTCACTCCACTCGAGCCCTGGGCTATCTTGCTAGCGGAGTCGCCTGACACCTCAAGAGCTCACACAGGATTCCACACGGGATCCTAAGACCTCTAGTGAGTGGAACACAACATCTGCCAGGAGTCTGGTTCGAACACCAGATATCTGGGTACCTGCCCTGCAAGAAGAGAGCTTGCCTGCAGAGAATACTCTGCCCACTGAAACTAAGAAGACTGCTACCCTCCAGGTCTGCTTATAGAGGCTAACAGAGTCACCTGAAGAACAAGCTCTTAACAGTGACAACTAAAACAGCTAGCTTCAGAGATTACCAGATGGCGAAAGGCAAACGTAAGAATCCTACTAACAGAAATCAAGACCACTCACCATCATCAGAACGCAGCACTCCCATCCCACCTAGTCCTGGGCACCCCAACACAACCGAAAATCTAGACCCAGATTTAAAAACATTTCTCATGATGATGATAGAGGACATCAAGAAGGACTTTCATAAGTCACTTAAAGAATTACAGGAGAGCACTGCTAAAGAGTTACAGGCCCTTAAAGAAAAGCAGGAAAACACAACCAAACAGGTAGAAGTCCTTAAAGAAAAGAGGAAAACACATCCAAACAGGTGATGGAATTGAACAAAACCATACTAGAACTAAAAGGAGAAGTAGACACAATAAAGAAAACCCAAAGCGAGGCAACGCTGGAGATAGAAACCCTAGGAAAGAGATCTGGAACCATAGATGCGAGCATCAGCAACAGAATACAAGAAATGGAAGAGAGAATCTCAGGTGCAGAAGATTCCATAGAGAACATCGACACAACAGTCAAAGAAAATACAAAATGCAAAAGGATCCTAACTCAAAACATCCAGGAAATCCAGGACACAATGAGAAGACCAAACCTACGGATAATAGGAATTGATGAGAATGAAGATTTTCAACTTAAAGGGACAGCTAATATCTTCAACAAAATAATTGAAGAAAACTTCCCAAACATAAAGAAAGAGATGCCCATGATCATACAAGAAGCCTACAGAACTCCAAATAGACTGGACCAGAAAAGAAATTCCTCCCAACACATAATAATCATAACAACAAATGCACTAAATAAAGATAGAATATTAAAAGCAGTAAGGGAGAAAGGTCAAGTAACATATAAAGGAAGGCCTATCAGAATTACACCAGACTTTTCACCAGAGACTATGAGAGCCAGAAGAGCCTGGACAGATGTTATACAGACACTAAGAGAACACAAATGCCAGCCCAGGCTACTATACCCGGCCAAACTCTCAATTACCATAGATGGAGAAACCAAAGTATTCCATGACAAAACCAAATTCACACAATATCTTTCCACGAATCCAGCCCTTCAAAGGATAATAACAGAAAAGAAGCAATACAAGGACAGAAATCACGCCCTAGAACAACCAAGAAAGTAATCATTCAACAAACCAAAAAGAAGACAGCCACAAGAACAGAATGCCAACTCTAACAACAAAAATAAAAGGAAGCAACAATTACTTTTCCTTAATATCTCTTAATATCAATGGACTCAATTCCCCAATAAAAAGACATAGACTAACAGACTGGCTACACAAACAGGACCCAACATTCTGCTGCTTACAGGAAACCCATCTCAGGAAAAAAGACAGACACTACCTCAGAGTGAAAGGCTGGAAAACAATTTTCCAAGCAAATGGTCTGAAGAAACAACCTGAGTAGCCATTCTAATATTGAATAAAATTGACTTCCAACCCAAAGTTATCAAAAAAGACAAGGAGGGACACTTCATACTCATCAAAGGTAAAATCCTCCAAGAGGAACTCTCAATTCTGAATATCTACGCACCAAATGCAAGGGCAGCCACATTCATTAAAGACACTTTAGTAAAGCTCAAAGCACACATTGCACCTCACACAATAATAGTGGGAGACTTCAACACACCACTTTCTTCAATGGACAGATCGTGGAAACAGAAACTAAACAGGGACACAGTGAAACTAACAGAAGTTATGAAACAAATGGACCTGACAGATATCTACAGAACATTTTATCCTAAAACAAAAGGATATACCTTCTTCTCAGCACCTCACGGGACTTTCTCCAAAATTGACCATATAATTGGTCACAAAACAGGCCTCAACAGATACAAAAATATTGAAATTGTCCCATGTATCCTATCAGACCACCATGGCCTAAGACTGATCTTCAATAACAACATAAATAATGGAAAGCCAACATTCACGTGGAAACTGAATAACACTCTTCTCAATGATACCTTGGTCAAGGAAGGAATAAAGAAAGAAATTAAAGACTTTTTAGAGTTTAATGAAAAAGAAGCCACAACGTACCCAAACCTATGGGACACAATGAAAGCATTTGTAAGAGGGAAACTCATAGCTATGAGTGCCTCCAAGAAGAAACGGGAGAGAGCACATACTAGCAGCTTGACAACACATCTAAAAGCTCTAGAAAAAAAGGAAGCAAATTCACCCAAGAGGAGTAGATGGCAGGAAATAATCAGGGGTGAAATCAACCAAGTGGAAACAAGAAGAACTATTCAAAGAATTAACCAAACGAGGAGTTGGTTCTTTGAGAAAATCAACAAGATAGATAAACCCTTAGCTAGACTCACTAAAGGGCACAGAGACAAAATCCTAATTAACAAAATCAGAAATGAAAAGGGAGACGTAACAACAGATCCTGAAGAAATCCAAAACACCATCAGATCCTTCTACAAAAGGCTATACTCAACAAAACTGGAAAACCTGGACGAAATGGACAAAATTCTGGACAGATACCAGGTACCAAAGTTGAATCAGGATCAAGTTGACCATCTAAACAGTCCCATATCACCTAAAGAAATAGAAGCAGTTATTAATAGTCTCCCAACCAAAAAAAGCCCAGGACCAGACAGGTTTAGTGCAGAGTTCTATCAGACCTTCAAAGAAGATCTAATCCCAGTTCTGCACAAACTACTTCACAAAATAGAAGTAGAAGGTACTCTACCCAACTCATTTTATGAAGCCACTATTACTCTGATACCTAAACCACAGAAAGACCCAACAAAGATAGAGAACTTCAGACCAATTTCTCTTATGAATATCGATGCAAAAATCCTCAATAAAATTCTCGCTAACCGAATCCAAGAACACATTAAAGCAATCATCCATCCTGACCAAGTAGGTTTTATTCCAGGGATGCAGGGATGGTTTAATATAAGAAAATCCATCAATGTAATCCATTATATAAAAAAACTCAAAGACAAAAACCACATGATCATCTCGTTAGATGCAGAAAAAGCATTTGACAAGATCCAACACCCATTCATGATAAAAGTTTTGGAAAGATCAGGAATTCAAGGCCCATACCTAAACATGATAAAAGCAATCTACAGCAAACCAGTAGCCAACATCAAAGTAAATGGAGAGAAGCTGGAAGCAATCCCACTAAAATCAGGGACTAGACAAGGCTGACCACTTTCTCCCTACCTTTTCAACATAGTACTTGAAGTATTAGCCAGAGCAATTCGACAACAAAAGGAGATCAAGGAGATACAAATTGGAAAAGAGGAAGTCAAAATATCACTTTTTGCAGATGATATGATAGTATATATAAGTGACCCTAAAAATTCTACCAGAGAACTCCTAAACCTGATAAACAGCTTCAGTGAAGTAGCTGGATATAAAATAAACTCAAACAAGTCAATGGCCTTTCTCTATACAAAGAATAAACAGGCTGAGAAAGAAATTAGGGAAACAACACCCTTCTCAATAGTCACAAATAATATAAAATACCTTGGCGTGACTCTAACTAAGGAAGTGAAAGATCTGTATGATAAAAACTTCAAATCTCTGAAGAAAGAAATTAAAGAAGATCTCAGAAGTTGGAAAGATCTCCCATGATCATGGATTGGCAGGATCAACATTGTAAAAATGGCTATCTTGCCAAAAGCAATCTACAGATTCAATGCAATCCCCATCAAAATTCCAACTCAATTCTTCAACGAATTGGAAGGAGCAATTTGCAAATTTGTCTGGAATAACAAAAAACCTAGGATAGCAAAAAGTCTTCTCAAGGATAAAAGAACTTCTGGTGGAATCATTATGCCAGACCTAAAGCTTTACTACAGAGCAATTGTGATAAAAACTGCATGGTACTGGTATAGAGACAGACAAGTAGACCAATGGAATAGAATTGAAGACCCAGAAATGAACCCACACACCTATGGTCACTTGATCTTCGACAAGAGAGCTAAAACCATCCAGTGGAAGAAAGACAGCATTTTCAACAATTGGTGCTGGCACAACTGGTTGTTATCGTGTAGAAGAATGCGAATCGATCCATACTTATCTCCTTGTACTAAGGTCAAATCTAAGTGGATCAAGGAACTTCACATAAAACCAGAGACACTGAAACTTATAGAGGAGAAAGTGTGGAAAAGCCTTGAAGATATGGGCACAGGGGAAAAATTCCTGAATAGAACAGCAATGGCTTGTGCTGTAAGATCGAGAATTGACAAATGGGACCTAATGCAACTCCAAAGTTTCTGCAAGGCAAAAGACACCGTCAATAAGACAAAAAGACCACCAACAGATTGGGAAAGGATCTTTACCTATCCTAAATCAGATAGGTAAACATATATAAAGAACTCAAGAAGGTGGACTTCAGAAAATCAAATAACCCCATTAAAAAATGGGGCTCAGAACTGAACAAAGAATTCTCACCTAAGGAATACCGAATGGCAAAGAAGCACCTGAAAAAATGTTCAACATCCTTAATCATCAGGGAAATACAAATCAAAACAACCCTGAGATTCCACCTCACACCAGTCAGAATGGCTAAGATAAAAAATTCAGCTGACAGCAGATGCTGGTGTGGATGTGGAGAAAGAGGAACACTCCTCCATTGTTGGTGGGATTGCAGGCTTGTACAACCAGTCTGGAAATCAGTCTGGCGGTTCCTCAGAAAATTGGACATAGTACTACCGGAAGATCCAGCAATACCTCTCCTGGGCATATATCCAGAAGATGCCCCAAGTGGTAAGAAGGACACATGCTCCACTATGTTCATAGCAGCCTTATTTATAATAGCCAGAAGCTGGAAAGAACCCAGATGCCCCTCAACAGAGGAATGGATACAGAAAATGTGGTACATCTACACAATGGAGTACTACTCAGCTATTAAAAAGAATGAATTTATGAAATTCCTAGCCAAATGGATGGACCTGGAGGGCATCATCCTGAGTGAGGTAACATATTCACAAAGGAACTCACACAATATGTACTCACTGATAAGTGGATATTAGCCCCAAACCTAGGATACCCAAGATATAAGATACAATTTGCTAAACACATGAAACTCAAGAAGAATGAAGACTGAAGTGTGGACACTATGCCCCTCCTTAGAATTGGGAACAAAACACCCATGGAAGGACTTACAGAGACAAAGTTTGGAACTGAGATGAAAGGATGGACCATGTAGAGACTGCCATATCCAGGGATCCACCCCATAATCAGCATCCAAACGCTGACACCATTGCATATACTAGCAAGATTTTATCGAAAGGACCCAGATGTAGCTGTCTCTTGTGAGACTATGCCGGGGCCTAGCAAACACAGAAGTGGATGCTCACAGTCAGCTAATGGATGGATCACAGGGCTCCTAATGGAGGAGCTAGAGAAAGTACCCAAGGAGCTAAAGGGATCTGCAACCCTATAGGTGGAACAACATTATGAACTAACCAGTACCCCGGAGTTCTTGACTCTAGCTGCATATGTATCAAAAGATCGCCTAGTCGGCCATCACTGGAAAGAGAGGCCCATTGGACACGCAAACTTTATATGCCCCAGTTCAGGGGAACGCCAGGGCCAAAAAGGGAGAGTGGGTGGGTAGGGGAGTGGGGGTGGGTGGGTATGGGGGACTCTTGGTAAAGCATTGGAAATGTAAATGAGCTAAATACCTAATAAAAATGGAAAAAAAATGAGAAAAATATTAGTCATAACTCAGACAATTAATATAAGTGCTATCATATCCAAATTGCTAGTAATAACAAAAAATTGTTTGGATAATTCCATGATAACCATAAATCAAAATGATATAGCAGTTAGTGAAAGACTAAAATTAATGCCGGGCATGGTGGTGCACACCTTTAATCCCAACACTTGTGAGGCAGAGGCAGGCGGATTTCTGAGTTCGAGGTCAGCCTGGTCTACAAAGTGAGTTCCAGGACAGCCAGGGCTACACAAAGAAACCCTGTCTCAAAAAAAAAAAAAAGACTAAAATTAAAGAGATCAGCAAAGTGTAGACAACAAAGCTAGATGATAGGTTACATAGTGGCTGGAGGAGGGCCTGTATGAATGTATTAAATTTTCCATGATTGAAATGGATGACTTTGAAGATTCAAGTATAGGTTGGTTACAGAATACTCACTTCTCCTGTAAAGACACACAGAGAGACTGAAAATGAAGGAATGCAATAAGATTATTTTTCCATTCAAATGAAACCCCAAAGAAAGTAGAAATAGCTTCACTGTGTCAGGTAAAACAGAATTTACATAAAAGGGAGCAAAAATAAAAGAATTCAAGTTTTGCACCAACCAACTTGAAAACCTAGAAAAAGGGGCAAAGTCTTGGACATTTACATATGATCAAGACTGTATCATGGAGAAATGAAAAAACCCAAGCAGAACAGCTTCAAGGCACAAGTTTGAGTGTGTAATGAAGTTTTCCATAAAAGACAACACTAAGATCACTGCTAAATTCTGCTAAACATTCAAAGGAATAGTACACATCCTCTTTAAGTTATCAAAATAACAGTAACAGAATTCATTCTTCCATACTTAAGGATGCTAGTACTGCTGTGATTAAACAATTAACAAACAAACAAACAAACAAAAATAAACAACAAAAATAAAGCTACCACTCAATAGTCTTAAAAAACACACACAGTAAAATACTTACTATAAGGTAACAAATTCAATCCAAAGGCACAAGAAGCCAAACAAATTGTACAAGTAAGTATATGGAAAAATGTTCACCATCACTAATCATCAGGGAAATGAAACTAAAAACACATTTAGATATCATATCACTGTAGTAGGCAGGGCTATTATCAGAAAAGAGAAAGCCAAAGACCACAAGATCTCAGTCACAGAGAATCTACACAAGGTGGCTTCATTGACACTAAGTAGAACAATGGTTCCTAGGGGCTCAGGAGAATGGAGAAAGATGATCAATGATACAGCTACAGATAGATACAAATAAGTTACAGATAGTTGAAAATAGAAATGTTCTGGTGCATGCTTCCTCAGAAAGATAACAAAATATGGTATACACTTTTTAAAAGTAGAAACTATTTTAAACCCTTTTACCATAAAGAAATGATACATTTTTGAGGAGTTAAATATTCTTGACTTGATATAAACATTACATAGTACCCTGCTAATTCATGTATAGATTTTTTTATGAATCATTTGAGTAAAGATATAAAATAAGATAGAGCGTCAAGCATTGTTTGAGATATATACAGGCTCTGTTCCCTTATTTTTAAAGATTTATTTATTTTATTTACATGAATACACTGGAGCTGTCTTCAGTCACACAAGGAGAGGGCATCAGATCCCATTAGAGATGGTTGTGAGCCACCATGTGGTTGTTGGGAATTGAACTCAGGACCTCTGGAAGAGCAATCAGGGCCCTTAACCGAGCCATCTCTCCAGCCCCTGTTCCCTTCGTTTTTGAGAATAAGGTACATCATCAATTCTGGTAGTTCTGTCATTTCAAATTACCAAGAGATTTCCTTTGGAAATATGTGTAGAATTTGTGTAACTTTAGGGGGGAAATTGGCATTCAGGGTAGAGACTATTTGGACCATTGTGTTAGTTTCAGATCCTTACTTAGAACTCTGTGAAATGTTGCATATTCAAAATGGAATTCAAAGCATGTTATTATATACCAGCTCATAAATGATTCTCCAAATTGATTGTCACCTTTTCCTATTTTGGGGGGTGTTTTATGTTTCCAAGTGAAATTCTGGCATTCCTATTAATTTTTCTTCTTCTTCAAATTTGGATGCCCAACTGTCAAATTTCTAAAATTTACTTCCTACAGCAGGAGGAACACATTTTTAGATACACTTTTAAAATTCCACATTCTTACTTTGCCAAAGCACTGGAGTCCTCATGACAGAAGAGATGCTTGTAACAAAGAGAGGAAAGCAGGGACTCTTTCCCAACACAGACACATTGCCAATTACTAACCCATGGGAGGGGCTGCTGAAGCTGCCTGCATAGAGATCACAGATTCTCTTGAGCTTTTTTCCTACTAAACGTTTGAAATTTTATGGCTGTGAGCTGTGTTTAGAGTCACATTATTAAAATGAACTCAGACAAGAAATTTCTTGCGCAAGATTCAAAGCTACAGATTTTTAGATCACAAACTGTTTTAATGGTGGGTTATAGTTGAAAGTCTACAAAGTCTGGCACATGTAGACTTTTTAAATGGGTCTCCCATTCACTAGCTCTGTGTTTTAGAGTAAGTCACTTATCATCCTGGTGTATGTCCCATGGTCTATAAAAAAGTGACCATGTGGTTGGCAGGGATCCAGTCAATGTAATGTAACATGAATAGGAACTGAAAAGAGTTTGGTAATGTACCTATTATCCTTTCATTAGAGAAATAATCTGGTGGCCACTTACAGACAATGGAAAACTGGAAGCATAAATACATTCAGAAAGTATGGGCATAAAATGTAAAGAAAACAGTATAGACAATATCATAAAGGAATAGATAACAGATAACTTAAAGGATACTGCAGTTCACTCTTTGGCTATTTTCCACAGTATAGACACATGGTTTCATTAAGGAAAATAAAAGATTTCATTTTCTCCTGTTGGGTGTTTTATGAGGCAGATGACATTAGAAAGAAATGTTTTGCATATGGACAACATAGAAACAAGGTAGTATGAATACGGCTGCCATGCCCAGGAAACAGAGTCAACTCTGTTTGCTATTCTACACTGTCAAGTATGATCAGGGAAAGTTTAAAAAAAAAAAAAAAAGGAAAAGTAGAGGCACATAGCCTTTAATCCCAGCACTCTGAAAGGAGAAGCTGATGGATCTCTATGAGGCCAGCCTGGTCAACAGAGCGAATTCCAGGACAGCCAACCTACATCAAAAGCAAGCAAGCAAGCAAACAAACAAACAAACAAACACCTTTCAGAGTCAAATGCAGCAGTGTATCTTCTAATATCTAAGCTGGAAAATTACTAGTAAGAGTAATTGACTAGTGTGTCATGTCATTGACTTAGGTGTGATGTCATAAATTTTTCTTCCATTGAATATCAAGATTTCAACAGAGAAACCTCAGCAATATGCAGTGTGTAAACACAATATCATTAAAAGGAAAATTATTTTCAATCTAGATTATGTGTATGCATGTATATCTAGATAAATCAATTTTCAATAAGCACAGATATAGAAAACTTACCTCCCTCTGTCATGTTCCTAGGGAGTTATTTGAAGGAATATTTTTAAAGGGGAGAAAAGGAAAGCCATGAGATTCAAATAGTAATTTAATGCCTAGGAAAAGGTAAATGGAAGTCTCAGGACTTAGGCAGTAAGATGGATCTAGAAATCCACACAGGATCAGAATAATGCAAAAATCTCACCCTGTGAAAGAGAGAATGATACACAACTGTGAGCATGAGTCTAGAAATAGCAAGAATGGGATAAAATCCAAAATACAATCCAAAAATAGACTTATCCAAATTTTAGGATGCAAACAATATACAAGGAACTCATAGTACACTTGTCCATCTGCAAGGCAGAACACTAAATAAGAGCACTAAATCAGAGTCAAATGTAATTGACTGAGTTTTAGACAAAGGGGATACAAACTTGAGTGAGGAAAATACTGTGCTTAGGTTCCTTTTGTAGCAATGGGAATAAAAAAAATGAAGTAAGCATAAGACTGAAAAGCTGTATATAACTTCATATTATTGTCTCTAGGAAACCAGAAATAGATATGACAACAACATTTGAAAGTAAGGATACTGTTGTCTTCTGGATAGTGTGTTGCAACAAGTACTTTATAGAGCTTACAGGTTTAAATGTAGCCATCATTATTAAAACAGTAAAGACCTATGGTTCACTTCCCATTCATTCACTGACCATTTACAAGAGTCTAACTCAATGTGTCAGGTTTAAGGAAAAATAAGATAGCATCTCTTTCTTAAAGCATCTTACAACCTTATTTATTACTCCAATACATTTATATATGGCCAACCTAAACTTTACAATAAAATGAAGACACTAAGTATAATTAACTGCCTGTTATATGTCTGAGACTGTAATAGGTATAACGGCCCATTCATGAGCTAGTCAATATTTCTACCCTCCAAATTGACAATCCTGTAAAGGAAGAAAACAATGACTAAATTTTTATATAATCATAGGTTATATACTCATTGGGCAGTCAGACCCAATGTACAGCAGTGCACAGCAAAAGCATCCAGGTCCTGTGCTCAGTGACTGCTCCTGATGCTGTCCTTGCCTCTACCTCTGTTACTCTCTTCTTCAACATTCTTTGTCTCTCCTTATGGAATGAACCTTAATGTTTACTTTCCAACACTGCCTTTTACCTCACACATGCTGTGTATAATATTACTGTTGGAAAATCTTTCAAAGGAATACACACAAGTAAGAAAACTGACAGTTTATCATTAGGTTTTCTTGTACTTTCCTGAACAATAAAGAAACATTCACTATTAATTATATGTTCACTGACACCGAGTAATTATCAAATATAATTCCTTAGGTTTACTAAGTTAAACCAGACAACTAACATCTGACACAAGTATACTTGTATGATATTGGGAGACTAGACCTAGACCTCCAAGTTAGTATATTCTACTAGTTACCTTACAAGCTGTGCTGGCTAGTATTATGTAAACTTCTCTAGGGTAAGAGTCATTTGGAAGGAGGAAATTTCAATTGCGAACAATGCCTTCATAAGATCAGGCTGCATGCATGCCTGTAAGGCATTTTTTTTTTAAAACAATGATTGATATGGCAGGTCCCAGCCCACTGTGGGTTGGGCCATCCCAGACTGGTGGTCCAGGGTTCTATAAGAAAGCAGGTTGAGCACACCATGAGGAACAAACCAATACCTCTCCATGGCCTTTGCATCAGCTTCTGCCTTCAGGTTCCTGCTCTAATTTTCAGTTTCTGCCTTGCCTTCCCTTAATGGACTATGATTTGGGATATGTAAGCTAAATAAATGCTTTCTTCCCCAAGTTGTTTTGGTCATGATGTTTCATCACACCAAAGGAAATCCTAAAATGGGCCGGGTGGTTGTGGTGCACGCCTTTAATCCCAGCACTTGGGAGGCAGAGGCAGGCAGATTTCTGAGTTCAAGGCCAGCCTGGGCTACAGAGTGATTTCCAGGACAGCCAGGGCTACACAGAGAAACCCTGTCTTGAAAACCACAAAAAACAAAACAACAACAACAACAACAACAAATCCTAAGAAGGAAGCCCTGATGAAGTACTTATTAAGTTAATACTAAATTTTTAGATTCTTTAGTTCTATGAGCTTGAGAGAAAAAAAACCTTCTTACCCAAACATGCCAAACATCTATGAGGCTCCTTATCACACAAGAATCTCTCATTCTCTCCATAAACTGAATTAACAGCTATGAAATCAATTTAAAAGATTGCATTAGTCATCAGTTGCCAGCATCCATATTAACTCTGAAGCAATACCATGTCCCAATCTTGTCCTTGTTAAACCATTTCCTTATTGAGTCTCTTAACTTTTCTTTTTCACTCTTTGAAAGCCTGACTTTATTACCTGGGAGGTTCAGTATACACAAGTCTTGTAATTGTATTGTGGCCTTTATGGCAGCTATTTAAAAATCAAAATATTTGCTTAAAATGTTGAGACCCATTGTCATCTTTCATTATTTAAGAACAACTTTATAACTGAAATATATACATTCTTCATTTGGACTTTATGAGAATTGATGTATATAAAACAAGAATATCAATTCAGCAAATTTTGAGTGTAAAATATATTTGGAAGTCTGAGAACTATACTGTAGAAGAATAATTTGTAAGTTAAGACCCAAGTTTAATCTCCAAAACCAGTATTAAAAGAAAGAAAAAACAAACACAAAAACAAACAAACAAAAACCAGGTATAATGGCATGTGTTTGTTTTACCATCACAGGTGAGCCTGCTTATTGGGGCTTTTCTGGCCAGCCAATCTAGTATAATTGGTGAGTTTCAGGACTGTAAGAGATGCTGTCTCAAATAAATAAATAAATGAATAAATAAATAAATAAATAAATAAATAAATAAATAGAACAAAACTCGGCCTCCCCATGCATGTACATGTGCAAGTGCTTTCATGCTTACACATACATACACACAAGATATTTGTTTTCCTATATCTGTGCTTTGGCTAAATATTGCTATTATACATAAAAACTCATACTGAGTGGCTTAACATTCATGTGGGAAGTACAGGGTAATTTTCACTTAAGTTTTTCTCACTGGACTCTTGAAGATTTAATTGCCCTAAAGGTTTACAATCTTTACTTCTCTCTCTCTCTCTCTCTCTCTCTCTCTCTCTCTCTCTCTCTCTCTGTCTCTCTCCCTTTTAAAGATTTATTTATTATTATATTTAAATACACTGTAGCTGTCTTCAGATGCAGCAGAAGAGGGCATTGAATCTCATTATGGATGGTTGTGAGCCGCCATGTGGTTGCTGGGATTTGAACACAGGATCTTTGGAAGAACAGTCAGTGCTCTTAACCATTGAGCCATCTCTCCAGCCCATATCTTTGCTTCTTAACTTACTACACACAGCTGGGTTGAGGAAAATAACAGTTTGCTTATGTGTCTCTGATAGTCCCACATGATCTTACTGCTTTGCTTGCTTGAACATCCACTCATATCTTGGTAACCATCTAGCTCTTCTCAAAGTGCCTGTGACAAGAATCTTGGGCAAAAACAAGTCATTTATGACCTTGTTTCATAGCTCATGCAGCATTGAAAGCAAGTTTCAAGGCCATCTCTGATTCAATACAAAAATTTACTAACTGTCAAAGTATGTAAACTACTGAGAAGCCAGCTTTTCTATGTGCCTATTTAATGAAGACTACTGATCTAACCACCAGTATTTGTTTAACAACAGTGAGACCTCAATTTAATTCTAAGTACCTGGTACCCAAAGGCTCAGCAGAGGTTATAAACAGATCTTATTATACAATGATAATTCACATTAACAAGTAAATGTGTATTTTATCTCTACTTGTTTATTAATGAGACATGAATAAAATGTATTCATTTTTATATCTTTTTGTCATTATCCATCACTAAAAAGTGTTTCTGTGAAAAAAATAACAAAAATATATTTTTAAATCTCCAGTTAAGAAACACAAAGAGTTTTTTCTCTTAAACTTTGGTACAGATTTCTAACAAGCAACAAAAAGGCAAAAAGCATTAAGAGCAACATGCACAAAATGCACATAAAAACGAAAAAAGCTATTTCCTGTGACTACAAGAAATGTAACAAAACAGGCTGAGGCTTGAGGGAACCATCTATATCAAAGGAAAACCATTCCTCCACCACATCATGGAAAAAATTCTTCAGCACTAAACTTTTACAACTCCCTGCTGGAAAGGCAGTGTTATTTACAGTTGATATCAGTGTGACTGTGCATACTGATCACATGACTTGTTCCAGCACCTGCTATTTAGTCAGACTTTCTAACTTGATTTGGAACTGACTAGGGGTATGATTCTGTTGAGTTATCCACTTCTGTCTTAAAGCAAACAGATTATGTTTGTCAGTTTTTTTGAATGCTATTAGGTTCATTCAATTTAGGAAAGCTAATTGGTTGAGTGAGTTATTTTTTAAGAGGAAAAATTATTCCAGTCTTAACACAGATGCTAAGAATGTGTGCTACCCAACACCATTAGAAATATCATGCAGTGTTTAGGATAAGACAAGGGTTCCTCCTGGAAGTGGTATATCATAGCCCTAGGCTTGTTTGAGAAGTCCCTTAGTGACTGTAGTTTTGCAAATCTGATACAAGAACTGAATTTGCTGATTTCCTGAGAGCAAAGATCTTTGCTTCTGCGATCAAACTAGAAAAAGAAAATTATTTATCAGAAAACTATATCAGATGACATATTGCAAGCTGCTTCTGGTCTTGTATCCTCATTAAAGATTGTTCATCATACTGATACTTTGGATTGATCTTTTAAAAACTTTTCAAGATGTCAATTTAAACATGCAAGTCTAAATATTAAAAAAAATGGATGTTTAATGGGTTCTATTGATTCCTCATGACTTACAGGAATTTACATTCCGTCTGTAGCTACTAACACCTTAATGCCTAATTCATATCTTAGCTATATTAATAACATTCATTTTTGCTAAGTATCATATTAGTATGACCTATTGTTTCACATGGGTTGTAATATTTTAACAGAAGGGATAAACCACCACCCAAATAATTTATTACAACATTGTGAACTTTATTTTGTAAGTTTTCAAGAAGATTAATCATGTTTTAAAGTTTATGATAGATAACATCTAGTTTTGATTTAACTTCCATTGTTCAAACTGTGATCCATTGTAGTACTGAATATTTAGGGTCACCAAATATCAAATATCAAAATCTTAGTGGTATCTCTTAATTTTCACTACCATCAGAATTACAGTCCACAATTTCAGTTAAAGAAATTGATCAGAATTTTTGATCAAAGACTTAGAAAATAATAGATGTTTTTTAAGCTTTGTAAAATAAAACAAACAAACAAACAAAAACTAGTCACTTCTACTCATAGAGAAGTATTTAATAACTATGACTATCTTTAATAATATTTGGTAGCCCAAGCATCAAAGATTGTCAAACAATATATTATTGGTTCCTTGGGCTAGTTAACAATTATATTTGTTTTACAAATAGATAGATAGATAGATAGATAGATAGATAGATAGATAGATAGATAGATAGTCAAGTAGATATGAAAGATTTCCTATATGAAAACTTTAATTTATATATAATAGTTACTATTGTTTTTAAACAGAGTTTACTTTAGAGTATAATTAAAAAATGAATAAACTAAACTTTAAAAGAGTGTTAGGTCTCCAGAACAGTGTGCAACTTGTAAGAATTTCCTTTCTGGTAGTTCCATTATTATTAATGATTTCCATTTATGAAGTATCTGAACAGAGCCAGTGGAGCATGGGCCTCCACAAGTGTCAATGGCTAATGTAAGACATGTTTGTATGAAAATAATTTTTTTAACCTCTTGTTTCTCATTCAGGAAATATTCTCCCTCCCAAGGTTAATGACTCCATGATAATTAGAAGTAGCATGACTCTAGGTGGCAAGGGTGTGTCTATGTCTCCACAAAATCATAAAAGCTGAGACTTTCAGAACAGCCTTTAAGGCTATGGAAAGTAACTCTGGAAATATGACCTCAAAATTAATTTCTCAACTATGCAAACTATAAGAATGCAATATGAATTGTATAAGGAGCTTTACAGATCTAAAAGAACAGAAACAGATGAACTGTGAGCCAGCTTGACAGAAAGATACTAAGGAAGAAGATAAATAGATTTAAGGAGTGGTGATTGAAGGGCAAGATCCCACCCAGCTAAATTTTTCTGTTTGTGCTCACAAAAGCAGGCAGATTCCTGAGTTCAAGGTCAGCTTGAGATAGAGCAAGTTTAGGTCCAGGCCCAAGCATGGAAGTAGTAGGAATTTCAGGGCAGGGTCCCACCCAGCTAGCTCATTGTCTGTGCTTAACAAAGGCAGGCAGACCTATGAATTCTTTTATAATGGTAAACAAACAATGTGTTTTCTGTCTAAGAAACAAGGAGCTAGGGAATGCTGATTCATGGGCTATTCAAAAGGGAACCTGGGGTGGATGATTGAATTGATGTGTAAATAAAAGATTGGGCTTTTGATCTGCAAGAGATGAGCTGTCCAAGAGATTTTAAAATAGCAAGAGAAAGCTGTCTTAGAGCAGAGCACAGAGAGAGCAATCTGGAAAGCTGTCTCAAGCAGAACATAGGCCATCAGATTATAACCCACTATTTGACTTTGAGTCATTTGTCTCACCACTCTCAAGCACTCCTTCCTTAGAAAGTCAAGTCATGTGAGATGTGAGCTTTTCAAGACTGTCTTTTCTGACTAATAACATACTCTTTAAGATTCCTTTACTTAAGCCATTTTGTTTTAAATAATAATTTCACTTGTAGTTGTTGAACCACTCTCTAAGCCAAGGCTGATCCTTGGCACTAAGGTGGATATTGACAAAAATGTAATATCATGCAAACATAATTATGCTATTAATCATATTTCACACTGCCCCATAACTCTTGTCAGTACCTCTTCATCCTATTCTTACCCTGGTTTCTCTAGAAGCTAATTATGGTATTATTACTGTGTCACACTTTTGACTTTTAATAGTTTTGCATAGTTCAAGTCATGTGAGATGTGAGCTTTTCAAGACTGTCTTTTTTGACTAATGATATACTCTTTAAGATTCCTTTACTAAAGTCAGTTTCTTTATAATAATTTCACTTGCAGTTGTTGAACCATCTCTGCATTTCCAGGACAAGTCAACTTGCTTATGGTGACTGATCTTCTTAATATATACCTATATTCAGTTTCCTAATACTTTATTGAGAATTTTTGCATATGTTCATGAGGGCATTTAAGATGTTGTTAAATAGAATTTTCTGTTTGTTTTAGTATTAGAGTAATACTGGCTTCATAGAATAAGTTTGGGAGTAATCTTTCTGTTTCCTTTTCTTTTTTTAAGTTCAAAAGAATGGGCTATACAACTTTGAAAGTCTAGTATAATTCTGCTGTATTTCTTGACCTGACCTCACGCACCCTTCCTTCCTTCCTTCCTTCCTTCCTTCCTTCCTTCCTTCCTTCCTTCCTTCCTTCCTTCCTTCCTTCCTTCCTTCCTTCTGTTTTTTTCCTAAACTGTAAAGCTTTCCAAATTACAATTTAAATCCTCATTTTTTTCATGGGTTTGTTTATCTTATTGATCTCTTCTTGGTTTAACTTTGGTGGTTTAGATGAATCAAGAAAGTCATAATATATATAACAACTTAATGGAGTACAGACTTTTAAAGACTGTTCCATTATAATCTGTATTTCTTTGGTGTCCATTGTAATGTTTTTCTGTTCATTCTGGTTATGTCTTTCTTTTGGTTAGTTGGAATAAGGATCTGTGGATCATATTTATCTTCTTAAAGAACCAACTCTTTGGCTTCTTGACTCTTTATATTGTTTTCTTTGTTTTTGTTTCATTAATTTCTGCTGTGATTTTTTTTATTGTTTCTTGCAACCTACTGTGTCTTCTTTGATTTGTTATTGTATTTACAGTTTTAAAAATTGCATCATTGTATTAGTCAGGGTTCTCTATGGTCACAGATTTACAGAATGAATATATATTATATATTTATGTAATTATATATCTATATATTGGAATGACTAACAGGCTGCAGTCCAAGTAACCCAACAATGGCCAGGCATAATTAGAAAACCCAAGAATCTAGTACACTCTCAGTCCCAAAAGGCTGGTGTTTCAGCAGGTCTTCTGTATAAACTGGAATTCTGAGGAAGTAGGCTTCAATAGATATTCTGGGTAGTAAGTGTAAGCAGGCAAATAATGACCTCTTCTTTCTTCCACTATCCTTATATAGTCCTCCAGCAAAAGGCACAGCCCAGATTAAAGCTGTGCTTCAAGATCTGGAATAAAGATGTGCATCAGTCAATTATGATTGTGTGCAATCCTACCTCAAGATATAGAACAAAAGCTCATGTCTTTCACCGCAAGATCTGTGTAACTAGTGTGCCTTTCATTTCAGATATAGTCAAGTTGCTGTTGTACCTGGAAGTGTTTTTGAAGCCCAAAAGACCACCAAGGAGCCAACTCTTACATAATCACTTTAGGGTATATTTATTACAAACACGAGTTTAGCCCTACTTGCCATCATCCCACAGGATGGTTTGGTGAAGCAGCCCCAAACTCTCATTGGGCCAAGGTTTTATAGAAAAATGGGAGAAAATAAGAGGGTGTCCAGTATAGCAAGTATCTAACTGAATGTCTGTTGTAGGCAGAGAAGTGGATGTTCTGAAGTCAGACCATATGCAATCATGAAAGGTCTGAAAGAACATCTTAAACAATCAGAAAAATCTTTGATAAACTGTTGCTAGGAAGTAGCTCGTGAGTAACTCTGTCCAAGGATAAGCCATGGGTCCTTCCTGGTACTTGGGTGCTTCAGTTCAACTGAGGGTCAAGTTCTCATTTTTTTAAAGATGGAGGCTGATTCCAAGAAGGAGTAGGTTTGGCCACTCATTGACAAGCAACATATAGTGTTCATCATGATCATTAAGTCATTTTTTTTTTGTGCTTTTTCTGGGTTTTTAATCTAGTCATTCAGAGCTGTAAATTTGACTCTTAATCCTGCTTTATAGTGCCCCAGGGGTTTGCTCATTGTGTATTCATTTTCATTTAGTTTCAAGAAACTTTTTTTTTTTCTTGATTTCTTCTTTGACCCACTCAATCTGTAATGAGTCAAGCTCCATGAGTTTGTGTATTTACTAACAGTTTGGTGTCAATTTTAAGTTGTGTTGCACTAAGTCAGAAGGAATAAATAGAGCTATTTTGTTTCTTATGAGTTGCTTAAGATTTGTTTGTGACCTAGAATATAGCCTATTTTAGAGACGATTCTAGGGATTGCTGAATGCGTATTCTTTGGTGTTTGGGTGGAATATTCTGTACATATTTGTTAAGTCCATTTGATATATGATGTCATTTAATTCTGATGTTTCAAGTCCAGGTGATCTGTTTATTGAAGAAAGTGAGGTATTGGAATCACCTACTATTATTGGCTTGATGTTAATCTGTGTCTTTAAATATATTAGTATGTTTTTTCTCAAATTTGGTGCACCAGAATTCAGAGTATGTATATCTAGGATTGTAATGTCTTTTGGTTAAATGTTCCCAGTTGATTTGAATGAAGTATCTTTTACCTCTTCCGGTTTGTTTTAGTTTGAAATCTATTTTCACTTTTGATTGTTTGTTTTTGCTGTTTGTGTTCTTAGTTAGACTTTGTAGCTACTTTCTTCAGTAATTGTAGCTTCCTCTCTTTTCTTCCTACAGCCTCTTGAGGCTCTTTTTGTATCTTATACACAATGGAAACTGGTCAGTAATTTTTCTTCCTTGTACTTTAGTCACCTGACTCTGATAGGCAGGGTAAGACAAGGAAGGGAATATTTGTTATGCTTTTGGCTTTGTAAGTTTGTAGAGCACTGGGATTTTTTTTCCTTAATTTTTGGGTGGCATTTAAATGTTAAATCATCTGTGCCCAATGATTTTATTTGTTGGAATTTATTAACTATATATTATTTATTATTAATTATTCATATATCTTTAAGAGATAGAAGACTATCATCACTATTTACTTCTTTTTAAGGATTAACAGATGGTGACTTCAATGAATTGGTCCATAATTATGTAATTTGTGGGCACAGTGCTGCTCATATTATTTGTTACCCTTAAATGTAATATTATCTGCTTGAAGTAACTGTCATCTTGGAGGCTTACTGCTGAATAAGCTCATCCTTTCTAACTCTTTCTGATCTCTGGCTGGCTGGTTCAACTTAACTGTTCTGGGTCAAAATCCTCTCCAAGATGGCCTCTCTGTCTTTTCACTGAATTGCTCTGCTTGGCTTCAAACTAACTCTGGCAATTTATTTTATTCTTCTGGATTCTTCTTATTCTCTGGCTTCAACTGCTTCTGTTGACCTGCACTAAACTACATGAACTCAGGATTGAACACAACTTCACTGCACTGCACTCACAGTACTGACTCCCACCTGACTGAACTCCTAACTGACAGGTTGGTCCCACTTCATTGAATACAACTGACTGACCTTCCATCCCCCAGTTACTCTGCTTGCTTTCTTAAATAGCTTGTCTTTCATGTTTGTTCTTGTGAGAGTTGGGCATATACCATCTCTGACTCATTCTGTCAAATATTTCTCTGATTCATTACTTTGCCCCTCAATTAGACATCACTTTCAAATATAACTGCTTCCTTTCATAAATGAACATTATCTACATTATTTGGTATTAAAGGTGTATTAAGATCATGTCCAGCTAGAGCAGCCATGTGGCTGAATTAAAATTCTTATACAATGATCCTTTTAATAATCATTGAGTTAATAGTGATAGTCCCTCTTCCATAACTGATATTGGTAATTTGTGTTTCCTTTAATTTTTCTAGGGTGGAATAACTAAATATTTTAGATGTTGTTGGTATATTTAGAGAATCTGATTTTATATTTATTGATTTTTCTCTATTATTGTTTTTCTGTTTTTAATGACATAGAATTAAAAATTAATTTTTTTAAGATTTCTTTATGTTCTTATTTCCTTCTTTCCCTTCATTGGTTCCTTAAGGAAAAATCTTGGATTATTGATTTTAGAGTTTTCTTTCTAAGTGCATTTAATATAAATTTCCCTCCGTATACTGCTTTGGCTGTACCTTAAAACCAAGTGTTCATGATCTGAACACTTTCATTTTCATGCACTTCAAATTTCTTCTGAGAATATTTTTAAATTCTAAAAAAAAAAGATTTGATTCCTGTTTCGTCTAGAAGCATATTAAGTAATGTTTGTATATTTTGATATTTCCAGTTATTGTACTGTTAATTCTTATGAATTTAATTCCCTGATCAGAAAAATATAGTTTATTTGGTACTGTTCTATTTATTATTTTTGAAATTTGATGTATATTTTTTGATTTAACTTGTTGAATGTTTATAGTATGCTTGGGAAAATTACATTCTAGTTTTCTTGATGAAACATGCTATTCATGGTAGTTAGACACAAAATAATTGGTGATCTTTGATTTATGTTATTACCTGATTTTCATCTTGCTAATTCTATTCACTACAGAGAATTTTGAAGTCTCTAACTCAACTAATGGATTCCTGTACTTTTTCTTGGGGTTCTATCCATTTTGTCTCACTCACTACAGATTTGTATGTCTCTTTGGATAACTGACTCCATTATTATACAATAATCTTCAGTGCAGGTGATTTTCCCTTATGTCAAATCTACATTTTCTAAAGTGCTTTTGCTGTTTCAGCTTTTATTTGAGATCTGTGGCAATGTGCATGTTGACCACTCTCAACAGTGCTTTTCTCGTGGTCATTTAAACTTTTCAACTTGATGACCCTAACATCTATGTGACATATATCTTTATGTTTCAATTGGTTTTTGTGGCTCAGTGTGTAATTGTCCTTGAGAGTCAAACATAGTGTGCTCTGTAACGGGAGCTGTAATATAAGGTGCTATGTTTATCTCCCTGGGACTTAAGCTATGTCCACATTTGCTGTTGCTTTAGCTGTTAGAGCTCAAGATTTTCTCTTAAGTTCCTGATTTTTCCTTCCACTTCTTTCCTTAAAATAAGTGAATGTCTGATTGATAGTTTTTCAGTTTTATTGGCCTTTTATTTCACAAGAGCCTTACTGATGTGGCATTCTGCAGAGAATGGAAATAATCTATAGTCATATGATTAGATCTATGGTCTTTAATGGATATCTAGTCCTGGACATTGGTCTTTAAAAGCATTTTTCAGCCAGTCCTCGTTCTCTTTATGTAAGAAATTAGTAGAAGAGCTGGAGCTTAGCATATTGTTTCCTCAAAATGAAAATGTAGATCAGACTGAATCCAGATACTTTTTCCCAAGATAGCACAGGCCCTGCTAAAGTAATATGTGTTAGGCTCTGGCAAAGTAGTTTCCTTTGTGTAACAGATGAACCTCATTTGGGTCCTCGATCCACGGGGTTGGGTTACAGTTGGCAAAGAGTCATCAAAAGTGAGGTGACAAACAGACTTGACACAAGGGGGTGTGGATCTGAATGTAATTTGTTAAATTGAGCATCAAACTTTTTATACAGAAGAAAATAGGGAAGTTGGGTGACACACCTGCAAGGTACAAAGAAGTTACTGGATTCTTACACAAAACAAAGGAATGCAAACACGGAAGGACTGGCAGGAACCAACTGAGATAAAATTCAATGTTAACAACTGGGATCAAAAACACCTCCACCTAAGGTGCACTTGATCTTAGAAGCCAGGGGTAAGGGCTTCGTGCCCTTGCCATAGTTCCTATTCTAGTCTATTGTATAGTCCACCTTCCCCCTAGGCCATTGTAAATACTTGTATATGGGTGTAACTCAGCTATCTATAGTTCTAAGTATCTATTCTGGTTCCTCCTTAGGTCACAAACTTCCTTCTTTCTAGATAATGGTAAATTTCTGTATAGGACAGTGATTTAGCTATCCATGCCCAGGGTCAGATCAAGGACTGCCTAGAATCTAAATTAGCTGTATGTCAAAATCTCAATCCTTAGGAGCACTTGTAATAAAGCAATATTAAGGGAAAGCACACAGATCCATTTACCAACTAAAGCAAGGACATTGAGCATTCTTTATACAGGATGCCATGATTCCAGGAGACTAAGTTTCCGTGAACTTTTCGCCTTGGGAGAGCGCCCAGGTTTTTGGGGCACTGTCGCGCTTGTCACTACTGGAGTGGATGTAGCACCTTTGAGAGAAGGTCTTAATAAGAGGGACAAAATACTCTAGGCTTACTTCAAAATAGCTATTTTCTGCATTCATCTGCCAGAATTATTCAAGGATTTACCTCTACTCTTCACTTTGATAATTAGGCTTTCTAAAAATGACATGATGGAAATCTCACATCCCTACCAATATTAGTTCCCTGAAGATTATAACTCTAAGACTTGTCCATACTAACCCTCTAGCAATTTTTTCCAATTGCATTTTAGCAATTTCTACTATGGTATGGGTTGCAATGTGGTTGGCATTATATTGTAGTTCTTTATATCTACTTATCTCTCTAACTATCTGGGTAATATTTTTCCCTAGGATCACAGTTCTCTGGTAGCTCTAAGAACAGGTATTATTTTGTTTTACTCAGTTTTTGTGTGTTTCAGTGAGAATGATGACTTTTCACTTTTTACATTGCAGGTGTGAAGTGCAGATGAAGTTCCTCTGTATTTAAAAAAACACATTAGTTGTCTTAAAGTTCTTGTTTGGAGTATCAGTGACTCTACTCATATTACCTATTTTTATTTTTATAGCTGGTCATATTTGTTGGCTTATACATTTGTAATTAAGTTTTATGACCATACATACACTGTATTACAAAGGATCTAGATGGACTTATTATTTATCAGAGAGCTACTCTGTTTTCCTCTAACTGGTATGTAGTAATGTGTCCTTCAAAATAACATGTTAGAAACTTAGTCTTTAAAACAAATTGTGGAGATGAGGTCTTCAGAAGGTTATTAGGAAAAGGAGGTTATGAAATTAAGGTATTTATAATGTTATCAATGGCTTTATAATGAGAGGTCTGAGGTAGCATGATTGCTTTGTCTTGCTGTGTGAAGCCTCCTGTCATATGTTACAGATAGTGTTAGGATCCTCACATGGTGTTGTCACCATGCTGTTGGCCTTCATATTGCATGGAAGTAAGAGTTAAATAATCTGTATTCTTTGTAAAATTACTTATCCAATTTTAATATAGGAACCCCAAAAGAGCTGTGTAGTTAATGTTGTCAACTTGATTGGAAAAAGAGGTATCAAGAGTAGTAAGCACATCTCTTAGTACCTAAGAGGAAGCATCTAAACAGGGAAGACCTGCCCTCAATTTGGACAGCACTATCCCGTAAGTTGGGGCCCTTAGTTGACTAAGGGGGAGGGAGTAAGCCAGCTAGCATACACATTCTCTCTGTTTCCTAGCTTTATTGCCCTCCCTATAAATGTAGCTTTTATTTCCTCACATGAAATTCTTATCTTTGGGGCTGGAGAGATGGCTCAGTGGTTAAGAGCACCGACTGCTCTTCTGAAGGTCCTGAGTTCAAATCCCAGCAACCACATGATGGCTCACAACCATCCGTAATGAGATCTGACGCCCTCTTCTGGTGCATCTGAAGATAGCTACAGTGTACTTATTTACAATAATAAATAAATCTTAAAAAAAAAAGAAATTCTTATCTTTGAAGGCTTGCTGTTGAATATACTCACTCTTTCTAGTTATTTCTAAACTCTGGCTGGCTGGCTCAATTCAGCTATTTTGGCTGAAACTCCTCTTTAAGATGACTGGATGACTCAAGAACAAACTCAACTCCACTGTGTTGCACTCTGAGCACTGTGCTGACTTCCAACTGAACTCAACTGCTTGTGCTGCTCTTAAATGTTTTTTTTTTTTTTTTTTTTTTTTTTTTTTTGTCCATCTGTCAGCTAAATGTCATTATTTGGCATTAAAGCTGTGTAGTACAGGATTCCAGCCAGGGTTATTAAAGGTATGTACTAGCCTGGGCAGTGGTGGAGCACACCTTTAATCCCAGTACTTGTGAGGCAGAGGCAGGTGGATTTCTGAGTTTGAAGCCAGCCTGTTCTACACAGTGAGTTCCAGGATAGCCAGGACTACACAGAGAAACCCTATCTTGAAAAACAAAAACAAACAAACAACAACAACAACAAAACAAAACAAAAAAAGGTATGTACTAATAGAGTACCTGCATTCCAGCTAGATCACACAGAACAGAAAGGTCTTTGGATATGATCAGAGCAACCATTTTGCTGGATCAAAATTCTTCTATACCTCCCCAATATAATGGTTTGAATGCTCTAAAACAATGGATCAGTAGTATAAAAGTTCTTGACAAATATCAAAGCTCCAGCACAAGAACTAAAACATTTCATCATTTCAAACTCATCAAAAACTGAAAGAGCCTATGGAAGGATTATAGTTTTAGTAAAGATCACTATACTTCCCATTTTTTCATGGGACCTACCAGGTTTTTAATTAAATGCCTTTAAAAAGTATCCATGTCTTTGTTATTATATGTTTTCAAAAGATTAATCTCTGTCCTGATCAAAGCTATAGACTTCACCCCCAAGTCCCCTGTACCCCAAGCACTTAATACAACAAACCAAGGAGACTCCTAGCATGTGATTGGGGAGGCCCTCTTTCTCCAACACATCTGAATTCTCTATGTGTCTCTCCTGTAACTAGCTTTCAATATCATTCTAACACTTAGCAAATTCCCTTTAGGAAAAATCGCAATATACTCAAAACCCTTCAAACATGGACTTTATCATTCTTGTTTCTTTGGCTTCTACAGTGTTTATACTTCTTACTCACTTCCACCACTTCTATATCTCACAGTATAGGTAAGGATCATCCTCAGCCCACCCACTCTTAGAACTGATCAATATCCTCAAGTGATTATAAATTTACTTACAAATTACTTTAAATTTTTATTGTATTAGAGTTTTTCAATTGTTTTCACAGGGGCATTAATAGGCATGAATCTCTGCCATTCAACTAGAAATAGATTATCCTAACCTCTAGAATTATTCTTGTTGAACACCTGACCATCATAAAACACATTCTTAGAGAATAGCACCATGCTGTTGCCCACCTCCTTGTCAGGTGTTGTAGACTCTGAAACATGGTGGGTAGAGATACTCTTGGGGCAAACAGGGATGTTGGCTTGTGTACCAGAGATGGTGGCCCAGTTGGGTGCGAGATTTCTGACAGAGGGAAGAGGTAGGGAGCACTGAGGGAAGTCACTTCTGCTGCCACAGCTGTTCCTACCTCTGTCTTCCTTTTGCCAGTTTTGGTTACCTGCATCACCTTACGCTGAGTCAGGTCTGGCTGGGCCAATGAAAGGCCACCTAGCGAGGGAGGAGTGCAGTGGAGCCGCAGGTGATGTTTCAGAAGAGCAGACCTCTTTCCAAGTGTTACAGCTCTTAAGACAGAAGCTCTCAGATGTCGAAGGACTAGTTCTCCCACACCTTTAGTCCTTCTGGATAGGATTCTTTATATACAGTTTTGGGGTGGGTCAGGGACTGACAAGAGGTACTTCTCATTGACTTGTTCTGAGAGCTTTGGGGAAACCTTATTTGCATTTGGGAGGGCTTGGTGCTGCTCCTATGTGACTGATGGCCACATACCTCTCTGCAGGGGGCTGTGGGAGGCTCTAGCTGTGACAGGAGTCCGGGCCCAGGAGACATGGCCAAACTCCTACCATCTCATGAAGGCAGAAGTCATTGCCCATCAGATCTCTGGGGTTCCAGGCCTGTGCTCTACTGGGACCAGGCTGTCTGTGCACAATTTATTACCCCACACAGGGAAACAATATCCCAGCTCAAGTGTTATTTTGTAAGATGAGGGTTGTAAGACTTTAGAATTGTTACAGATTTCACAGTTAACAAGTAAAACAATGTAGTCCTCTTCTTTCAACACATTAATAGATGACACCATAGGTCCCACAGACCTAGGAATTACTGGAAGTCCTTTCCGTATTGACAAAAGTTTGGTTCTGTTTTGTCTAACTTCAGCTGATGGCAGGTGGTGGAATCAGTTTCTTCTTTTCTCATTGACAATATGTCAAGATCTGTTAGCCAAACACCAAGGCAGGTATATTATGTGTATTAGTTACTTCCTTGGTGGTTGATACAGAATACCTGGCAAGAAGCAATTTAAGGAAGGAAGATTTTATTCTGACTTACAGTTGGAAGGCATGAATTCTGTCACAGGGGATAAGAGAAATTTAGTCGCAGTAATGAGAGGCCAGCTGGCCACATTATACCTGCTGACCCTAAGCAGAGAGTGATCAGGAAGTGAGGTTGTGATATAAAGCCTACAGGACCACCTGCAGTGACCCACAGCCTCCATCAAGACCCTATCTTTTAAATTTTCTACAATCCTCTTATACAGCAGCAGCAGATGAGAATCAAATGTTCAAACACAAGCCTATTGGGGACTTTTCACATTCAAACCATCACACATTGTGTTTCCTGTTTTATTTCTATTGTATTCATACATTTATCATATTTTTTGACCTAGATAGATGCTTAGTAAATATATATTGAGTGAATTAGTAAAAATAAGTCATGTTATTATTGACAAAAGTAAAGTGTGAGTATGGTACAGAAGTGTAGTCTGGTGTTGGGAAACTCGGGTTATTCTAAGATATTTTACTACATGTTGGTGATCAGAGATTGTCATTCTACTGTTTCATTTATGTGCTTTCTTGAGAGAGAAGGAGAGCTTATTCCCCTTTGGAATTGGTGTGGGCAATAATTATGTTTATATGTGACTATTCTGATGGTTATTTTTGTCAACTTAGCACATCTGGTAAATGGGAACCTGAACTGAGAAACAGCTCCTACCAGTGTGGCCTGTGGGCATGTTGACAGAGCAAACTTTTTTTTTTCTTTTTTTTTTTCTTTCCTTTCCTTTCCTTTCCTTTCCTTTCCTTTCCTTTCCTTTCCTTTCCTTTCCTTTCCTTTCCTTTCCTTTCCTTTCCTTTCCTTTCCTTTCCTTTCCTTTCTTTTTCTTTTTCTTCCTGGAAGGAGAAATGTGATACAACATTAAAAGTCACATCTCTAAAAAGTTGGATATTTTTTACTCAAGTCATTAGGAGTAGATGAGTGTTTGTGTTCTTATTATTCAATTACTGAGGAGGTAGTACCAGCTGACTGACTAACTTCAACAATCAGAGTTAGTACAAGGACTATGAATTACTCTAATGCTATACTGAATACAATTCAGTAAAGGTGTTTGTGGTATATGCAGGATTATAAGAATAGACTATGTTAAGTGAACCAATGCACATATTTTCGCTGTTTCTTTCATGGTTACTGTTGTCCAATTATCTTTTATATTCATAAAACAGGTGACAGGACAGTATCCTTGGCCTTAGTAGTACTTTCTAGCTTGTTACCCTCTGGTAGGGTTTAAGAGCTTCTCTTTTTCAAATCTTATTTAATGTATACAAACAGTAGCATTTAATTAATATTCAGAATCCTAGTTACAAGGGCATCTAGGAATTGTAGTTTACATATCACCAGGGTTTTCCAAAGGAAAATTAATGAAGGATTATAAACAAACAAGCAAACAAATAAAATCTCACAGACTCTATCATTATGCTAGTCCCAGGTCATTTGAATGTATAAACGGATCAATTACCACCAGATTGGTCCAGGCAAGCTATAGGTATACTGTAGGTGACCTTGAAAAACAAAGAGCAGTTGAATTTCTTTTTGCAAAATTTAGCCTGTACTTTTTCACTTGCCTCTTTAGGTACCTTTGCCAATGTTTCCCAAACCTCTCCTCAGCTCCTCTGCAGGCCTCCCCACATATCATGTCATGGAACAAGTGGCTGAGGCCCCTGTGGAAACCCTATACGGGTTTTGCCTTGAGTAAGCAATGCACAGTCTCCTTTCCTGACCCTCTTTCTCCTGTTTTTCATTGTGTATATGTAATCAAAGACATAAAATTATTCCTAATTTGAGGGCCATACAAAGGAAGCTACCGTCAGCCATTTGCCAACCCCCATTTAGAGAATGTATTACCCTACCTTGAGTTCTGTTACTTCAATTGCTTAAGTTTCTCTTGTCCAAAAGTCCTTATTATGAGGAAGTGCTTCTGTTTCCAGGACAACCAGAAATCAAGTCTCCAGGGTGTATTGCCAGCTGAATTCTCTGCTCTATTGTCAATTTTCAGCTTCTTTCTTTTCTTACATTGTACAGAGTCACAAGCAAGGAATTATCTGCAGTTTTCTTGTCCATGTTTGCTTTTCTAGAAGTAGATAGAGATACATAAACATTCTCTGGAATTCAGTGGCTTCATGTGTTCTATTTTCACAGACAAATCTTGATACATTGTCTCTTTTAATACATAGTACTTATTTTCTAATCAATATTAACTAACACTGTTATCAAGTGGTATTTACTGGTACTAAACCATATATGCCGACTGATAAAAGTGGTCCAAGTTTTTAATTTTCTGTGAGAACAAATGATCCAAAGAAATAACCACAGACACTTTTTAAATCACTGTTCCAAAATATCTCACTTTGATAAAAGGAAAATTAATAATGGAGCTTTTCCTTCATCTGTGAAGCAGTATCAAATATATAAAAGTTGTTGCATAAGATACAAATGACATGCTCTCTCTAGCTTATTGAGAATAATTTGCCAACATGATCTCAAATCAACCCCAAACAGTTTATCTTTCTGACAAATGAGAGATACCTTTTTTTCTCCAACATTCCAAATGTTAACATTGATACCCTCAGAAACCACTCACATTCCCCTTCTTACCCAAATAATGTCTCCCTCCATAGAAGGACAGAGGCCAGTCAACTCTGATTCAGCCATCTATGGTCTCAGCCACACTTTTACTGACTGTTGGTCAATTTATATTTGCCCATGTCCTTATGGCTCAACACTGATAATACACTTCTGGCAGGAATATCACATTTTTCTCATGTCAACCTATCTGCTAACACTTGATTTTGTTTTATACTATAGGTGATGATGTAATATATATTGATCACTTGTTTGTGGTGGTGTCTGCCAGGCATTTCTACTATTTAAAAAAAAGTGGTTTCCTATTGCTTTTTAATGAACATTAATGAATTAATGAATATTATAGGAGAACTTTGAAATTTTAAAAAGATTTCTGTTGCTTACCAAACTACCCAAATTTTCATTTAGAACTATCCAAAATTTTGCATTGCAATATACATGATTTTGTGTCCCGAATGTGTTAACATTTGATACTTTATTAATTAATTAATTATCAATTACTTATAAACTATACCAATTTATAAATGGAGAGAGGGAACAAATATCAATATAATAAAGCTTGTTATTTTTCAAATAGTCTGTCATGTTCATTTATTAGATGTACCTATAAAAATGAAAAGTACATCTAAAGATGCTGCTATAATGCACAATCATGGTATCCCTCCCCTTTTAGTCATTATACCATGAACAAAGTCAATGAGTAACTTCTGTGATAAGGTGGTGGAGAGTTTTCTTCAGGGATTTTCTCAAAGCAGAAACAAAAATCATTGCTGAGTCTGGTTTCTAACATGAAATTATTCATCAAAATCAAACCATAGTAAGTCTATCATAGTGGAATTTGAAATGCCCCCATAAGCCCCATGTGTGGAATATGGGCTTCACCTTGTAGCATTGCTGTAAAGATGTGAAGCCTTTAAGATGAGGAAGTTGGGGGCTGGTGAGATGGCTCAGTGGGTAAGAACACCCGACTGCTCTTCCGAAGGTCCGGAGTTCAAATCCCAGCAACCACATGGTGGCTCACAACCATCTGTAACAAGATCTGACTCCCTCTTCTGGAGTGTCTGAAGACAGCTACAGTGTACTTACATATAATAAATAAATAAATCTTTAAAAAAAAAAAAGATGAGGAAGTTGGGTGTTGAGACCCCTGTGCCTTTGCTTCCCAGCCACAATAAATTTCAGCCATGATGCTCTGTGCTGCCACAAGCCCAACAAGTCTCTGGGACATCAATGGCTAATTCCAAAGGAATTAGCATCTTCGGGAGACTAGACTTTTAAAAGTATCCATAGCCTGAGACCTCAAGCTACAGACTGTTAACATCCTGTCTAAACTCCTCTTGGCAACATCCAAGTAGGCCTGGCCCACTATAAAAGGGGTTGCTTGCCCCCTCCTCAAGGTTGCTTGCCCTGAACAAAATCTGTTTTATACTATACCATCTTGTGGCTGGTTCCTCAGGGGGAAGGGATGCCTCTGCATGGCCCACCGAGACACCCCTTTACCCCATACCTCATCACACCCCCATAGAACATGTCCCCTTATACTTCTTTATCTTTTTTTTTCCATTTTTTATTAGGTATTTCGCTCATTTACATTTGCAATGCTATACCAAAAGTCCCCCATAGCCACCCACCCCCTCTCCCCTACCCACCCACTCCCCTTTTATGGCCCTGGCGTTCCCCTGTACTGGGGCATATAAAGTTTGCGTGTCCAATGGGCCTCTCTTTCCAGTGATGGCCGACTAGGCCATCTTTTGATGCATATGCAGCTAGAGTCAAGAGCTCCGGGGTACTGGTTAGTTCATAATGTTGTTCCACCTATAGGGTTGCAGATCCCTTTAGCTTCTTTGGTACTTTCTCTAGCTCCTTCATTGGGGGCCATGTGATCCATCCAATAGCCGACTGTGAGCATCCACTTCTATGTTTGCTAGGCCCAGGCATACTCTGACAACTTTTTATAAACACATCACAGACCAAACTAAATCTGTACTCAGTTTATGTTAATTATCTCTGACATTTTATCATAGTGAGAGAAAGCTAAAAATCATTTCTAATTTATCCAAGTAAATTGTTCAAACAACCTAACATTTTAATTACATTTTTTGGAATAATCCCTTCTTTAAAATAATACTAAAAGCATGTGGTAGTATTTAAAATCACCAATGTATATGAAGACCAAAGGTGTAGAAAAACTTGACTATTGATGTGTTTATAAAAAAGGAAAGAGAGAAGAGGGGATATGTTTAGTGGATGTATGGTGAGGTTTGGGGGAAAGGGGTGCCTTGTCAGGCCTATACTGAGGCATCCCTTCCCCCTGAGGGACTAGCCACAAGATGGTATAGTATAAGAATAGAGTTTATTCAGGGAATGGGGAGGTCAGTTAAGAGGGTAATAGAGGCAGAGAGAGGTAGAGAGTAGAGAAGTAAGGGCAGGCCATAACCACATGGAGGAGAGGGAGGAAAGGGAATGGGGGAGTGGGCAAAAGGAAGAGGCAAAAGGAGTAACTGTGGGGTGGAGCTTAGACAAAATGCTAACAACTACTCTTTAAATTGTAATGCTGATAGCAGCAGAGTTGTCATTTGTAATGATGAAAGTGTTCTAGAGTATGGGAAGGATGGAAGTTACAGAATAATGTACATGTAATTAATTCCACTGAGCTGAACATTTAAAGATAGGTACAGTGACAAACTAAACATGATATATATATATATATATATATATATATATATATACACAATAACAAATAAGGGGGTAATGGAAGTCATTTCACTTTCAACATTTCCATGTGTCTATGTGTGTTTAAGTTTGGACCAAGTAAAACTTTTCAATCCCACTTAAAAAAAAAAAACTATTATTTTTCCTGTTTGTCTTACAACTTTTTATCTTAATTCTATATACTATATCAATGTTTTTATTTCCTATTTCATCAGATAATACAGCTAAAGTTAATAATTCCTTAAAGCCAGGAAGAGACAATGAATTAATTAGGTAAAGCCATTTATTTCACCACTCTCTACTCCCAACTGTGGTAGTTGGAATAACAATGGCCTCCATAGGCTCCTGTGTTTGAATGTTTAGTTGCCTTGCTGTGGAACTATTTGAAAGAATTTTAAGGATTAGGAAGTAGGCCTTGTTGAAGGAAGTGTATCAGTAGTAGTGGGCTTTGGGCTTTCAAAATCCCATACCAAGCCAGTCTTTCTTGCTGCCTATAGATCAAGATATAGTTCTCAACTACTGACTGAATGCCTCCATCCTCCCCACTATGATGACAGTGGACTAAGCCTCTAAAATTGTGAGGAAATCCTCAATTAAATGCTTTCTTTTAAAAGAGGTGCCTTGGTCATGGTGTCTCTTCACAATAGAACAGTAACTAAGTCACTAATTTGTTTTTTTAAACATGGATTTTCATATGTGGGATTTATTAAACAAACACCTGTGTTGTTGAAATGCCTTCTTTGAAGTTTCTTAAAAGCACTGAATCAGTTGTCAGTTTGCAAACGCTAAAATCTCTATTCATAATGAAGACTCACCTATTTCAAAAGAAAAGGTCAGTATATGAAATAGTCATTATTCTGACTAAATAAATATTTGAAAAGGTAGTACAGGTTATATTTACTGCAATTATATTTCTCTCAAAAATTAAACAAAAGAGACTTCCTTCACTAGAATAGCATCAATCTTTTGTCAAGAAATAACCATAATTTACACATCTACATTTGTCAGTAAGGATACAGTGTCCAAATACAATAACAACAACAATAATAATAAATATAAAATTATGGACTTGTGAACTTCTGCCTTATTATGGCATCACAGCCATGTTGTAAGGATCAAACAGGATAAACTGATAAAATATTTTTTATTATTATTATTATTATTATTGTTAATTTTTATTAAATTTTAGTTGGTCCCAAGTTTCTGAATGTACTGGGTGAAAGCAAGCCTGTGACAGTATCAATGGGCTTTCTTTGTGTTTATCCAGCTGAGATGACTAAAGTTTTAAAACTTTAGTATTACACAACATCAACATTGGATGTCTCCCATCTCAGATGCCTTACATCCAAGTACTATATCTCACCCTATCTCATAATGCATCCCTAGCTACAACTGGCATCATTAGCAACAGAAGCTGGTAAAATATCTCTATGGAATTCCACCATGACCAATAAAGAAACACTTTAAGCACTTAGCTTTCTTGGTGGCCACTAGCACAATTCCCAGATAATACCAAAGACTCACAAAGTTCCCCTAAGTGAACCAACTCTTCTTCATGCAGTTTATTCTGTTTGTTCCTTACAACATGCCTATGACATAGTGAAAAGAAAGAGAAAACAAAACTCTGAGAATCCAGAAGACCCTCAAAGTATGTGAGATATTTTCCATTTGAGAGATAATGCTATCAGTGCCTACGTGGTCTCTATCTAAATTATAGTTAAAGAAGGGAGATTTTCATCTTGATTCATACAGAAAAGTTTCTCAGAATTGTACTGGTGGCCATTAACCACTTCTCATATGATAATAAAGGCTCACAAAGTTCTCTAGAGTAGACTGTGATATACTAGTAGCTACATTTAGTGATTTCAGCTCATTAATAACAGCCTGGTTCCATTTTCAAAGGGACACTAATATAAAAGTTAAATGATAATATGATGCATTTCCTTTTCAACATTGTCTAAACTTTCTAAAACCCAATTATAGACCCTCATGTCTAATATGACAAACCATAATATTTCTCAATTTTGCTTCTAGAAAAATACATTCTTATAAAGTTATTCCCTGTAGAACTGCTTGTTTTAAGATGTGTGAGCTGAATTCAGGAAATCCTTCATTTTCACAGCGGAAATCAATAATGCTTAAGCTACTGAGCCAGTTAGTGAAGAGAGAAACTTGGTGTTTTTTTCTATTTATTTCATTTACTTGTATATCCTAAAGGATAAAAATGAAGAGTTCTCTCCCGAGAAAAGCAAGAAGTTGAAATATTTTTCTGCCAAAAGGAAAGTTATTAAAACGGTAAAATATGTGCACCAAATTTTGAAAAACCTCCTTCTGTATGTGGATATTTCCCCACTCTGTAATTGCATAAATCATGTTGATGGGCCACTGCTTCCCACTAAATGAATAAATCATAGTTGCTAAGCACTGAGAATACCCACGCTCCATGTACAGGTCCTGTGGTCCCCACTGAAATCTTGTTCTCTTGAACCACGCATTTCAGCCTCTGGCTGCCAAGTAATTTTATGTCTTCAATAAACTAAACTGAACCAAGCTATTATTACTGAATTGCAGGCTATTAGAAGTTGAATGTAGCTATTGGTGTATCACCAAGGGAAATAAAAACTTATTATGTTCATTTTGTATGTAACCTAGACAGTTGCATTTGCAAGCTATCAGCATGTGCAGGGGCCTTTTCAGATCTGGAGGGGTAGTAGAGGAGGCCATGTCATGGTGTCCCTGTTTGTTTTCAATTTTTCAGCTACCTAGAACAGAATTAAATACAAGAAAGTACAAGATCAAAGACTTCTTCCAGTCTTCAATGATATCTGTTTCAGCAGTTTCAAGAAATTGGAACAAAAGTAGAAAATATATAAAATAAAGAATCAGAGACAAGACAAAAGATAATGAATTACACCTGAAATACAACTGTGAATTTATTGATTTGTCTATCTCATCACTGAGGAGCCTATACAAAGAGGAAAACTCCGAGAGAAACATTTATTTTAGAATATTTTGCTAAACAAAAGGACAAAAATGTTTTCCCAATTATCTTCTAAACAAAATAGCATAATAGCTACTATATCTATTGCAATTAAGCGAAAGCCAGAAGTAAACATAAAGATTAAACCCACATTAGACCAATTATCTCTTTAATTATTGAAGTCTCTACTATCCAAAAAGACAAGAGCCATAGCTAAGCAACCCAGTAGAGCACAAGGCTCCCAAGCTGTATAAAACCTTCAAGTCTTGTGGAGAATAATTACACAAATGTTGATGGCTTCCTCAAGGTTTATTTGACTCTCTACTGAAAGATTAAAGTTAGTATTTTTATCAAATATTTTTAAACAATATTCTTAATCCTCCCTCTGCTTGAAAATATATTATCCTAATTACTTTTTCTAGTTGTTGTGTGACCAAATTGTTCTGTTTCAAACAAGATATGAACCCTATGCAACAAAGCTTTTTTTCTTCTAAATACAAAATGGTTTATTCTCAAGCCTACAGAAAAAAATATGAAACTATAATTTTTATGCTATTCATGTCTAAGTTTTAGTCAAGGTAGCAATCTACAGCCTGTGCACCTAAGAGATGGATGGCCACTTTCCTTTTAAACAAGATTCTAGAAAAGAAAAGAAAAGAAAAGAAAAGAAAAGAAAAGAAAAGAAAAGAAAAGAAAAGAGAAGAGAAGAGAAGAGAAGAGAAGAGAAGAGACGAGACGAGACGAGACGAGACGAGACGAGAAAAGAAAAGAAAAGAAAAGAAAAGAAAAGAAAAGAAAAGAAAAGAAAAGAAAGCAACCATGTAGAAAGTTGAAATCTGAGTGTTTGCTCCATTGCAAGAGATGGCCACAATTTTCTTTTTCAGCTTTTAGAGTTACCTAGAGCTCTCCAAAGCACTTACAATTGATTTAATAACAATTGCTTTTTCATCTGTGTCAGATGAAACAGTGTCTCCCCATCCAATAAAAATGCCAGCATCTTAATCATGAGACCTATGCAACCTTTCATGGAAAAGTAGATCAGTCCAGGAGAAATTGACTTATCTAACAAAGTGATAGCAGAATTGGAGGATTATCTGAGATCATCCGTATGGCCTCAGTGCAACCACAAGTGTTCTTAAAAGGAAACAGAATCAGAATTGGCCAGAGTGGAATGAGAAAATCAACACACCTGACACTGTTGGAGTCAGAAGAAGAGGTCATAAGTCCTTCCTAAAACAGAGGAGAGAAAGGAAAATGGGTCTCATCCCTTCCGTTCTGCATCACACCAGCTCTTCAAGGAGCAAAGCCTTACAGACTGGTTTTAGTTCAGTGAGGCCTCTCAAACTTCTGGCCAACAGAAATATAAAGCAGAGTGTTTTTGAAAGCTCTAAGTTTATGGTAATTTGTTACAGCAAAAAACAGGAAACTGGTATACTAACCAGATTAAAATGTCTTGAGTGAAAATGGGTCAACAAGTAAAAATATTTGCTACACAACCCTGAGTGCCATTATTGAACTCACACCAAAAGTGTCAAACATGGGGCCAGCAACATGCTTCATTAGGATATGGCATTAATGTGCTTACTGCCCGCCCTGAGGACTGGAGTTCAATAACCAGAACACACATGGCGGAAAGATTAAAAAAAAAAAAAAAAAAAGATTCCCATGAGTTACCTACTGACATCCACCTGCATACCATGATGCTCATGGGGTCATATGCACATGAATGTGCATGCACACATGTGAGTGCACACAAACACACACAAATATATTTTAGTGCCTGATGCCTGTCTCTAATTCCAGCACTCCTACAGCAAGATGGAAGAGACAAAAGAATTATTCAAAAGGCCATGGACTGGAGAACACAAATTATAAAGCATGGAAGAAATATAGCAAATCATTCATCAACAAAATAGAAGGAGAGAACCAACTCCTGAAAATTATCCTCTGATTCCTATATGCATGATATGGTATGGCCATGCCCACACTCATAACCTTGCACAATAAATAGCAACAACAACAACAATATAATCTTGAATGCTTCTTCTGTAAACTGATGGAGCAATTTTAAAATTTTATCAAAAATAACATGAAATTATGTGTTTCAACATGTTTTCTTACTTCATATCAGCATCCCAAATGATTTGGAAGCCTACCAAGAACTCAGTGGAGATTTGTTCAATTTTTTTATTATTATTCATTTAAAATAAGGTTGGTCTATACAGGGCCAAGAAATAGGAGTGAGTGGGTAGGGGAGCGGGGTGGGAGGAGGGTATAGGGGACTTTTGGGATAGTATTTGAAGTGTAAATGAAGAAAATATCAAATAAAAAAATTTTAAAATTAAAACCAAAAATAATGTTTTTATAGATTGCCTGAGTTATGGAAACTGAGTCTGGCCATGTAAATCTAAGATTGTTCACCAGTAAGAATGAGGCTGAATGTTGATCAACTTTCTCCAAAATTAGTCACAGATGCTGAGGACAAAGAAATGAAAGAGTACTCAGGAAACTGAATGTCAGAGACTCAAACGTGTGGACATCTTCTCACACACAGCCTGGATTCAACCAAGCGGTTACTCTCAACTGTAGATGAGATTCCCTCCTTCATTAGACACCCCTGTGTCCCTGAATGCTACATGCAATCATTTCTTTCCTGATGAAATAATTTGGGATATAATGACTTCACAGTTCAAATCCTAAGTTTACAAATCCCCATGTAATAAAGTATAGCTTCCTGTGCTTTAAAGCTTCCACAACATGTTCCTGAGCTAGTAAAGACTGGTTTGGCCTTATGTATGGCAAAGATTTCTATAACAACCCCAGTCTCGTTCTATCTCTAGGCTCAGCAGCCACCAGCCTTCACCTGACTCACTGAAGTCCAGGAATAGCCCTTTGCTGCTGGAATCTTGTACACATAAAAGAGATTCAAACAACTGTGCTCTTGACAATGATATTCTTTTAAACAGATGGCTCTTTCCTCCTTCTATGCCTTCATTTAGCTTCTCAGAGAAAATAACGCTGGCTACTATCTAAATTATACATGTAATAGTCTCAAAGCAAAATAAAATTTTATTTATCTCTTTGTCTTTTTTTAAAACTAATATAAAAAAGAAAGGAAAAAAATTTAAAATCACCAACAAACCTGAAACCTCCAATTCTAGGTCAAGGGTCAAGTGCCTTTTCTGAATTACCTTCAAGCATGCTTGCATTTCTTGAGAATCAGCCACATTTACCATACAAAAGATCAATAACAAATTAAGGTACCTTAAAAATAAAAAAACAATAACAGTTATTATTTTATTATTATATCTATTTATTTGAGGAATGTGTGCCACAGAAGATGTAGAGGTTAGAAGATAACTTGATAGAGTGGGTTTTTCTTTAAATCATGGTGGCTCTAAGGAGTCAAATTCAGGTCACTAGGTTTGGCAGCAAGGGCCTTTACCATTGAGCCATTTTGCCAGTTCTGAATCAAGAATTATTGCCATTTTCTCATTTCTACTCTGAAAGTTCCAATTCTCTCCAAACTGAAAGAATATTCCTTAAAGAATTTAAAGAAAATTTTAAAATAGTATTCAATACAACTACAAAGCATATCTGTATATACTATATATACATATATATATGTAGTTAAATCATGTAGTAGTAAAACCTTACTAATATACATTATTGAACTACATAATGCTCCATTATGTGATGATGCCATACTTACCTGTCCTTCCTGAGAGATTTGTATTAGCTTCCAGTATTTTACACTTAACATGCAATTCTGTGTTCAATATCCTTATACCTTACATCAACACACACTTTCCAAAGTATAAGAGAGATTTTACATTAGCAAGGACTCTGTGAACGTTTCCATTCTGAACAGATCTTTGAGTCACAGGGACCCAGCTCACATAGAAAAGCTTCTCATTACTTTGTAATTTGAAGTTTTCTAGTTGGTCAAGTGATTCTATATGTCAATGGCCACTTGAGCATCCTCCTCTGGTGTGGATGCTTCATTTTTATCTCTCCACCATCACCTGTTGGTGACTCTTATATCAATTTAAAATTAGTTGATTTTTTTATTCACTTTTCAGACATGATACTAACGTGTGCCCCTCAGCTGCTGAGCAATCGTTTGTTGCTTGTACATTGGCAGAATGGGCCAGAAGCTTATGTTGTGACCCATTGTGAAAATAAAGTATCTTGAAATAACTGGGAAAAAAATTAGTTGAATTTTTTATGCTGATTTTTTCCTGTTGGTGTCTTATTTTTAAACTTAAAGTATTCGTGTTGTAGATAAATGCAAGTAAGCATCAATGTATCTATTTTTTTAATGGGTATTATGGCTTTAAAAACACTTCCTCATTTACACGTATGGACATTCTCTAATTTTTTTACAGCTTTAGTGTTGAGCTTTAAACGTGACCTAGCAAATTTTATGAATGCACATGTGAATATGTAGGCTAATGACTTTTCTAATTAATGCATCTGTTTTTCTATTTCTGTATCTATGCCAGAAACAAATATTTCAAAGGTACATATTGCCTTGTGTTATTATTTTAGTATGAATTTTCGTTGTTTTTCATCAACTTTTACTCTTTGTAAATTTTAGAATTACTTGAACAAAGCCTGCAAACTACTACTGAGAATTTACCACAGAAGTGATTAAATGCACAACCAGTTGGGGAAATGGCATCTTCATATTTTGTACATCTTGAAACATTAAAAAAGAAGAAATCAATGTGTCAGCTTTCTTTGGGGGTGTAGTTCCTGATAGCTTACACATGTTTCAGCAGATCCTACATATGCATGTACTGCCAGCACTAAGTAGACTCAATGGATTTTTCAAAATAGTACTTGAAATGAAAAGGTAACCATAGGAAAATGCCCGAAAAGAACTGACTGAGAGGGTATGATTGGATATTATGAAAAAAATACATGTATTCATTCTCAAAAAATGAATAAAATATATTTTTAAAAATAACATTTGCCTAAGAATTTCATAAATTCATTCTTTTTAATAGCTGAGTAGTACTCCATTGTGTAAATGTATCATATTTTCAGTATCCATTCCTCTGTTGAGGGATATCTGGGTTCTTTCCAGCTTCTGGCTATTATAAATAAGGCTGCTATGAACATAGTAGAACATGTGTTCTTATTATAAGTTGGAACATCTTCTGGGTATATGTCCAGGAGAGGTATTGCTGGATCTTCTGGTAGTACTATGTCCAATTTTCTAAAGAACCACCAGACTGATTTCCAGAGTGGTTGTACCAGCTTGCAATCCTACCAGCAATGTAGTGTTCTTCTTTCTCCACAACCCTATAGGAGGAACAACAATATGAACTAACCAGTACCCCAGAGCTTGTTTCTCTATTTGCATATGTAGCAGAGGATGGCCTAGTAGGCCATCAATGGAAGGAGAGGCTCTTGGTCTTGAGAACATTATATACCACAGTACAGGGGAATGCCTGGGCCTGGAAGCAGGAGTGGGTGGTTTGGGGAGCAGGGTGGGGGAGAGTATAGGGGACTTTCGGGAAAGCATTTGAAATGTAAATGAAGAAAAGGGCTATTTTAAAGAAAAGGTAATGCACCCCAAAAAAACAACATATCACCAAGGTTTTTGTATTTTGAAATTTTTAACTTAACATCTTTGAAATTCTTTTGCTCTGTTTCTGATGTCTAAGTTCTGTGAATAAAATGGTATTTGATAATTAGAATTTGTGAATAGAAATCTACTGATCTTATGTTTTACTCAATTCTTCAGACTTTACCTTATTATGTTGTTGCAACTTTTATTATAAAAATTTATACATCAACCTTGATCTTTGAAAAATAAGCTAACATCTGCAAATGAGGGTAATATTTCCAGTTTCTGTCCAAATCTTATTTTTCCTAATACTGATTTGCCCTTATTCTTTGAATTTCTGGTATTTTTATTCTATAGTTAATCACATATATCTATTTGTTCTCTTTTACTCTAAATTATTCTTTCTCTTTCATGTATTTCTGCTTTTCATTAGTTTCCCTCAACAGTTTTGTGTCTTATTTGTAAATTTTTATCCTGAACACCTACCATAAAGCTTCAGTTTTTATAAAATAAGAGAATATTGAGTCATATGATCGTGACACATGCTTTTAATTTCAGTATTCAGGAGGGAGAAATAGGTAGATCTCTGAGTTTGAAACTGGTCTTCAGAGTGGGCTGCAAGATGGCTGGGGGTGGGGGGGTGGGGTGGGGGTGGGGAACTGTTGTCTCCAAAATCCAAATATAAAGAAAGACAGATAGACAAAAAGAAATAAAGACACAAATGTATTGAAAGAATACTATATCTATGTATTTGCTCCCTAAAATTAAAAACTGACATCCAGTTTTCTTTATTTCTATCTTTCTTTTTCTCTTATTATTCAGGAGCCATTTTGTTTTAATTAGCCATTTAAAAGTGAATTAAAAAACACCATGAATTCATACATCAGTATTCATCTTCTAAACAAGTGTATTCATATACCTAAAGATCTGATAACAAGCAATAATAATTTTTATATATAATGTAATACATAGTCTAAACTCTGGGTAGTGGTTATTGTTATCCACAGGTCTTCCTTTCTTATAACAGAATCTGTTCCTCTGCGTACCTTATGTTCTATCCCCAAAACTGGAATAGGGGGAGAATAATTGTGATTAATATGCTTGATAAAAATAGAATAAATACTGAAAAAAGTAAATGAAAAGTTGAATTAAAAAATACAATTTGATATTGTTTAGAGTATCCGGTTTTATATTGACGTCCTTGATTCACTTGGACTTGAGTTTTGTGCAGGATGATAAATTTGCATCTATTTGCTTTCTTCTACATTCAGATACCCAGTTAGACCAGCTCTGTTTTTGAAGATGCTTTCTTTTTCCTATTGTATGGCTTTGGCTTCTTTGTGTCCATGGGTGTATAGGTTTAGTTCTGGGTCTTTGATTTGAGTCCACTGATCAACCTGTCTGTTTCTGTACCAATACCATGCAGTTATTATCACTAGCAGTGCACCTTGAAGTCAGGCATAGTGATTCCTCCAGATGTTCGTTTATTGTTCAAGATTGTTTTGTTTATCCTGTGTTTTTTGTTTTTTCCATATGAAATTGAGAATTGCTTTTTCAAGGTCTGTAAAAAATGTGTTGGGATTTTGATGGGGATTGTATAGAATCTGTAGATTGCTCTTGGTAAAATGATCACCTTCACTATGTTAATCCTACCTATCCATAAGCATAGAAGAGGAGTTACAGAGACAAAGTTTGGAGCTAAGACAAAAGGATGGACTATCCAGAGACTACCGCACCTGGGGATCTGTCCCATAATCAGCCACCAAACCCAGACACTATTGCATATGCCAGCAAGATTTTGATGAAGGGGCCCTGTCTCATATGAGGCTATGCCAGTGCCTGGCAAATACAGAAGTGGATACTCACAGTCATCTATAAGATGGAACACAGGGCCCCCAATGGAGAAGCTAAAGAAAGCACCCAAGGAGCTAAAGGGGTCTGCAACCTTACAGGTGGAACAACAATATGAACTAAGCAGTACCCCCAGAGCTCATGTCTCTAGCTGCATTATGTAGCAGAAGATGGCCTAGTCGGCCATCACTGGGAAGACAGGACCCTTGGTATTGCAATCTTTATATGCCCCAGTACAGGGGAATGGCAGAGCCAAGAAGTGTGTGTGGGTGGGTAGGGGAGCAGGGTGGGGGGAGGGTATAGGGAACTTATGGAATAGTATTTGAAATTTGAAATGTATATAAAGAAAATATCTAATAATAATAATAATAAAAAGACAGCTGTGAACAACTGGTACAAGACGGAATTTCCTGAACAGAACACTAAGGGCTCAGACAATTGATAAATGGGACCTCATGAAAGCAAAAAGCTCCTATAAGGCAAAGAACACTGTCAATAGTACAAAATGACAACATATTGATTAAGAAAAGATCTTCACTAACCCTGTATCTGACAGAGGGCTACTATCCAAAATACATACAAAAAGTACTCAATAAATTAGACTCCAACAAGCCCAATAACTCAATTTAAAAATGGACTACAGAGCTAAACAGAGAATTCTCAACAGAAGAATCACTAATGGTCTACGCTTAAAGAAATGTTCAACAGCCTTAGTCATAGGGGAATGCAGATCAAAATGAATCAGAGATTCTACCTTTCACCAATCAGAATGTCCTAGATCAAAATCTCAAGGGGCTACACATGCTGATAAATCTGTGGAGAAAGAGGAATTCTCCTCCGATTCTGGTGGGATGCAAATTTGTACAACTACTTTGGAAATCAATCTGGCAGTTTCTCAAAAAAAAAAAAAAAAAAGTAGTTCTACCAGAAGAGCCAGCTATAGTATTACTGGTGATATACCCAAAAGATGTTCCATCATACCACAATAACATGTGCTCCTGTATGTTCATAGAAGTTTTATTCACAATAGGCAGAAACTGGAAGCAACCCAAATGTCCCTCAACCAAAGAATGGTTACAGAAAATGTGGTTCATTTACACAATGAAATACTATTCAGCCATTACAAATAAGGTCATCATGAATTTTGCAGGCAAATACATGTAACTAGAAAATATCATTCTGTGTGAGATCACCCAGAAACAAAAGGACATGCTCAGTGTGTACTCATTGATAAGTAGATACTACCCATAAAGTACAGAATACCAATGATACACCCCACAGACTCAAAGAAGTTAAACAAGAAGTTAGACAAAAGGATGCTTGAATCACCCTTAGAAGGGGGAACAAAATAATCATAGGAGTGAGAGGATGGGAAGGAACTGATTAGGAGAGGGGAAGAAGAGGAGAGTAGGACGAGGGGGCAGGATCATGTATGTGGAGAGACAGGAGGAAGACCCAGAGAACTAAGAGAATAAGTGGAAATCTGCAGCTGCTAGTGGGGTGGAGGGAAATCTTTAGAATGTCCCAGAAGCTTGAGATGGGTGAAGATTTTAGGAGTCAACGCTGGTCAACTTAGTCAAGATGCCTAAAAATAGGGATTTGGAAACTGAAGAGGCCACTTCCTATAGCCAGGCAGGACACCCACCCACCCCCAGACACACCCATGGAACGATAAGGACACCAACCCACCAACAAAACTTTCAACCAAAAATTTGTTCTTTCTAAAAGAAATGTAGGGACAAAGATGGAGCAGAGGCTGAAGGAGTGGCCAACAAATAACTGGCACAACTTGAGACACATCCCATGGGCAAACACCAGTCCCTGACATTAATAATGATAGTCTGTTTTGCTTGCAGACAGGAGCCTAGCATAACTGGCCTTTAAGAGGGTCCACCAAGCAGCTGATTGAAATAGTTGCAGATACCCACAGCCAAACATCGGACAGAGGTCAGGGACTCTTGTGGAAGAGTTCAGGGAAGGAATGAAGGCTCTGAAGGGAATGGTAACCCCACAGGAAGACCAACTGAGTCAACTAACCTGAACTTATGGGAGTTCTCAGAGATTGTGCCACCCATGAAAGAACACATATGGGCTTGAACAAGGGACCCCTGGCACATATGTAGCAGATGTCCAGCTCACTCTCCATGTGGGCCCCCCCAACTGTACCGATGGCTCCCCCTAAAACTGTAGCCTGATTTTGGTATCTGTCTGCCTTGTCTGGCCTCAGTGAGGGAAGATGCTCCTATCCTGGCAGAAATTTGATGCACCAGTGTGGGGGGAATCTCAGGGGTGGTACTATCCTCGCAGAAGTAGAAGGAGAGAAGGATAAGGAGAGTCTCTGTGTGCTTGTGTGCGTGGGGGGGGGGGGGGGACGACGAGTGACAGTGTCAGTATTTTATGTAAAAATATTTTTCTAAAAATAATTAAAGATTTGAGGGTGTGACTCAGCTGTAGAGTGCTTGCCTCACATTCCCAATGCTCTGGATTCAATTTACTGAAACAAACAACCAACAACAACAACAACAACAACAACAAAAAAAAACAAATAATAATAATTGAATGAATATTTGAAAATTTTAAATGACATGCAAAAATATGCTTAACATACTTACATTGTATCTTGCTGTTTAATTAATAAATTAAGGGACTATAAAAATTTCTCCTTAGCACTCACTAGACTAAACTGAACTCAGAAGATTGGAACCAATTTGAACCATCTATCAGAGAAGTAGACCCTCAAGGGTAGCTTGGTCTTGTCAATGGCTAAGTAAGCAACAGTTACCTTCCTAGAAAGATCAGCATATGGAGTCTTTAACACATAGTGTCTGAAATATATTCAACAGAAAACTGGTCTTTTCAACAAAATGTTATGAAACAATTAGATATTAATACATGAATGTTGAAACTTGAATATTAATCCATTTGTATTATGCTAAAAAACAACTCATAATGGATTCCAGATTCAATGAAAAGCCAAACCCATGCAAAAAGATTGGAGGAAAATCTGCAAATTTAGGTAATACAACAATATTCTAGACAAGTAAAAGTTATGTGTATGCCACCAAGCAATATTTGATATTTAAACTTATTCAAAGTTTCAAGCAAAACTCCACTCGTCAAAATAGTCTTAAGTAATTTAAAATGCAAGACAGATCCTTGTGACAAAATACATGCAAACTGCATGTGCAGAATAAAAGTTGAAACCTAAATTATATAATAAATGTTCAAAATGAAATAATAAAAAATAAACATTATTAGCCGAGAACAATGAGCAAAAGATTTGAGTATTTAAGATATCAGAGATGTGAATGTATGAATAGTAAGTAAATACAAGATATTCACTTTCATTAGTTGGAGAGAAATGCAAATTAAAGCCTAAATACAATACACCTACATTTCCTATTAAAGGAAAGTTTGGCAAAGCCAAGTCTTAAGGTGGAGAAATGCTGTGTAGCACTATATTGGAAAATGGGCTGTGAATTTTGTATAAGTTTCACTTATATTTATGGGAAAGGGAAGATTAGTTCATTTGATTACAGAAAATCCAAAGTCAGCTGGCTCAAGGTTAGAGAAAGCCTAGGATTTAGTTCTAGCCTTTATCTGAAGGTCTGGGAGTCAGGAAAGCCAATAGTATAATTTGTCTAAAAACTGCCAAGCTGGGCACCTAGGCAGAATCAACATATCAGTTCATATCCTAAAAAAGAAACTAGCAATGCCTCTGGTCAAAGGCTACCACTCAATGGAAGTCTCATTCCTAATGGTCTTCTGTGCTACTCAAACATTCAACTGATTAGGCAAGACAACCTCATATTAAACAATCTCCTTTATTCAATTTACTAATCAGAATGTTGATCTCATTCAAAGAATCTTAATCTTCCCCCACCTCCCTCTCCCTCTCCCTCTCCCTCCCCCTCTCTCTAACACCTCATTGTTTCTCTCATTCTCTCTCTCTAACACCCAGAATATCTGTGTATGTTAGCCAGCCAAGTTGATACATAAAATTAGTCATCACTCCTGTTCAGATAGTTACTCAATAAAAATAAATATAGCTACATCAAAAATTTGGCAACTATTTGTTGATTTATTGATAATCATCAAAAGTAGATGCAACCCAAATGTCTGTCAGCAAAGGGATAAGCAAGTTATATAACTACAAAGTGGACCACTATTCAGAACCAAAACAAAATACATACAGGACACCACGGAGAAATCTCGAGAGCATTATAAGCGGAAATGTCCACATACAAAAGACTACACGCACATCATAATGTATGTATATCATGTTCTGGAAGAGGCAAACTGTCAGAGAAGAAATCAGTGTGGCACAGGAGATATGGGAAAGACATAATGAAACTTTTAGGATGACGGGAAAACTGTGAGAACACAGGTGGTGAGTGGTATCATGTATGGTCTGCTAGAATCAGGAGACAAACTATGGATAGTGGTTATCCTAAGGATAGATGGCTATCCTAAGCTGTTAATGGTGGTGGAAAAAACACTGGTTTCAGTAGCAAAGTAAAGAAACTTTGCAGAACATAAAGAGAAGGTTACAAACTCTTTTAGAAGGAATTAGCGCAGCTAAGAAGTATTCTCCTCCCTATGACAGTAAGTCCAGCTAGAGAGTGTCAGAACCACTGCTTAAGACAAAAAGCCTCAGAAAATAATCACTGTACTTTCAGTAATTGACATCTTAATGAGGAAAGATGGGAAGAGTGAGTTGGAAAACAAAAGTTGTGCACATGGGAGCTGAAACCACAGGATCAGGGATGCTGAGAAAACCCTTTCTTCTCTACTCTTAGCACTAAACAGCAGTATCAAGAAGCTAAGGGCCACCTAAAAGGGGCTGCATGAAAATTGCAACTGTACAATTTCATTCAAAGATGGACCTTAAATCCTATTTCCTATCCTGAATCATTCAGCATAGATGAAAGCAAGGTGCTAAATGGAAGACTTGAGGCTAGGGAACCAATACATCAAAATGTAGGAAAAGCACTGGTATAGGTAAGGAATTTCTGAATGTGAACCCCAAAGCACAGGAAACAAAAGCAAATACTGACAAGTGAAATTACATCAAATTAAAAGCCCTGTGACCTACATTATCCCTCACTGCTGAGAGCTGTAAAGGTGAGCAGTTAACTTCAAATGCTGTGGGAATACAGAATGTCAGTGCTCACCTCGTAGCTTTGGGTTATAAACTTATATAAATTCCTAATGAAACACCTTCTGGAGCAGAAGAGTTAGCTTAGAGTATTTGTTGCTCTTGCAGAAGACCCAGGTTCAGTTTTCAGCACACACGTGGTACTTACAACTTTTTGTTACTAGGGTAACCAATACACTCTCTGACTTCTGAGGATACCAGGCATGCATGTGGTAAACATACATACATGCCAGCAAAATACTCATAAACATAAAATATAAATAAATAATATTTTCAAAGCTCAACTTATTTTATCTTTTAAAACAACTCTATCCCTTCAGTTTATTTATTTATTTATTTATTTATTTATTTATTTATTTATTTATTTTACTTATTCACTTTACATCCTGCTCACTGCCCCCCTCCTGGGCCCCCCTCCAATAATCCTTCCCCCATCCCCTACCACCCATCCCTTCTCCTCTGAGCAGTTGATGGCCCCCTGGATATCCCCCCATCCTGACACATTAATTCTCTGCGAGGCTAGGTGCTTTCTCTCCCACTGAGGCCAGATAAGGTAGCCCAGCTAATAGAACATATCACACCTACAGGCAACTGCTTTTGGAAAAGCCCTGTTCCAATTGTTCAGAACCCACATGAAGCCCAAGCTGTGCACCTTCTACATACGTGAGGGTAGGCCATAGGTCCAGCTTGGTGATTCAGACTCTGAGAGCCCCAAGGATCTATTGTTCTTCCTGTGGAGTCCCTATACCCTTGAAGGCCCACAATCCTTCCTCCTACTCTTCCATAAGAGTCTCCAACCTCCATCCACTATTTGGCTGTGTGTGTTTGTATCTGTCTGAGTCAGCTGCTTGGTGGAGCTATTCAAAGGAAACCATGTTTCTGTCTGCAAGCATAACAGAGTATCATTAATAGTGTTCTGGGTTGTTGCTTGCCCATGGGATAGGTTTCACTTTGGGCTGGTTATTGCTTGGCCATTCTCTCAGTCTTTGCTCCATTCTCCATGTCTACATTTCTTGTAAACAGGGCAAATTTAGGGTTGAAAGTCTTATGGGTCGGTTGGTGTCTCTATGGATCCACTGGGGTTCCTGCCTGGCTACAGGAGGTGGCCTCTGAGTCACCCCATTGATTCTTGGCAATTTCCCTTAAACCCAGGTCTCTGTCTCATCCTGGTGATATTCCCCACTTCCTCACCCCATCCATTTCAGATTTCTACTCATTTTCATGGAAAAATGGCTCGATGGCCATGGAAATCCCTTCAAATGCCTTCAGTTTTAAATACCACTTTTGTTGAAGAAGTAGGAAAATGACGATTCCACAACAATTTATTGCTCATTATTTTTAATTGTCTTCATGATGGTAGTTCACATACTTGAAATGTGCAAATAGTTATAAATTATCATGTAAGTTCATTTTAACTGCCATTTAGTGATAATGATGAATACATGTGCAATTAACTTCTTTCCTCTCTTAAGCAGTACAGATGAGCTAGAAGAACTAGAAGAATCAAACTCCTTTACTAATAAAGCCTGAGCATCAAATGCACGTTGGGCTGGTTATTGCTTGGCCATTCTCTAAGTCTTTGCTCCATTCTCCTCTAGTAAAAGCTCCACGGACTTACAATGTATTTGATAAAGGAAAGATATTTGAAGCCTAACTTTAGCATCAAAAGAATAAAATTATGCCTTGTAGTAAAAAATATTTCTCCCTTTCTTTGCTACAAAATAATCATAGTGAATGACAGAGGTAGGGGTTAAGTCCAAGACAACCTAATCCTAAAGCCCTTCCTCAGAGTCATATATCAAGATAAAATTTTCACCTGGTGTGATGTCTTACGCCTTTAATCCCAGCATTGGACTGGATGCATAAGCAGGCCGATTTGTGTGAGTTCAAAACCAGAATCATCTTCACAGTGAGTTCCAGGCCATTCAGTCAGGAAATTGGAGGTTGGAGTTCTGGCAGTGAAAGAGAGGAATCCTGGGAAAAAGTCAGGCACGGGAAATTCTTCCAAAATGCTGAAGGAAAAAGTTGCATGAATCTCTTGTGAACTGTATGGAAGCATGAAACTGAGAAACAGGTGACTAGCCATAAAACACTTATAGAATAGAATAAACGGGAAGGGTCATCCCAAACTCTGGAGGAGACAATTGCATAAGCTTAAGGAAAGGTAAATAGCTGTGTGGAAGAAATAAACCAGAATAAATGGATAACAAAGTTATGAGCCAGTTGGAGAACAAGCCAAAGCATTTGGCGTAGGCAATTATTCATCAAATACACACACACACACACACACACACACACACACACACACACACACACACACACACACATAGACACAAAAAATGTATCCAGCTAATAGCACTTAACACCACACAAGTGAACTATGAGCTGGCAGTGATAGCAACAACTAATACCAGCAGACAAGGAGAGTGAAATGAACTATGTAACTGTAAATCTAGTTAATGTCTAGTTAACATCCAAGCAAAACAAATTACAATTTCAGCATTAAGTGAAAGAATGTGCTATATCAGTGCTCATCACAAATTATGTACAAATTAAATTCATGAGGAGACAAATTGTGTTTCCTTCCCAGAGAGGTCATTTAATTCACAGCAGGAGTAATAGTACTCCAGCATTTTACTAATTAAAGAGTAGCTCTTGCGATGTCTTTAGATTCAAAGAGCCCCAAATCTCTCATAAGTAAACAACACTATGTAAACAACAGTTCTAAGTTGGGCATGTTTATCGATAACCAATTTCAAAGACTCCACATTACCTACTTTGTAACTTATAATTCACTCCAACTATCTTGAGCAAGGATAACTAGGCCAGCTAGTATGTTTTGTTTTGTTTTTTTTCTCTTCGTTGATTCTGCATTATAATGCAGATGTTTAACCATGCTAATAACTTTGACAATATCAGAACTACCTCATCAACTCTTTGAACCCATTAGAGGTTTGTCAAACCATCTCTCTTTAGATGGAGTCAGATAGCCACCATGATTCTGTATCCTTGTTTTCCTAGCTAATTAGAACAGTGTGTGACTATACGTGGAGCATATCTGGAAATGAAAACAGCAAACATAAATGAGCCCTTTTTCTGAGAGTGAGTAAAATGTAAGATGTTTAGGTTTCATCTCTGTATTAGTCAGTTTTCCTTATTATAGCAAAATACTAAAGTGAAGATAGCATAACACTAAGTAGCCAGAACAGAGTAGCCAAAACAGAGGGGAATGTTACATACTCAACTTGAATACTTTGTTTAATAGCTAAAATTGACGTATCTAAAAATGGCTACCAGAAACAACAAACAAACAAACAAACAAACAAACAAACAAACAAGTATTAGAGTTTGGTGCCTGCTGGGGAATGTGTGGAGTAATATTTACTTATAAAGTTGAGTGCTAGCCAGCCCCACAACAATGACAGGCAGCTCCACTTCCAGGCACTCCAATGCAACCAGGATCAGAGGATCAGAGGTGAGGACACATCTGTCCCCAACACTGGGAGAAACGGGACCGGTGGGACCCAGGCACACAGGAACTCTGCCAGACCAGTGTATTATAATTTATAATTAGTGTATCAATTTTGAACAAGTGGGCTATATAAGTTATTCTTATTTTGAGATGAATGCTTTTCAAAATTATCACAGCCAATGAACTAGAATCTTACTCTCACCTAACATTTGTGCCACCCTCCAAGCAGAACCATTATTCATTGAAACAGTTGATGAATGACTTTATGGATAGACTCTCTTAATACACACATAATTTCTTAAATGAATGTAACCTGGTCCTTGTGGGCTGAGAATGTTGACAATCACTCAAGTCAAATAGCTTTGATCATAGCAGGAAATTTGTATCCAAAAGTCATGCCTACAATTCATTCCTTGGCGCAGCAGAACTGTCAACTCTTAGCTTAGCTACTATGGAGGTAAAATCCTTTGGTGATATGAGGGACATTCAAGTACAGCCTTATTACAATGAGCTCCAATGTCTAAAAAACTGTTCTAATTTTATGTTTGTACCACAGTAAGCCAAGATTTTAAGCTCTATTAAAAACAAAACAAACAAACAAACAAACAAAAAAACCAAAAAGACTTTATCTAATTATGTTCATTAAAAAAACTAATAGTGATATATTATTTTAAAATATCATACAGTTAATATATTTGGAGTTATTTGAAATTTATAGTGAGAAAAAATGTATTTATTTTCAGTATTGCTGTAGAGAAACATCTACATAATACTGTTCAATTGATTGTTGTTTTATATCAAACAACTCTTATAATACTCATTTTTGTTGGTACAATATTTTATAAATTTTAAAGACTATGATAAAAAAAGAAAGGTATTGCAGGTTTTGAGGGGGAAGGGCTCTCCAGGAGGATTTTGGGTACAAAAGGGAAAGATGAATGTGCTGTAAGTCTATTTACACAAATATGTTTTTAAATGTTAACGAATTCAGATAAATTGAAATTATGTATCTTTTTCATCATAATGCAATAAGACTTAAATAAAAAAAATAAAGTCGAGTGCTACAAACTAATAAAAGCCATACAAAGTCATTTCAAAGATAAGTTTGTTAATGCTCCCTGGTGTGTTTTATACGTAAAATTGGGTTTTCAATGTGAGTAGATTAAGAACCTTTTCATATGTTTACATGGGGATCAAGCGATTGAATACACATTTTACAATATGACATATCAGCAGACATAATAGACATGCTGAGCCTCTCCTGTGCCAGCTGCTACTATAAGTATTGAGGCTGGAAATTTAATGAAAGAAATATATAGTGATTAAAAGTAACATAGTAAATTATATAATTTCAGGTGGTTATTTATGCAATGAAATTATAAAAGAGAAATAAGTCAACAATTTATGAAATGGGAAAATTCTACTATCTTAGAATGTCACTGGTCAGAAATGTCATCTTTGATCATAGGACATTGAAACATAGTGTTAAAGGAAAAATATGTTAAAGATATAGGACAAAAGGTTCTCTAAGCTTTTAATAAGTTCTAAAGTAGGTAGGTCCAACAGTGGTTCTGAAGAATCAGAAGGCCACTATGACAGGAGCTAGATGTTTAAAGTGATGGAAAAAGAGTTGTAACTAGAGAACCCATTTGCCAACTTGGAGGACCCATGAATGTCAGACAAAGTACTAAGTAAAAAGGTAATTGCTAATTCACCCCCAGAAACAGGAAGAAGAAACATAGAATATCCTATCCATATGGATCATTATTTTTCCTCTAGAAAAGGGACAGTGAACTTTGTATTTCTAGGACAGAGATGATTGAAAGGGCATTTAGCACATGTGTTATGCTTGCAAGCCATCACATCTTCACTACAACTGTAAAATTGTGCTATTTTGGTGCAAAGACATCCAGAGATAGTATAAGCATGAACAAAGTTATTGTTTTCTAGTAAAGTTTTATTTACAAAGAGGACTAATCTTAGTGGTTTGTTTTGATATCTTAGGAAAAGCTTTTGATTTTTTTGTTTGTTTGTTTTGTTAGATTCAAAAATTCCTAAAATGTACTCCAAATGAGCCCACTGACATTATACTGTAGTTCTTAGAGTCCTCACAAAGGTATTTTAGTTCAGTCTTGGCTACTGATAGTAATGAAGCTTTATTTTCCTTCTGTAATTCATTTGTACACAACAGGCAACTCAAAACAACTGCTTCTGGAAAGAAAACTGAGACTCAAATAGGGCAGGGGCATCTCAAAAATTTATTCTATGTGGACAACTGGACTTTTTGAATCTGTTAGTAAGTGTACCAGCAGAAAACAGGATTTCTAAAGCAAATAGTATCCTCATATTTAACTCTAACTGAAACAACTAGAATCTTCTGTGGAGTATAACAATTACCCTTAAACACAATGTGTCCTAGGTCTGAAATTTGCTAATACAATAGCTCATAAATGCTTTTATGGAAAAAATAATAGCGTGATATGACAGATATGTTAATTAGCTCAATTTCATTATTTCACAATGTATAAACATTCTGGCATCATTATATGTGACATATATATATAAATTTGGGTTGAATTGTATCATCATAAAGCTCAAGATGTGTATGTCTATGAGTTCAGAAGCAGATAATTATTGTAAATAAAATATATATCTATCACTTTAAGGGATATTAAGATTTCTAAGCATAAAAGTAAATTTTCAAGCTAGGAATGTCACTCAATGATTAGAAGCATATAATCTAGCACAAACAAAGCACTAGACTACAGCCCGAGCATTGCAAAAAATTATAAATTTCTGAATCTTCTTTATAGTCAATGTCAGTGATCCTTCTCATCTATCAGGCTAACAATTTTTTTATTGGTTAAAATAAAATAAGGAAAATGTGTCCCTCAAGAAAAGCCCCACCTGCCTCCTTTTTACAGTATCATATCTAGAAAAGAACAAAATTTAAATCAAAAGTAAAGTTCTTCTATAAGAGCCAAGTAAACTTCTATTTCTATCATTGTATTCCCAACTTTAGCCACTCTGAAAACTCTTCTGTTGATGGCTGGTCCTGTTTATATCAGCAGAACTCACAGTTAAAACCTGTGGACAGCCCGAAAGGTTACAGAATTAATTATAAGACTCAGAGTGCTTACACTGGAGCCTTGAGCCATCTGCCCCAGACATCTATGAAGGTGTCCTTCCCTGAGTAAGCTGCCATCCTAGTTCCCCCCTCTTCAGGCTGACTGCCTAAGGTAATAAACAGATCCTTTTCTAAGGTTAAGTATAGAAAAGCTCTACAAAAAGAAAATTGCTAATATTATACAAAATATACAGAAACCATTTTCTATCCCCAAAAGAACTACTTCATAGAGAAACAGTGTGATTCCTAGGTAATTTTAAAATTATAATTAACTCTGTATTGTAACCTAGCTTATTTCAAATTTGATCTAAAGCCATAAATTGACATGTGACCTTTACATAAGATGCACTGGTGCTTGGTACCTGGCATCGTATTTCTCTTATCCCAACATTAGAGTTTATAATAACAAAAGCACTAGACTATCTAAACTGCCTTGTCTGTTACCCAGTAAGGATGCCAGCATTGAAACCTATATTTGTTAGGCTATAGTCCATTGCTGCTCAATGCATTCAGTGTTACTGGAAAACTTCATTCACATGAAACTAAAATAACTCTGTTGCTGTTGGTCTGGAACTAATTCTGCTAGCAGAAACTCAAGGAACCAAAGTAACTTTTCTGACCTATTCTGGCAATGGTAAACTCCCTGGAACACTTTGACATTTTTCTTTGAATGTATGAGCAGGCCTACATACATATGTGTGCCCATACATATGTGCACATGTGTGTATATGATTGTGGAGACTAAAGGTTAACCTTAGGTGTCAGTTCTCAGCTTCTTCTTGTTGGCCTGGATCTTCCTGACTAGATGGGCTGACCAGTGAACTTTCCTATCTTCTTACTCTTAGCAGAATGTAGCTTCTACATCCAACTCTCAGCCTTTTACATGTACTCTAGCAACGTAACTCAGGTTCTCCTGCTTGCACTCACACTTTACTAACTAAGCTATCTTTGCAGGTCAGCTTTCTTTTATAGCTCTTTTCTTTTCTTATCTTTATTTTTCTTTCTTATTGACTTACTTTTCGTAAAGAAATGAATTCAGAGTAAATGAACAAATAACATACCAAAATTCTAATCTTTTATACAGACAAACTTAACATTTTTCCTTCTGGATTTAATGCTACATACCTATTGTTGGACACTTGTGAGACTGATGCAAGAAATTCGTGCATTCATGGTCAACTGTATAATAAGATCATGTCTCAAAAAAGTAATAATACAATTAAATTTTCTTCTTGTTTGGATGCCAAATAATATAATTCAACTTTAATATACATTTCCACTACTGTTACCTCAAGAGTTGTCTGTGAATACTCCTAGCTATTGCTAAATATCCAAAGGAAAGTGAAATGGGCTATGTTGGGAATTTGTAAGAGAGAAGCTCAGAAAATGACTCAAACAAAACAGCATGGGTGGAGTAGGTGATTAGCTTTCCAATTTGCAGAATTCAGAATTACACTCATTAAAAGTAAGGACCATGTGTGTTTTCTATTATATTTAAAGATTTGTTAATTTTTATTTTATGTATATGAATATTTTCCTTCATGAACATGTACAGTATATGTATATGAATATTTTCCTTCATGAATACCTGTACAGTGCATGCATGCCTGGTGCTGGTAAAAGCCAGAACAGAGCAACAGATCTACTGAAACTGGAGTTACAAATGGTTATGAACCACCACATGAGTGCTGGGAGCTGAACTCAAGTCCCCTGCAAGAGCAGCAAGTATGCTTAACAGCTTAGCCATCTCTCCATCCTTGGTGTTTAATATTTTTAACAAAAAGTATACTCCATTTAGTCATAATATTGTTCTACTTCATTATTTTAATACAAAGTTTAATTCAAAAGAAATAAAAAATACTCTGAAATCTGATCAAAAAATAATCATAATAAAAATATTACTGGAGAGAGAGAGAGAGGGAGAGAGAGAAAGAGAGAATTATATCAGCATTATTGTACTTTGCCTTTATACAATTGCTTCTGTGGATAACAAAGGCCAACTGCCATTTTAGTAAAACCAAATATCTTTTACACATAGGCCATACACATGGTAAGTATGCATCTCTGTCATAGCATTGCAATTTTGATACCAATATAAAATTTTCACTGAAATTATGAAATTGTTGCAAACAAGAAACCTAAGATGGGTGGAAACATAGATGGGTGTGTTAGTACAGTCTAGCACATGAATGCACTCCCTTCTATGGTTCTCAGGAAAGACACCCACGTTCTTAGATGATTTTCCTCACTCACTCTATAGGCTGCTTCTAATTGGGGAAGTTCCATCTCCCAATGTTAGTAGATGGACGTCCCATCACATACAAAATTCACCTTCTATCTCGGGAGATAGTGTTTGGCTCTTAACAACAGAGGATAAATGGAAATCTTGGGCATCATTCTGCTATTTAAATCTCTCTGCCCTTGCATGTGAATGAGCTTAAAGAAACATCCTATTCTGAGTGCAAAGCTGTGTCATTTATTGAATGACTAGTAAGTTTAATCCTGGAGATTTTTTTTTTTTTGCTTACTTTATTATTGTTATTTTTCATTCTATGTGACTTAACTCTATGTTCTCTGGTAAGGTACAGTAGCAATTCTTATGACTTTAGTGCTGAAGAAAGGAGACATAAAGAAGATATAAGGACTTACCTTGGGCCAAAGAGCTAGGCTAGGTCTTACCCAGCTAAGTAGACCACATGATTAAAATGTACAAAACTGAGAACTGTTGGTAAATGTGCATTAACTTCATATTCACTCATCTTATTAGTTTTAGTTGATGGTTTTTATCTTTTTTTCTTCTTCCTCTTCTCCAACACAATAATAGAAGTTAGAAGTCATGACAACTAGTCTTATCCTTTACACACATTTTCTGGTTTCTGACTTTTGCCTAATTGGTTGGACTCTGAATAGTGCCAAGTAAGTAGTATGAACATTTGTTTTGTCCCAGTTACATTTAGAAAACGCCATGGCTTCTTCCAATCAAGGTTGTCATTTGGGGTTTATCCAGAAATACATTTTTAAATACTTCATGTATACAAAATAAGGACTTTTATTATGGCATTTCCATAGGTGCATAAGCAATACCTTTCTAACCTGGTCACCTCTTTTTCCCTTTTCTGTATCTCATTTCCCTCCAGCTAGTAACACTACCTCCACAGTCTCACCAGAAATATTTTTTTGTTTGATAATTTCATACGTGTATTTCATGTACTTTGATCAAATCCACCCTCTTTCCTTTTTTCCAATTCCTCTCTTATCCCCAGCACTATTATTCTTTACCTATTTTGTGTGTGTGTGTGTGTGTGTGTGTGTGTGTGTGTGTGGTTTAACTCATGGTGTTCATTTAGTGTTTCCAGGAGGTGCATCTAATAGAGCATAGGTAGCCTCCCAGGTCTGTATCTTTGAAGAAGACCAACTCTTACTTCCACCACCAGTCATAAGTGTTTAAGAGCTCCTCAGGGGTGGGGATGACCACCTTGCTACTACTCCATAATAGAGTTTTGTCTGCCCTGATTTTTGTGCACAAATTGTATGAAGGGGGAGGCAGGAATAAGTAGGGCAAGCAGAGTTAAGTTGGGGTGAGATGGGAGAGAAGTGGAAGAGTAAATTTGGGAAGAACTAATCATTTATTACAAAGACTATTTAAACCGTGAATGTTCAGTGTCCATTTACAGCTTCACTATGTGGTCTATGCAGAATAGCAATTCAACAGCTAAAGGCATATACTTACTGCCTGTCAGTATAGTCACCATTGTGCAAGCATCATCACAGGCTAATTTCAGGGGTCTTTCCAACCATTTAGTTGCCCATACTCCTGATCTCATCCTCCCTATCCTTAGCGCTAGGCAACCACTAACCTATTTCTATTTCTGTAGCTTTTCCTATTCTGGATATTTTCAAGCGTGATTAGACAATTTGTAATCTTTTGTGACAGGCTTACATTTCATTTTCTATTGATTTTCCAAAATACTTGAAGATAGTCATGTGATTTACCTTATAGTGCAGAACCATTTAAAACTATTGAAATGACAGCTTTTAATTATTAGGTTATTGCTGTTAATGATTTGTGACTTTTAAACCAATAACATATTTCCTCTTGTTTCTTGCTGGACCTTGGTAACAATGTTACGTGTAACTCTTCAAAGAATAGAATAGAATAGATTTAGATGCTGTCCTACTCACTGTTCTATTGCTGTGAAGAGACACCATGACCTCAGACACTCTAATAAAATAAAACATTTAATTGGGGCCTTGTTTATGGTTCAGAGGCTTAATCCATTATCATCAAGGCAAGAAATATGGTAGCAGGCATGGCAGGCATGGTGCTGGAGAAGTAGCTGAGAGCTACATCCTGATCCACAGGCAAAGTGAGCCTGGGTCTGGGCCTGGTATGGGCTTTTGAAACCTCAAAGCCCACCTTCAGTGATACACCTCCTTCAACAAATCCACATCTAATCCTTCTAATACTATCAGAGAGTTCCACTCCCTAGTAACTAAGCATTCAAACATATGAGCCTATGGAAGCCATTCTTATTCAAACCACCACAGATGCTTTCCACTTCTTCACTGGAGCTCTGGAATAACATGTATCAGATTTATTCTCCATGAAACTTTCTCAACATAGTCATTTTTAGATAATTAGTGCTCTCCTAACTTAATTTCTCTTATGTTAATTAGCCTTAATTTTTTCTCCTTTCTCTAGAATTGGTCATGATAGATTTTATTGACCTAGATAAGTTCACATTTCAAAAGATTTCATATGTAGTTACTATAGGAGGAGAAAAATCAGCCTCCTGTAATTAATTTAACTACATTTCCAACTGTGGTCATTTGTGTGTGTGTGTGTGTGCTTTGCCCCCAACCTCTTGCCTGGTTAGTATCCACATCTTTATTCTGAAGACATATTCCTTGTACACACAAACAGCTTTTCCATTTCAATGTTGAGGTTACTCTTACTCATTTCTATTCTTTTACTAGTTAGTTTTTCCTTTTCCTTTTGGTGCTTTTTTGGTTTGTTTGCCTCCTGTGCTTGCACATTTACTTGCACACTACTATAAATTAAGATGTCCATTACATGGTATTCTAATTACCAGCATTCTCTGAGAGTTCATGTTCATAAAATGTTTAAAAGAAAGTTTCAGCCAGGCAGTGGTGGCGCAATCCTTTAATCCCAGCACTTGGGAGGCAGAGACAGGCAGATTTCTGAGTTTGAGGCCAGCCTGGTCTACAGAGTGAGTTCCAGGACAACCAAGGCTATATAGAGAAACCCTGTCTCGAAAAAAACAAAAACAAACAAACAAACAAACAAAAATAAAAACAAATGAACAATCAAACAAACAAACAAAATGTAAGTTTCTCCATGTCTGTAAAGTGGGACTTTCATTTTTTTAAGTTCTAACTTATTACACTTATATTACAAAATTTTTCCATACTTACTGACAATTATTGGAATCACAATAGTGGCATAAAATGGTTGTTATTTGTGATTATATTAGAAGTAATGTAAAAAGGGGTATTTTTTTATTGTTAAGATGCAGAGTTGAGTATATCTCAGGTAAACCTGCATTACAAATCTACTTTGTACTTAAGTCTTTTACAACCTTAGTTGAGTTTTAAACCTTTTTACCTGTGGGGTTACAAAGGTGAACTAAAAATCTTTTATAACCAATAAAATTCTAGTTCTATTTGTAATTTTCACTAGCATTTCCTTCATGAATGTTGATCCTATACTTATTCCCTAGTACCTGTACTTTCTGTTTATTATTGGACACATTCATGTTACAGGTGTTTGTTTGGTGTCCTTGACTTTTAGCCATAAATTATATTAACATAAATCCAATATGGCTCTACTAATTTTTCTGCCACAATCTTCACATTATCTCTTAGAAGAAGATCTTCTTATAACTTGTCCCACGAAAAAACATAAAAACAATATCCCTTAAGGTTTTGTGTGTTTGACACATTTATCTTCTCTTCATGCTTGAATGACAGTTTCCCAGATCTAATAGCCTTGAGTCATATTTTCTCTCCTTGAGGCCTAATCAGAAAAATTCCATTAACATCAAGCATTTCTCTATGTCAACATGAGGACAGTTTATATTTTCATTTCTAAGTGTCTTGATTTCATTTACTTGATTCTCAAATGATCTTGTCTAATCCTTAGTGTCTCAAACTTATGAAGAGACACATCATTTTTTTCCACTTTCCTAATTGGCAAAGGCTGTACTGCCAACTTTAGCCTCAATGAATAAAGGCAATATGTTATAGCTTAAAAGAAAAGAAACCAAAGCCAGGGAAATACCTCAGTGGGTAAGGTACTTGCTGCCCAAGGTGGTGACTTAAATTAAATCTCTGGACCCAACATGAAGGTGAAAGGAGGAAACTGATTCCTCAGCATGTCCTCTGATCATATATTAACTACCATTTGAAGATACATGCACACACACACACACACACACACACACACACAGGTTAAAATTCAGGGTACTTCCAATTTACATGACCATTCAACTCTGCATCCTGTAATATTGGTGGTATAATAGCAACACATTTGGACTATGAGCATGGAGGAACATCCATGAGATGATATATGGACCATACATAAAATAAAGACACATAACTTCTGCTCACATCCTATTGACTAAAATATAATCATACAAAATAATGAAAGACAAAAAAATCTTTATTTATTAATAAATGCCAGGCTCTAAGTGTGGGCTTGTTTCCCAACTATCTCCTAACTTATTCAACTCATTTATACCACTTTATGTGTGCCACATAGTCAGTTACCTCTCTTTCATATCCTCTGAGTCGAACCAAAACCCTCCCATGCCTGATTTTTTCCCAGAATTACTATCTCTCTCTGGTGGATATCCACCTTTTAATCCTCCTTCAGCTCATCAACCATCAGATTTTTATTGACAGGTGATGTTTCTACATAGAACTCGTGAGAGACTCTCTACAATCCATAAAATGAAAGAATGAGAAATGTCAGTCAAGGCAATGGTGGAATCCGGGTGGACAAGCATCATGAGGTTTGGCAAAGTGGCAAATTTCTCAGTGCTATCATGCATCAATTGTCTAAGGGGAATTGCTGTTTTCCACAGCTCCTGCTCTACCCTCTCTGGGAATTCTTCCTCTTCCTTATCTTTTTCTCTGTACAAAGTGAACACTGTAAAATAGAAACTGCACTGTCCATAGGCTTCCAGGCCCAACTTATAGGAGAACTTAGAGTCCATGTTTCACACCTTTTGTGGAACGCAATGACAATTAAGCAGAGGAACTTGAGCAAATGATGAAGGACACTAATCATGGAAGAGATAGGACAGTGACCTTTGATGGCACAGCAGGTCTGAATTATTGTGAGGCGAGGACTATCTTTTCAGAAACCTGCTACATTTGCCCTGGACCATTACAACAATCAAAAAATTCAATGAAACCACGTGATCTGAGTCATTATATTTTGAATATTTGTTATTGTCATTCTCTAGCATAAAGATGAATATAAAGATAAAGATGATAAAGATAAAGATAAAGATCTCTGCTGAAATAGTGTTGCAACTCCAATATAGGTAAGTATGGCTTAGTATTTGGAGAGCAGGTGCCAGAGAAACATACATCACAATACTGGCACCATTGTGTACTGCATACCAATGGGCTTAACTGCCACATGGTCACTCATTAGCTGAGCAGTCAAGAGTGAGCCAGCCTCACACTCAGGAGTAGTAACACTAGGTTTTGGAAAGACTTACAGTAGTCCCTGCCATGGCTGTTCCAAGATCTGGTTCTCATATGATGAATGGTTTACTTTACACAAAGAGTTTTCAGAAATCTTTCAATATTTGTTTTTTGTTTTTCCTCAACATTTCAGTTTTCTTCTTCAGCGTTTCCATGTACACTCTGCCCTATTTGTTTTGAGTTTGTTTCATGTTGACATTAACAGTCAACCCTAATGTCTCAATGAGACCCTCTGTGTGCCCTATATGTTTCCTATTCAACTTGTCTAATGGAAATTTAAAAAAGAAATTTAACAACTCTTCCTTGGAATTATCTACCTGTCTTCTGTCTTCTCTTCTACTCTGGGCTCCATTATATTGAGAGATGTGTTTTTAACTCACAAAGCAAATGCAGCTGCATTTTCTTAGACAGCTTCTTTGTTTTCTGCTTTCTCCTTTCTATGTTGTATCATTGGCTGATATTTTGATCTCTTGGTTTTTTAACAAGTTAGGTTGCATTGACCTGTTATCATAAAGGGATTCTTTTCTTTTCCATTTTTTTTTTTCCGAGACAGGGTTTCTCTGTATAGTCCTGGCTGTCCTGGAACTCACTTTTTAGACCAGGCTGGCCTCGAACTCAGAAATTCACCTGCCTCTGCCTCTGCCTCTGCCTCCTGAGTGCTAGGATTAAAGGCATGCGCCAACAATGTCTAGCCCCATAAAGGGATTCTAAAAGAGATGAGACAGATATGGTATTATTTGGGCCTTTGCTAATGCAGTAAAATATCACTCTTTTTTTTTAAATTTCCCTCTCTTTCCTGCTTCCTTGAAATTAAAAGTCACAAGAAGCTACACAACCATGAACCCTGTTCACACTGCTGGGATCATGGCATTTAACTTTTGCAATCCAGTGACTTCTTCATCTCAGAGAAAGACACTGTGTGCGTCTTTTCCTAGGCTTTCCTATAGTTCCAATAATTTACCCTACCATTTTTACTTTGCTGTTGTTTTAGCTCTGGGGATTAAACACAGGGTCTACACACAATAGGTCTGTTCTCTTTCACTCAGTTATGCCCACAATCCCTCAAATCTTTGTTTTCATTAATTTTGGTAGTCTTTCTCCCTGTTTTGTAATTCAGTGTTTTGGCAATTCTAGTTTTCTGAAGATAAAATTTCTCCTCTGTCTCTCTCCCTCCCTCCCACCTACTTACCTCCCGCTGACACACACACACAGACAACTGTCTCTCAGCTTTCTCCATGTTCCTTATACATATTTTCCAAAAGTCTGAGGGAAATATTTGCTACACCCCACTGTGGTTAGAGAGCCATTCTAATTAAAAGTTTGAACTGTAAAAGGCCACTATCTATGATTTTTAACAGACAAAAATGTAAAAGAGAGAGTAGCAATGTAAAGACAATTATTTCTGAATACTGAAATCTGAAATATAACTTAGAACAGTAGATGGTTCTGAAAGAGTAGTAAACTCAGTGCTCCAAGGTATGCTAATCATAAAACAGATATTGACATTCCTCCACCCACCCACTTCCTGAGTTCAAGGAGTATTCATTCAAAGAAAGTCACCCTGACCATTACCGGAACCTGCAATGCAAATGTGCTATTGTTAGGGGCTCTTAGAAACTGTCTTGAGAGTTAACAATTACCAGGTATTCCTTGTGACACCTGTGACTTTGTACTTCCTTGTGACTCTTAACTGGTATTTTTGGTATTTTCTAACAACGCCCTTCCCACCTCCTTGAGTTGTGTTTTTTTCCTTTAAATACCCCCTTACTCAGCTACTCGGGGCACCACGGTCCTCTACCCCTGTGTGGTGTATGACCGTGGGCCCAAGAGCACTCTTGAATAAAAATCCTCTTGCAGTTTGCAGCGAGACCGTTTCTCGTTGGTGATTTTTGGGGTGTCACCTATCCTGAGTCAGAACGTGGGGGAGTCCTCACGTTGTGGGTCTTTCAGTTGCTGTTAGGGAGCACTGCAGGGCTATTTTATGTAATTATTTAGCAACTATCTAATATGTAACTGCTTCTCAGACTATACACAATTATGATAGAAATTCTTCTTAATGTAGTAAAGGAGATTCTGACAGACTCCTGTGTAATAAACAATAACAGTTGTTGTTTTCCTTATTACATATGTTTGTATCTATATATTTCTAAGTACACATGTGTGTTGCTATCACAACCTACTAGCCCTTATTTAAAAACTCCTTTTATACTTTGTCATCTGTCCTTCTGAAAGCAAACACAGAGTACTACTGATAGTTTCCTAGAAAATGGCGTTCTTTGATCATTTCAAATTTGAACATAGAAAGATAAGACAACAAAACAGTGATGATCTTCAGTCCTGCCTTCAACATCTTCACCTGACAAGGTAAACAAGGGGAGGTTTCAGCTGACAAACAAGTCCTCCAAACCCAGGCTATTTAGTAGCAGAGACACACTTTGAACTCAGACTTCCTGAAAGATGATACCCTCCATGGCACCAAACTCTATCACTGCAGTAATAAACATTCTAAGCAGGGAGTGGTGGCACACGCCTTTAATCCCAGCACTCAAGAGACAGAGGCAGGCGGATTTCTGAGTTTGAGGCCAGCCTGGTCTACAAAGTGAGTTCCAGAAAAGCCAAGGCTATACAGAGACACCCTGTCTCGAAAAAAAAAAAAAAAAACAATAATAATAATAATAATAATAATAATAATAATAATAAACATAATAAATAAACATTCTAGTTCATCAAAATAGTCTTTTGAAAATTTGCAATAAATCCTATATGTAACAAGGCTCAAACCATATGGATAGTATAATATCCTGTAAAAAAAAAATAAAGACATTTTCCCAATTAGTGATCAAGGGGGAAAGGCCCCTTGTGGGTGGGACCATCTCTGGGCTGGTAGTCTTGGTTCTATAAGAGGGCAGGCTGAGCAAGCCAGGGGAAGCAAACCAGTTAAAGAACATCCCTCCATGGCCTCTGTACCAGCTCCTGCTTCCTGACCTGTTTGAGTTCCAGTCCTGACTTCCTTGGTGAAAAACAGCAGTTTGGAATTGTAAGCTGAATAAACCCTTTCCTCCCCAACTTGCTTCTTGGTCATGATGTTTGTGCAGGAATAGAAACCCTGACTAAGACACTGCCCTTAAAATATCCTACTTAAATCTACAAACTACCAAGTTTTCAGAAGTAATAAAAACAAAGTGATTGATACAGAAGACCAGAAAGGAAACTTCCCAAAAGGGTATAGAAGAGAGTTTTCAGAAACTAAAGAAGACAAAAAGAAGTCTGCTTCTAGAAAATGAAGACTTAAATTCACTAAGGTCATGATGTACAGACATTTGGGGAGACCTGTTGCTTAAGGGGGAAGGAAAATCTTTTCTCACAAAAACATTCTCTTCATTATAAAGAATATTCTCTGCCCTGACATGTGACTACCACAACCTAATGTCTTGCCTACTTCCAGCAACCAGATTCTGGGAATTGGCTGAGGAAGGGGCACAGACCATCACTAACAATCTTATGACTAAGTATTTCCTCACCTGCTGCAGATTGCACACTACTTGAAATGTACCTCCGCCACAGTAATATGAAGCAGGTAGCTTGGTTGACTTTTTAGATGTTTTTGTTCCTTTCATCTAAATATTCTGAAATTCAGCCAAACATTTCTTTCATCTTTCTCCCTGGTTCTTGGCAACACCTCTGAAGATAAGTGCACAGATAAGTGCACTCCTTAGGATTATAAAACAGATATGTTTCCTTATTATAATCTTTTGGAAGCCATCACTGGAATGTGAAAAGCCCTCAATTAAATGATGAACACACCTCAAAATGAAAGAAAAAAAAGGAAAAAAGAATTTTTATGAACTCATATGTAAGATGGTCTATTGACTCTATCTGACACCATCAGAAATCTGACTCTTGATACTTTACTTGCCTAAATAATCTTACTGTGGTTACTGTGGAACACAAGGAAGGGTGGTTATTTCCATAAGGACATAAATCCATATGGCCCACATTCAAGTCACTAACTACCTCTTGTTATAGCAGAAAGCCAGAAGCAAAGAGAATGCATAGTAAACAAAGCAAAGGGGACAATGTTAGAGAGCCTTGTATATCACACAAAATGTACTTAGTTTCATACTGTAGATATTTCAGACCAAAGAAATAACTTCTATAAAGCTTAGGTCACCACATGTACACTTAGCAATATTGTTCTATAACCATACAGAATGTGTGTAGAAGGCATAAAGAATGATGCGATTTTTCCACTTCAAATTTCTCTTCTCTAAGAGGATGCCAATGGCTTGATCTAGAACAACAGCAGTGGCAAGTAGAGAAGAGACACCAGACACTATAGTTGTTGATACTTCCAGAGTGAATGATAGAGGTGTGCAGCTGAATATGTATATAGAATAATGTATAATTATCTGAAACATAACAAAGTGACTATGACATCAAATAAATAAATATTTCAAAACAGGTAGCAGAGGCTATATACAGATTCCAGACTCAAGAAGTAATGTAAATCTGAAATGACAGATCTGCCAATTACTCTGATGCCATCATTACACATTGCATACCTATACTAAAATGGCACATATCTCATAAATTTGTACAACTACTGTCTCAATTAATTTTAATATATTTTAAAAGACTTCCAAAGGAAGGTTTTAGTAACTAAGAACTGAAGAAGCCATTTGCTGAGACAGAACACAGAGGAAAAGGATCAGGTTAGAGGATACAACATGCTGATGCAAATGTCAAAGACATAGCTGTCTGTATGTGGGTAGTACTTTCATTCTGTATAAAATATTATCGGTTACCTCAGACTTCCTCTCCATGTATTTCTGGGTTAGAACTGGCCACATCAAACAGCTGAATGAAGGATATACAATTAGAGCCAGTGGAGAGCAGACAGAGGTGCCATTGAGTTCTAGTTAGTTCTTGCTTCTCCCTACATCATTTTCTGTTATTCCTTGCTGCTTGCCAAGCTTACCAACAGCAAACCCAAATTCAACACACAGAAAGGAAGCCCTGAGAAGCCAACATTCTTCCAATGACATCTTTGCTGATCCATCTCTGCCATACTTCAGGAGTTACATGGGCATTTGCTTTGCATCTCTCCCTTATAGCCAGTGTCAGAGTACATAGATTTTCATCATTAAATCTGTTCAATTTTTAGTGATTCCTATGACTTGTACTGTAGCCTCAGGCTTTTTCATCTGACCTCTTTGTTCCCAGAAATAACAACTCTGAAACCTAATTATATTTGAATAAATGTTTAGGCCATAAGTTTTGGCTATTTCTCCAACTTGCTATAAGTTATCTAACTCATTTACTGTTTTAGGTCTTTCGCATGTGGTCGACTCCTCCATTCCTAAGGCTTATTAGACCATCTCCTCCAGAGTTCCAAGTCAATCTCCTATACTTATTTCCTACAATAGCACTTCCACCCACCTCCCCCCCTCTGCCAGAACCTCTACCTCCTGTTTCCTGCCTCAGTTTATTGGCCATAGGTCTTTTCATTGACAGATGATGCTTCTGTACAGCTGACAAGAGATTCTCTCATCAAGAACATTTTAATAGTGCTGGAGAGATGGCACAACCATTAAAGGCTAGACTCACAACCAAAATTATAAAAGTTCCCAAAATTATATTAGGTTCCCAGAACTTATGGCTCTCTCCAGCCACCCCCCAAAAATAAAGCAAAACAAAAATAAAAACAAAAAACAAAACAAAACAAAAACTTCCCTACTTCTTGTTTAAGTAAGTACCCTGCTTGACATATACTTCACCCAATTATTCTAAAAAGAATGTTCTTCCTAAAATATAAATCAGGTAACCTCTATTATCTTTGGAATCTTTCATTGTATTCCAATGCCTCTGGGGAAATAAAAGTATTTCATAAAATCTCCCCAGACATCCAGTTATAAAATCTCTTCATGATTTGCCTCCAACAATAAGAAGCTTGTTGTTCGCTTCACCACACCTCAATATCTATGCCTAGGTACCCTTCTATTCTCTTCCATCCACCTTATAAAAACCCCTTTTCCTCCAAGACTTTTGTGCAAGGTGTTTTACTCTCTTAATACCAAATCAGATGTATGGGTAGCCTTTATCAATTCTCATGATCCTTTGCTATAAATAAAATAATATGCTTATTATTTTTCCATTAAAACTGAATGTCTGCTTCTGTATGGTACTAGTAGCCTACTTCAGTATATCAGGTAGCCCAGGCCTACCATAATCTTGCTATGTAACCTAAGATCTCCTATTTACTCCTCCAAAATGCTGGGGTTGCAGGCATGCTCTACAATATATGGCCTAAATATTGGAACCATGAGTTTCACTTTATTACTCCCAAAATTTAGCATGGTCCCAAGGCACAGTATCTCTCAAACATATTCCTGACTAAAACTATAATAAACAAGAAATCATGCAAAATCATACCCACTTTACTAAGGAAATAATAATATGGTTGAGGAATGCTACATGTCATGTTCTATTAATCACAATATGTGGTTGGATTAGTAAGAATGGCCTCTGTAAGTTCATATATTTTCAATGTGTTCCCCAGCTGGTGGAACTGTTTTGGAAGGATTTAGGAGGGATGGAGTTGTTGGAGGAGGTATGTCATAGAGGTGGACTTTGTAGTTTCAAAGGCCCATACCATTTCCAGTTAGTTCTCTCTGCCTTGTGCTTGTAAAGTCTTCAATATTATGCCTGTCTGATTGATTGCAGGTGTGCTCCCAGACATGATGGTGAACTCTAATTTTCTGCAAGCATAAGCCTCAAATTTAATATTTTCTATGTTATCTTGGTAATGACAATAGAAAAGTAATTAAGACACAAAGTATAAAAGTTACACAATACAAAAGGGTCTCAATTAGGTGATAAAGAATTCACATTAGGAAAAGGCAATTTCCAAATGCTATCCATTCCAAAAATAAAGGAGTCACAGTAGGTTTTGTGGCTAAAGGTAATAAAACTTTAACTTGACCTTGAAGATTAGGTAGAGTTCAGACGAGGAGCAAGCTGGATTAATACAGCTGCAGTAATGCTTTCTGTGGTTGAACAAAGTCTTCTAGATTTAAAAGCTTCATGAGGGGTTCCTTCCAGTTGCATCCAGCACCGGGCCACCGTGGTTCAAACTCAGTGGACAGTCCCACAGTCTCCGGAGGACTTTCCACTCCTGAGGTGCCCTAGCCCACCCAGGATCTTAGGATCACTGGTGAGTGGAATACAACATCTGTTCCAACACAACCAGGAGTGCCTGGGGCCAGCAGGAGCAGGGGCACAGGAAGCCCAACCGACTATTAGCTCAGGTTCCTTCCAGTCAGCACTGGTCTACCTTGGTTTCAAACACAGTGGACAACCTCCATGGTACCCAGAGGAGATACCACTTCCAGGCACTCTAACAAGCCCAGGATAAGATCTTGGGATCCCAGGCTTACAGGATACAAGGAGCTTGGTCACACCAGGATCTCAGAGTCTCAGAGGAAGCTTGACTGGAAGAACTCTGAAACATGCAGAATCTCACGATCACAAGAACACGGAATCACAGGCTCAGAGAGAGAGCTGGACTCTGAGGAGTTCTGACTCAACCAGATTACAGGAAGGACAGGCTCCAATCAGAAATTTTGAGGACAGGGAGCACTTGAGAAAATCAGATGGCAGGAGGCAAGCTTAAGAACAGAAGCAACAGAAACCAAGGTTACTTAGCATCATCAGAACTCAACACTCCCACCATATCAAGTGTAGGATTCACCATCACATCAGAAGAGCAGGATATGGAGCTAAAGTCACTTCTCATGATGATAATGGAGTACTATAAGAAAGATATAAATAACTCCCTTTAAAAAATTCAGGAGAATATAGGTAAACAGGTAGAAGCCCTTAAAGAAGAAACACAAAAATCCCTTAAAGAATTACAAGAAAATACATCCATACAGGTGAAGGAGTTGAGCAAAACCATCTAGGATCTAAAAATGGAAGTAGAAACATTAAAGAAATCACAAAGGAAGACAACTCTCTAGATAGAAAACCCAGGAAAGAAGTCAGGAACCATAGATGCAAGCATCACCAACAGAATAAAAGAAAGAGAAGAGAGAAGGTACAGAAGATACCATAGAAAACATTGACACAACAACCAAAGAAAGCTCAAAAAGCAAAAAGATCCTAGCCCAAAACATCTAGGAAATCCAGAACACATTGAGAAGACCAAACCTAATGATAGTAGGTATAGAAAAGAAAGAAGATGCTCAATTTAAAGGGCCAGAAAATATCTTCAACAAAATTATAGAAGAAAACTTCCCTAACCTAAAGAAAGAGATGCCTGTGAACATACAAGAAACCTACAGAACTCCAAATAGTTTAGACCAGAAAAGAATTTCCACCTATCACATAACAATCAAAACACCAAATGCACAAAAAAAGAAAGAATATTAAAAGCAGTAAGGGAAAAATCTCAAGTGACACATAAAGGCAAAACATTCAGAATTAAACCAGACTTTGAACCAGAGACTATGAGAGATAGAAGATCCTGCGTAGATGTCATACAGACCCTAAGAGAACACAAATTCCAGCCCAGGGTAATATATGGAGCAAAACTCTCGAATACCATAGATGGAAAAACCAAGGTATTCCATAACAAAAACAAATGTACACAATATATTTCCACAAATCCAGCTCTTCAAAGAATAATAAAGGAAAACTCAAACACAATGAGGAAAATTACACTCTAAAAAAAGCAAGAAAGTCATCTTTCAACAAACCTGAAGGAAGATAGCCACATGACAAGAAATCCAATTCTAACAACAAAAAAGACAGGAAACAACAATAACTTTTCCTTAATATCTCTTAATATCAATGGATTCAATACCCCAATAAAAAGACATAGACTAACAGACTGGTTACTTAAACAGGACCCAACGCTTCTGTAAGGCAAAGGACCCTGTTAAAGGACAAAGTGGCAACCAACAGATTGGGCAAAGATCTTTACAAATTCCAAAATCTGATAGAGAGCTACTATCCAATATATACAAAGAACTCAAGAAGTTCGACTTCAGAGAACCAAATAATCCTATTAAAAATGGGGTACAGAGCTCAACAAAGAATTCTCAACTGAGGAATACCAAACGCCTGAGAAGCACCTAAAGAAAAGTTAAAAATCATAGCCATCAGGAAAATGCAAATCAAACAACCCTGAGATACTACCTCTCACCACTCAGAATGGCAAAGATTAAAAACTAAGGTGACAGCAGATGCTGGCGAGGATGTGGAGAAAGAAGAACACTCCTCCATTGCTAGTGGGATTGAAAGCTGGTACAACTACTCTGGAATCAATTTGGTGTTTCCTCAGAGAGTTGGACATAGTACTACCTAAGGACCCAGCAATACCACTCCTGGGCATATACCCAGAAGATGCTCTAACATGTAATAAGGACACATGCTCCACTATTTTCATAGCAGCCTTATATATAACAGCCAGAAGCTGGAAAGAATGCAGATGTCCCTCAACAGAGGAATGGATACAGAAAGTGTGGTACATTTATGCAATGGAGTTCTACTCAGCTATTAAAAACAACAAATTTATGAAATTCTTAGGCAAATGGATGGATCTGTAGGATATCATCCTGAGTGAGGTAACCCAATCACAAAAGAACACACATGATATATACTCATTGATAAGTGGATATTAGCCCAGATACTCAGAGTACCCATGATACTATTTGCAAAACACATGAAACTTGAGAAGAAGGAAGATCAAAGTGTGGACACTTCGATCTTTCTTAAAAGGGGGAACAAAATACCCCTGGAAGGTGTTATAGAGACAAAGTTTGTAGGAGAGCCTGAAGGAATGACCATCCAGAGACTGGCCCACTTGGGGATCCAACCCATAAACAACCACCAAACCCAGACACTATTGCAGATGCCAACAAGAGCTTGCTGACAGGAGCCTGATGTAGCTGTTTTCTGAGAGGCTCTGCCATTGCCTGACAAATACAGAACTGGATGCTGCAGCCATCCATTGGACCAAGCACAGGGTCCCCAAGGAAGGAGCTCGAGGAAGCATCCAAGGAGCTGAATAGGAGGAACAACAATATGAACTAACCACTACCCCCAGACCTCCCTGGGACTAAACCACAAATCAAACAAAACACATGGTGTGACTCGTGGTTCTAGCTGCATATGTAGTTGAGAATGGCCTAGTCAGTCATCAGTGGGAGAAGAGGCCCTTGGTCCTGTGAAGGTTCTATGTCCCAGTATAGGGGAATGCTAGGGCTAGTAAGTAGGAGTTGGTGGGTTGGTGGGCAGGGCGAGAGTGGAAGAGATAGGGAGTTTTCAGTAGGGAATCCAGAAAAGGCAATAACATTTGAAATGAAAATAAAGAAAATATCTAATAAAATCATTTTAAAAATACATTTTATATGAGAGAGAGAGAGAGAGAGAGAGAGAGACTGAGAGAGAATGAAAGTGTTGCATTTCCCTCTCCCTAATTTCTCTCCCCAAGACAGATATAAATACTAAATCCTATAAATATTTCTAAAGAAATTCTGGTATAACATGGGCACACATATACACAGATTATGAATATAATCTCATCCTTTGGGAGTACATACACGATTGTTTAGTTACCAATGAAAATATTGAAAAGTTTCTCATTTTTTTCTTTCAGCTACTGAAGAGCCCATAGTAGGCTGCCCCAGTATGCATAACAGCCCTACTAATCAACATGTCTTCCCAATATATTGGTATCATAGACAAGTTTGTAATAAGTATATGAACATTCTCTGTTTGTATGCATGCAAGTAATTCTTTAAAATACAATCCCCAGGGTGCAATTTTTGTATTCAAGAAAATTTACCCTTGTGTCTTTATTGCCTTCCATTTTGGAGAACAATAGTTAAATATAACAATCACATTTCTTTTCTGGACAAACCTCCCAAGATTAATTCTCCTGTCACCTACTTTCTTTGTGATAGGTAAAGCTGCTTATCTTCAAGTTTGCCATGCAAAAATACAAGTAAGCATTTTCCTTATAGAGATGTTGTAAGGAATTAGTCAATAAATGAATGGAGAATTCTTATAACAAACCTGACATAACAAATGCATTCAGGGTTCATTAGTCACCCTGAATAATTATCAATCCATCTAGCACATAAATACAAATTACCTAATTTTTAATGTGTGGTAACCTAATTCACTGTTTTTTTTTTTTATACTTAGGCTTTGACTGTACCAATGTACATGCACATAAGTTGCAGTAATTTTACCATGTGGCAGTTGTATGTAGCTTTTGCTCTTGATTTTCCTGCATTTTTGATATTTTCTTTTGGTAAATAGAAAATTTTACCAGATTAATAAATGCGCTTCTGTCTATAAGTTACAAATATTTCTTTAAACTTCTTTTATTTTATTTTTTAGTTACTGCCACACAAATATTTTGTTTAGACAAATTTGTGAATAATGTCTCACTGCTCCTAATTTTATGTGACACTTAGAAGTACTTTCTTATTTCAGAAGTATTTTTCTTTTCTTCTAATTAATTTTAGCACTTTACAGACTGATTTTTACACTAAGACTGATTTTTCCTCTCTATGACATTACATCCCATTTCATTGTTTCCATGGTTGTGTAGTTGTTTTAGCATCCCTTACTGAATAAGTCAATTTGAATAAGTCAACTTTCCCAGTGTTTCTCTGATGCTTCCTTAACATATACCACATTTAAATATGCATTGAGTCAGTTTCTGCACTCTTTACTACTTCTTTTTAACTTTATAGCTCATGTAAATGTCCATCCATACAAGACCCTACAATCATATTTTATTATATGCTTAATATTCCATAAAATTACTCACCAATCCACTTGGTGAAGACATTTAAAAAGCAATAACTTTTTTTTAGATTTTTTTCCAAGAATCAAGGTATGTTTATTTTATCAGTGATGCCTACGAAGAGGGAAAGTCTTAATACTTCTTGAGTATTTCAATGACGTTCTTAATTTTGTTGCATTAATTTTCTATTTCTAATTAGATTCCTGTTCATTCTTTTTAAGACTTAATAAGTGCTTTCCCTCGATTGTATTTTTCATTATATCTTGTATATTGGAAGACTACTTTTTCTTAATAATATATCAATTTCATTATTCTATTAAATTTTTAGATAACCACTTGGATTTTTAATATATCACCCTCAATGAAAATCTTTGCTTTTTCTCTTCTTCTTCCTCCCTTCACTTCCTCCTTCTTCCTCTTATCTCTCTACCGTGCTCTGTAGATGGTGTATATATATCCCCATGCAGAGATTCACATGTGTGTACAGGAGCACCTACACATGTGTGTGGTGGCTGAAGGCTGGCATCTTCCTCCGTCACTTTCCATCTTATATGTTGATTTATGGTCTTTCACTTGAACCCAATCTTGCCAATTCAACCATTCTAGCTAGCAAGCTTGCTCTAGGGATTCACTGTTTCCACATTCTGAGTACTGGGGTTACATGTGGGCCACATGCTCTGCTCAGCATTTATACATGGCTACTATAGATATAAATTCAGGTTCTTATATATCCACAGAGCTGTCTCCCCAGCACTTGGCTTTTTTACATGTTATATTTTTTACCTCCCTATGGAACAAGCAGATTTTTTTTTATTATACTAAGAAACAATACTATGCAAATGTACTAACATAAAATAGCCTTATCAGAAAGGGACAGTAATTTTCATCAGAAGCTATTTCAATCAGAAAAAAAAGTAACGTGCAATTCCATTTATTTTAATCATTTATTTGGTGAATTATATTACATATTTATTAAATTTTCAGCAATTCTAGATTCTATGCACACATATGTATAAATAGAACACACAGACTTATATGTATTGTAGGTATTTTAGGTAGATAGTTAATAGTATGATTCCTTACCATCGTCTCTCCTCTCCTTCCCTAATTAGGGTTCCCCGTTTCTCACATTTCTCTCATTTGGTCACAAGTATCTCCAATTCCTTTCTCTATTGCTCTCCCAACCCCATTGTCCAACATGGCTCCATCTGGGTAGACAATGCTCCCTCTAAGATCCAAAGCTACAAGTCCCAGGCTAGCCTAGACTTGACATGAAGACCATGTGTCAAATAAATAAATAAATAAATAAATAAATAAATAAATAAATAATCAAGTAACTGTGGATGTAGCTCAGTGATAGAGTGTACAAGTCCTGTATTTAATTTTATGCCCAGCTGCAAAGACACTTGTTTACCCATATATGTAACTACTTCATTCATAGTAGCCAATGTAAAGAATAAATGTAGGCAATATAAGACAAATGACACATATAACCCAGCCAACAGTGTGTGTATATGTGAAATGTGATAAGGTAAATGCCCTAAGTGAACACCTCACATATTTTCTCTCATGTGTGAATATTAACTTTGAAATTTTAGGTATGTGTATTCTGTTTGGAGTACCCATAGAGGTCTGGAAAATTTTAAAAGATCTATTGGGAGGGAATTTCAAGTGCTGAGAGTTAGAATATACTTACTATATAAAGGGTTTAAAGGGAATTGTGAAAGATTGTAAAGCAACAAGAAGCAAAGAACACAAATAGAAGGTAAAACAAAAATACATCACCAAAATATGTCTACGAGATGGATAAAACTGCAACTGCCTACCTGAAAACAAACAAACAGCCACTATGTATTAAATAAATGATTCAGAAAATGAAAAATGACATTAAAACTAGACAGTGCCAGAAACAGATTGACATGTTGAAGACAGAAACTTAAAATGTCATTTAATTTTTAAAAAGGGCCTAGACCAGAAGCAAAACCAGAAAACTAACTAAGGACAGATACAAGATATAAAATTTTTAATTGAGACACAAACATATTAGTTTCCTCTCAGGGCTTTTGTGTTACCTGTGGATAAGCTGCTAGGGCTGGGCTTCCAAATCTCTAAATCAGACAGGTTACCTTTCCACCTGACCTCTACTTCCAAGTGTGTGAATTAGAAGCTCTTCATCAGTGTAAACACCCACCAGCAAAATGTTTATACAAAGTTGTAACATGAATTATAAATTCTTGCTAGCCTGTGTAAAAGACACACAATGCAGGTACTTTATTTACATTTTGTAAGCCTAGTTTGGGCAAGTTTTTGAACTATTCTAACTCAGATCCCAGAAATCTGTCCCTTGTTACCCACCTACCTTTATCGACTGCCCAGTCACAAGTTTTAGCCTTTATTTACCAACTAGCTTGGAGAACAAGTTTACATAGCATCATTTGGTATAGTGTGGATTTCCTAGTCTCTGAGGATCTCCTCCTCATCAGGGGCAACAAGATCTTAGGGGCCAGTGTTTAGCATTTGAATACAAACAGCATCAAACCAATCTCTTACACAAAATTATGTGCCACCTAGGCACATAGGTGATGATAGTCCATAAGATTATAATACCTAGGAATATCATAACCATCTTTGAATAGATGGACTCTGATCATAATGCTTTTCTGTTAGCTAATAACAATTTCTTAGAAGTCTATCGTTACATAACAACTGATAGAGAAAGAAATAGATTTATTTTTTATTAGATTTTATGATTATAGAAGCTGGCAAGTCCAAAGTATGTGGATAGAGCAGAAGAATGGAGCCCCAAGTAGAGTTGATGCTGTTAGTCAAGCCCTAAGGCAATCTGGATACAGAATTCCATCTTTTTGAGAGGGGATCTGCTTTTTCTAGATACTGATTTAAACTAATATAAACTAGAAACCTTCAAAGCAGCATCTAGATGTGTCTGAACATATATTTGAGTCTCATGACCTAGCCAAGTGGAAATATAAAACTCATGAGTTTATACAGATACCTAGGCAGAAAAAGAAAGGGAGAGAGAGAGAGAGAGAGAGAGAGAGAGAGAGAGAGAGAGAGAGAGAGAGAGAGAGAGAGAGAGAGAGAGAAGAAAAGAAAAGAAAAGAAAAGAAAGGAAAAGAAAAGAAAAGAAAAAAAAAGAAAAGAAGAGAAAGGTGTTTCTAAGAGCCCAGAATGAAAAGATCTTTTTAAGAGCAGAATTAAGAAAAAAGTTAAATGGTATCTTTTAAAAGGTCTGATATGTAGGAAGAAATGAAAATTACTCAGTCAATCATTTGCTCCTTTGGGGGAGTTATGTATTGTAGACTTTACCAAACCCTGAAAAGATACTAAGGCCAAAAAATACAATGATGACATGTCTCATTTTTACTTTTCTCTACATTGATATTTATTTATTCATATTGCAAATTAAAATCCTCTAATTTGAATACTTTTGTTTTTAGCTTATTATTCTTCATTATCCCAAATCCAAGTAAATATTTTTCTAACAATTGTTTATAAATATGGTAATTTCCACCTGCTCTCTTAATTTTTTGCTAAAAGGGGGAGAATAGCTGGCTTTACTCCTGGGAAATTAACAAGAAATATTCATGGATCAAATTCCTGAAGCAATTATTATGGGCTTGCCTGGCAGTCCAATGGTTGTATTCAATTGCTGGCATTGTGAACTGCATCTCCACAGCCCAAGAAGTGACTAGAGGCCTGGCTTGTTTAGTGTATTGATGATCTCTGTCTTTCACTGCTACAGTACTGGTCTGCAGGTGTTTCAAATAGTTGCTTCTGATAATTGGGATAAACAAGAGGTACTAGACTAGAAATCCCTTCACTTGCTTATTAGAATTGTGTTTGTAGAGCATCTTACCACTAGCAGGCCCTGTTGTGGGTTAAAAGACATCATACGGCAAGACATAGTTCCTAATTCCCATGTTGGTAGACATAAGTCAGATAGCTAAAAGTGAACATTAATATGAGTATAATTGATACCTTTGAACTGGAAAATATGCAGTAGAATAGAAGCTTGTCACAGGGGGTTAAATCACCAATTGCAACCTAGGGTAGTCAGAAAGACTCCAGGAAATTGGGAGTATTTAAGAGGAAAGTAAAATTCAAGTTAATGAATGACAAGCAGGGAAGCAAAGTTCCTCAAAGGAGAGCTAAGGTCTCTGCAAAAGGCTCTAACATAAGAGAAAAAAAAATGTGTGATTTAAAGTATAATAAGTATTCCATACAATGTTTCAAAAAAAATACACAATTACTAAACTTTATGTTGGTGAAATCTCTCAAGAAAAAGAATATATTGATATTTTCTATGCAATTTAACAAAGTAAAGTGCTCATCAAAATATTGATATTGTTACATTAAAAATTATATTAGAATTTTTTAATGGTATAAAATAGAAATATAACAAATGGTACTTACTAAGGGAAAATGAATAATATTGCACCTATTAATACAATAATATAAAATTATAAATTAGAGCTACTTTTAACAATATGGGTATATATGAAAAGAATAATAGTCAAAGATAAAATAAATGTCCTAGTAAACTATATACCATGTGATGTGTTATCTCAGTTGTCAACCTGATAGAATATAGAATCATCATGAAAACAAGTCTCTGGGAATGTCTATGAAAGTATATCCAGAAAGGATTAACAGTGAAGAAAAGACCCACTCCACCTGTGGGTGGCACACTCCTTGGGATGTGTAAAAATAGAAATCAAGTGAAAGTTTAGCATTCATCTCTCTGTGCATCCTGATGGAGAATGCCATGCAACCAGTCTCCTTATAATCTTTGCCCTTCCTTCAAGTTGGTTTGTCAGACATTTAGTTATAGAAAAATAGAAAAGCAGTGGGTATACAAGTTATGGTGGCTTACACCTGTAATAGTAGCGCTTGGGAAGCAGAATTAGGACCATAACTACATGCCAGCATAGGCTACCTAATAAGATACTATGGAAGAAAGAAAAAAGAAGGAAGGAAGAAAAGAAAGGAGGGAAGGAGGGAGGGAGGGAAAGAAGAACAGTGGAAAAGGAAGGAAGGAATACTTTTATTTTAATAATTTATTTATTTTATTCACTTTGCATCTCTATCAAAGCTCCCTCCCTCCTCTCCTCTCAGTCCCATCCTTACAAACCCCTCACTCTCATTGTCCATTCCCCCTTTCCTCAGAGAAGGGGGAGCCCACTTTGAGTAATACTCTACCGAGACATGGTCCCAGCAGGATGAGCTGGGCAAATCCTCTCCCACTAAAGCTCAAGTAGGCAGTCCAGGTGGAGGAAGGGGACCTAATACCAGGGAACAGAGACAGAGACAGCCCCACTCCACTTGTTAGAGTACCCACATGAAGACCAACCCTCACATTTGCTAAAAATATGTAGGCTAGTTCCAGCCCATGCACACTCCCTGGTTGATAGCCAAATCTGTGAGCCCCTATGGCCCAGGTTAGTGGACTCAGTAGGTCTTTTTTTTTTTTTTTTTTTTTTTTTTTACTTAGGTATTTTCTTCATTTACATTTCCAATGCTATCCCAAAAGTCCCCCATATCCTCCCCTCACCACTCCCCTACCCACCCACTCCCACTTCTTGGCCCTAGTGTTCCCCTGTACTGAGGCATATAAAGTTTGCAAGACCAATGGGCCTCTCTTTCCAATGATGGCTGACTAGGTCATCTTCTGATACATATGCAGCTAGAGACACGAGCTCTGGGGGTACTGGTTAATTTATATTATTGTTTCACCTATAGGGTTGCAGACCCCTTTAGCTCCTTGGGTACTTTCTCTAGCTCCTCCATTGGGGGCCCTGTGTACCATCCAATAGCTGACTGTGAGCATCCACTTCTGTGTTTGCTAGGCCCCTGCATGGTGTCACAAGAGACAGCTATATCTGGGTCCTTTCAGCAAAATCTTGCTAGTGTATGCAATCTGATTATGGGATGGATCCCTGGGTATGGCAGTCTCTAGATGGTCCATCCTTTCATCTCAGCTCCAAACTTTGTCTCTATAACTCCTTCCATGGGTGTTTTGTTCCCAATTCTAAGAAGGGGCAAAGTGTCCACACTTTGGTCTTCATTCTTCTTGGGTTTCATGAGTTTTGCAAATTGTATCTTGGGTATTCTAAGTTTCTAGGCTAATATCCACTTATCAGTGAGTACATATCATGTAAGTTCTTTTGTTATTGGGTGACCTCACTCAGGATGATGTCCTCCAGGTCCATCCATTTGACTAGGAATTTCATAAATTCATTCTTTTTAATAGCTGAGTAGTACTCCATTGTGTAAATGTACCACATTTTCTGTATCCATTCCTCTGTTGAGGGGCACCTGGGTTCTTTCCAGCTTCTGGCTATTATAAATAAGACTGCTATGAACATCGTGGAACATGTGTCCTTCTTGCCAGTTGGAAAATCTTCTGGATATATGCCCAAGAGAGGTATTGCAGGATCCTCTGGTAGTACTATGTCCAGTTTTCTGAGGTCCCCTTTTCCGGTTTCCCTTCCAGAACCCTCCTTTGAATCCTCCTTCCCCCTGATTCTGGTAGAATTTTGGGGGTTGCTTATATACACATCTGCAAATAGGAATACATTGATTTCTTCTTTTCCAATTTGTATCCCCTTGATCTCCTTTGGTTCTCTTAATACTCTAGCTAGACCTTCAAGTTCTGTATCAAAAAGGTATGGAGAGAGTGAGCAGCCTGGCCTTGTCCCTGATTTTAGGAGGATTGCTCAATGTTTCTCTCCATTTAATTTGATGTTGGTTATTGGGTTGCTTTATATTTACTTTATTATGTTTAGGTATCTGCATTGTATCCCTGATCTCTCCAAGATTTTTAACATGAAGGGGTGCTGGATTTTGTTAAGACTTTTTCAGAATCTATTAAGATGATCATGTGATTTTTTTCTTTCAATTTGTTTATATGGCAAGTTATATTGATCAATTTTCATATACTGAACAATCTCTGCATTGCTGGGATGAAGCCTACTTGATCATGGTAAATGATGTTTTTGAAGTGTTCTTGGATTTTGTTTGCAAGTATTTTATTGAGTATTTTTGCATCAATGTTCATAAGAGAATATGGTCTGAAATGATCTTTCTTTGTTGAGTCTTTGTCTGGCTTATGTATCAGAGTGGCTGGTGCCTCATTGGCAATGTTCCTTTTGTTTAAGGAGAATTGGTATTAGCTCTTCTTTGAAAGTTTAGTAGAATTTTGCCTAGAATCCTAGGATCTTTTTTGGTTGGGAGACTTCTAATGCCTGCATCTATTATAGACCATTTAAAGAGTTTACCTGATCTTTGATTTATCTTTGAAAAGTGTTATCTGTCTAGAAAAGCAGGTATTTTATTTAGATTTTCCAATTTTGTGGAATACAGGCTTTTGAAATAAGACCTAAAATTTTTTTTAAAGTTTTTCTTTTGTTGTCTTTCTTTTTATTTCTTATTTTCCTTAATTTAAATACTGTCTCTGCCTTTTTGTTAGTTTGACTAAGAGTTTACCTATCTTATTAATTTTCTCAAAGAGCCAGCTCTTGATTCCACCGATTCTTTGTGTTGTTCTCTTTATTTCTAATTTATTGATTTCAGCCCTGAGTTTAATTATTTCCTGCCTTCTACTTCTCTTGGGTACATGTGCTTCTTTTTGTTCTAAAATGTTCAGGTGTGCTGGGAAGTTGTTAGTATAAGATCTGTCCAATTTCTTTTTTTCTTTTCTTTTCTTTTCTTTTTTGACACATTTAAAAAATTTTTACTGGTTATTTTACTTATTTACATTTCAAATATTATCCAGTTTCTTTATGAAGGCACACAATGCTATTAACACTGCTTTCATTGTGTCCCATATGATTGGGTATGTTGTACCTTTATTTTGATTGAGTTGTAGAAAGTCTGTAATTTCATCCCAGGCCCTGAGAGCACTGAGTAGAGAGTTATTTACTTCCCATGCGTGTATAGGCTTAATGTTGTTTCTGCAATTGTTGAAGTCCAGTTTTAATTCATTTTCATCTGATAGTATGCAAGGAGTTATTTAATCTTCTTATATCTGTTGAGGCTTGCTTTGGGCTGAGTATAAGGTCAATTTTGGAGAGGGTTCTTGTGAGGTGCTGAGAAGAAAGTATACACTTTTATGTTTGGGTGAAATGTTCTGTAGATACATGTTAGATCCATTTGATTCATAACAACTGTTAGTTTCATTATTTGTCTACTTAGTTACTTCCTCAATGACCTGTCTGTTGGTGAGAGTTGGGTATTGAAGTCTCCCACTATTATTATGTGATTTAAGCTCTCGAAACGTTTCTTTCAATAATGTGGGCACCCTTGCATTTGGGGCATAAATGTTCAGAATTGTGATGTCTTCTTATGAATTTTTCCTTTGATGAGTATAAAGTGTCTTTCCCCAACTCTTCTTATGACTTTTGGTTGAAAGTCTATTTTATTAGATATTAGAATGGCTACACAGATTTGTTTATTGGTTCCATTTGCTTGGAACTCCTTTTTCCAGGCCTTTATTCTAATATAGAGTCTATCATTGTTACTGAAGTGTATATTTTGTATACAGAAGAATAACGGATTCTGTTTATGCATCTGCTGTTTTAATCTGTCTTTTTATTGGCGAATTGAGCCCATAGATGTTGAGAGATATTAATGACCAATGATTGTTAGTGTGTGTATGTTAGTGTATGTGTGTGTTAGTGTGTGTGTGTGTGTGTGTGTGTGTGTGTGTGTGTGTGTGTGTGAGAGAGAGAGAGAGAGAGAGAGAGAGAGAGAGAGAGAGATTTCCTTTGGCTTTGTTCATGTGAAATTATTAGTTTCTTGTGTTTTTAGGGTGTAGTTATCCTTCTTGTTTTGAAGTTTTCCTTCTGGTATCAGCTCTAAGGATGGATTAGTGGAAAGATATTCTATAAATTTGGTTTTGCCATGGAATATCTTGGTTTCTGTATCTATTGTAATTGAATGTTTTGCTGGGTGTAGTAGTCTGGGCTGACATTTGTGGTCTCTTCAGGTTTACAAGACCAGGATCTTCTGGCTTTTGGAGTCTCTAATGAGAAGTTGGGTGTAATTCTGATAGGTCTGCCTTGGCCTTTTTCCCTTGTAGCTTTTAATATTCTTTCTTTGTTCTGTACATTTAATTTCTTTTATTATTATGCAGTGGGAGGATTTTCTTTTCTGGTCCAATTATTTGATGTCCTGTAAGCTTCTTATATGTTTTTAGGCATCTCTTTCTTTAGATCAGGAAAATTTTCTTCTATTACTTTGTTGAAGATATTTATTTCCTCTTTGAGCTGTGAATAGTCTCCTTCCTATTATTCTTAGGTTTGATCTTTTCATAGTTTCCAAGATTTCCCGGATGTTTTGTATCAGGAGGTTTTTAGATTTAAAATTTTTGTTAACTGATACATCATTTTCTTCTATTGTATCTTCTATGCCTGATATTCTTTCTTCCATCTCTTGTATTTTGTTAGAGATACTTTTGTCTATAGTTCCTGTTTTCTATGTTTTCCTATCACTAGGGTTGCCTCAGCTTGTAATTTCTTTAGTGTTTCCATTTTAGGTCTTGAAAAGTTTTATTCATTTCCTTCACCTGTTTGATTATATTCTCCTATATTTGTTTATATTTATTTGTTTCCTTATTAAGGGCCTCCAATTGTTTGATTGTGTTCTCCTATATTTCTTTAAAGTATTTATTTATTTCCTTTTTAAAGGCCTTTATCATCTTCATAAGACTAGATTTACAGACATTTTCTTGCTCTTCAGGTGTGTTAAAATGCCAGGGCTTGCTGTAGTAGGATAGCTAGGTTCTGAAGGTGCCACATTACCCTGGCTTTTGTTTTGTGTTTTTGTGCTGGCCTTTAGCATATAGTTGTCCCTGGTATTCGTCTGCCTGGTAGTCTCTGGTGACAGCAGACCCCTGTAACTACAGGTAGAGCAGCAGGCTTCTAGGGATGCAGAGAGCCGTGGCCCAGGGTTAAAGTACAGATTGTGATTACAGGTAGAGGTAGAAGATGAAATGCCTAGGGGTGAGCAGACTTCACAGCCGCTAGGTTTTCCTGGGGACACTGAAAGGGATTGTGGCATGGATATCTCGCCTAGTTGTCCCTGATCGTTGTTGTGCTCTAGGGATGCAGGCAGAATGAAATGAAGATCAAGGACTGCAGGTAGAGGTTTGAACCTAATCCAAATACTATCTATCCTCCTGTGCCTTAGAGCTAGCTGGAAATGTCTGCAAAATTTGATTTTTCAGTGTATTTGTGTAGTGCCCTTGTGTCTTTTTCTGTAGGGCTGTTGGACTTGTCTGATCCTGCAGAGCTCAAGTCCTGATCCCAGGAGCAGCAGGAGGGCAAAAAACAATGAAGACTGGGAACCCATCAGAGATGTACAGTGCCCAATTGCTCACTTGGACACTCTGGAAAAACTTTTTTTAAGTTGAAATACTTTATACTTCAAAGAAATCATCCAAAGATGAAAAGACAACACAAATTATATTTAAAATCTAAAAATAATATAAATAATCTAGAATTATTAATAGTTATACATCAATAGTTTTAAACAATGCACATAAAAATAAGCAGTATCTATGATGGTTGGTATTGTTAACTTGATAGAATCTAGAAGATGAGAGAGATAGATTTCTAGGCATACTTGTTAGGGATTAGCTTAAGTACACTCATTGAAGTGAGAAAACCTACCCACTGTTGATGACATGATTCCTGAACTGAGATCCTTGAATATATAAACAAATTATTCAACCAATAAATGGCTTAACTGGTATACAATTCTCAAAAGAAAAAAATACATATGGACAATAAATACTTGGAAACGTGTTCAACATCTTTAGCCTTTAGGGAAATATAAAGCAAAACTTCTTCCAGAAGTAATTATGGCTATCAAGAAAACAAATGCTGAATGTAAGGAAAAAGGAATTCTCACACACTACTTGTGCAAATGAGAGTTTGTACACCCACCCACTATGAAGATCAGAGTGGAAAACTGAACTAGCTTATAACGTGTCTATATCACTACAGAATTGTACACTTGAAGGGCCTCTTGTCAAAGCATGAGAGATACTTGTATATTTTGTTTACTGCTACACTATTGGCAATGGTCAAGAAGTGTAACCATCAGAAGTGGACAGATAAAGAAACTATGGCATATGTACACAAGGGAAATTCAGTCATCCCTAAAGGGAAATGAAATAATTTCATTTGTGGGAAATGTATGGAACTGGAAATCATTATGTTAAGCAAAAGAAATCAGACTAAGAAAGACAAATGTTATGTGTTTTCTCTTATATTCAGAACCTTACATTTAAAAGTGTGTTTATGTATGTGTCTGTGTATGTATGCATGATGTATGCATGTATATGTGTGTGTGTGTGTGTGTGTGTGTGTGTGTGTGTAACCACAAAGGACATCATGCTGGGGGAGGAAGATATCTTAATTGAGAGAAGAAGATAATAATATATGTGTGACATAAGAGCAGAAAGGGGGACTGAAGTTAGAAGGGAGCCAGCCAGAGAGTCCTGGAGACTTCACGCTATTAAGCTATGTATGTATTGAAATAAATATGTATGAAACTGTCATAATGAAATCCAGTATTTTTATATTGATTTAAAATTAATTTTAAGATTATATTAGAAAAGTACATAGATAAGAATCAGCAACAACTCTATGAAAAGATATTCAAAATCCATCAATTCCTGGGTAGTGCAAAGCAAAACCTCTATGTAGTTAACACAGTAGATATAACAAGGATTGTCAGTGAAGAGAAACAGGCATTCTTGAGAAGGATCTGGAACAGAAAGTGTGGGAGTCCTCTTCCTGGATCTCTCCAACTTGTTCACCTTTCATAAATAGACCTGCTCCGGCTTCCCTAAATGAAGAACCCTGACCTTTAAGGGTAATTCAAATAAACCCTTTGTTTCTGAGCAGCTTTTGGTCACAGTGTTTCATCACATTAACAAAAAAATAATTAGAACATTCCTTTTATGTATATAAAGGCCAGTGAATTTTGTGCTTTAATCAGATAGATTATACATATATGAATAAATCATTTTTCAAAGAGCCAATAATATGTCTAATACTAGCAATGGGCAATTACAAATGATATTTTCTTAAGCAAGACCATCCTATGATAACAGTATGATTGAAGGATGGAGAAAAAGCTGAAGAAGGGGAGTCTGTGTGTAGACTAACTGAACAAGAAAACAATTAAAAGAGAGTTTTTGCTTAATTTGCATTAAACCAGTAGGTATAACAATTGACTGTCAGAATAAACAGAATGAAGGTTCAGAGAAGTAAACATTCTAAACACTAGGGCGAGGGAAAATAATGAATTCAGAAAAAGATGAGGTGAGATTTTAGGAGGTTATGTGTGAACAGAAAATTTAAGTGAACAGTGGACTTTTTCCACAGTGAAAGCTGTCTTTTACTAAAATAAACCTACCATACATTATTTGCTTAGCTACAGGGTCTTCACTTTTTTTATAAAAGAACTAGGGGAGTGTTCTGTCAATGTGAAAGGAAGCTCTGCTCAAATTTGTACATGAAAACAGGAACAAAAATTTTAAAAACATGAAAAGAAAGAAAAAGAAATACAACTACTTCAAAGTACTCCCTTCTCTGGTCTGACAGTTTGAATGTTCCTATAAAGGATGACAAAATGAGCTTTATCTTTTAAATGAATGTATTGACCTGAACATATATGAAGGCCTTGCTGGCTAAATGAAGAAATTTGGAGTTGTATCTATCCAGTGATGTTTTTCTTTCTCAGATATTTCAATATTCCCCCCCCCCACAAATCAAGAGTGGAGCATGACAAGCTGAGAAATGCAGGTTGAGGTAATTTACTAGGCTAGAATCCTATTGTCACAGAAGAAAAGTCCATCAAATTAATGAGGCCCATGGAGACCCAGGAGGCTATGGTCAATCAGAAGCCTGCCTTAGTGTGTTTCACACGTGCTGTGTGCAGCCTGGCAGGTCTTTTTTGTTTGTGTCTCTGGCAACCAAACTTTCCAGGAAACAGATCACCACCATGTGTTCTTCCCACCACATGGTTAGATGTTCAAGAAGCAAACATTCTAAAGCTCAAAAGTCTCATTTTAACTCTACACCAATCAGGGTGAACAGGTTAATGCTACAGTTGGTTAGCTTATTCTGTATTGTGGTTTTTGGAAGTATCTTTTTTAAAAACATAAGACAGCATCAAGAAGTCAGAAAGAAAAAGGATTCTCCTAATCTAGTGTTTTTTTTTTTTTCCATTTTCCTTTTTAACAAGTGAGTTAGCCTCTCTATACTTCTGTCTCCTCTTAGGTAAAAAAATAAATAGAATTGACTATCCATTGTATACAGCTCCAAAATTGTTCCAAGTACAAAAATTAATTCTTTGAAGTAGGGTCTAGCCTAGTGTTATAGCACACACTTGCAATTTTAGGACTAGAGCAGTTGAGGACCAGAGTAAACCCACCTACTTAAATCTGGATTTAAAATTGATTACTTTTATTCCCAGACAGGTTTTTACTTGGTAATTCAGGTTATCCTATAATTTGCTTTATTGCTAACAACCTTGAACTCCTGATCTTCCTGCCTCAGCATCCTTATTGGTGAGATTACAGGTATGTGTCATCATGCTTAGCTCTTAAATCAGCTTAAATCAACTTTGGCAGGAGGCACTCCAAAAAGCTAATGCTACAGCAAATACAGGTGTTCCTGAGCTCCTGAAAACATACAACGCTTACTTACCTAGATTCTAGTTAATATTTCAACTCATTGTATAAGGTTAGATATGGCCTACTATGAACTAATACAACTCAATAGAAATACAGTACAAAATAATAATACAGATTAAAAAGAAAAGTATAGTTTCTACTGAATATATATTGCTCTGTGTATGTGTATGCCTTGGTATATGCATATATGTGTGTGTGTGTATATGTGGTATATTCATGTATACATATCTGTATGAAGGTGTATGCACATATAGAAACTAGAGGTAGACATGAGATTTCTTTTTCTATCAGTTTTTACCTTATATTTTTGGAGTCAATGTCTCTCACAAAACTTGGAGCTTACTAATTGCCTAGACTAACTTACCAGCAAGCTTCAGGGATTAGCCTGACCCCTTCCCTTCACCTCCACATTCTGGAGTTACACACACATCATTGTCTGGAATATGCTTTACTTCTCATCACTGTGAAGATGAAAGTCCTTTCCTAGACCACACAAGCACTCAGAGACTTCCTGTCTCTAAGACCGGGCTACTGCTGGTTCAGGCTTACCTTGACTCTGAGGTTGTAGGAAGAGGGTACATATGTATTTATGTGTATATGTATTAGATATTTATATGAAGAAGTAATTTCTTTGGAAGTCTTCCTCAAAATACAAAGATAAACTATCAAGTTTATGAGGACATAAAAATGGATATCATTTTCTAAAGATATACCCTGGCAGTAGAGTAGCATAGCAGAAAGATTTTGTGCTTCTCAATGCAAAGCAAGATGTGTGAATATCTAAACAGACTTGTGTTAATGATTGTTGAGCTTTCTGAAGGCCAGTTGCTAGTTGCAGATCCTAAGGCAGTCCTGAAAGTCCATGTTGGTACCTCTCTCCTTTGTAAACCAGGAATAACAATACCTCAGCCAGGCTCTATGAGCTTTCTCAGAAGCTACATAAGCTTACTAAATGGAATTTCTTCACTTAATTAAAACATATGCTTTTAAAAATGCAAGGCTTTTAAAATAATTCTATCATACTTGTGGTAGGCTGACTTTGCTGAGATGATGTTGAGAGTGAAGCTCTGTGATCTCTCCACCAGGGCAATATTAATGAACATGTTCAAAATTAGCAATAAAAATACTTAAAGTTTCTAGGATATAATGAAATATCTTACAACAAAATGAGAAGCTATTACTATACAAAACCTGTAAAAATTCAATAGGACACTGTAGTATTGAAGACATGGACTGTTCATATTTAACAAAAGCCCTGCCTTGCAGAAAACAAAAGGCAAAACTAAGTTGTAGTAGACCCAGCTGCCAAATGCCAACTCAAATCTGCCTCAGGCTCCTTGGGACGCAGTTATAATTCAAATTATCTCTGAAGCCAGGAAGCATTAACAGAGTCTATGTTTTGCTAGTGCTGTTTAGATAAGGCCCTACATCAAGCAGTAGGTGGCAGCTGGGAAGCACCTGTTCTGTCACCAACTCCTAATATTTCCATCAGCACCAGACAGAACAGCTGGTGAGAACTATACTCTCCCTTTCCTACACAGCACTGAGTTACCCCAGTGGGCTGGACTGGGCAGCAGGCCAATCTTCACAGCCTCCTCAGGCAAAGACATGTGGCAACTAGTGAATATTAATTGTTCCCTTCTTCTCTTGTCCTGGGTTATAGAAACTTCCCATTAGGTAGTAGCCAAGACCAGAACATGACAATAGTTCTAGCTTCTCTCTCTTCCATCTCTAATAGCCTTATGGCCTATAGAGAAATACCAGATGTGATAACTGGGAGAACCTAGTTCTTCCCATGAGCTCTGGCCCCCAAAACAAACAAACAAAAAATGATTCTGCCCAAGTGGATGTAAGAGCTGTTCTTAAACAGTGACAACAATCTTTGTCAAGAAGGTTAATTTTAGTTGTATCCAACTAAAATAGTTACTAGACTGTTATAGAAAAAAAATGGTAAAGCTATCAGCTGGCAGTTGATTTGGCTTTTTAAATAAACTACAAATTCCAAATACGTTAAGCTTTTAAATTAAAGCAGAAAGACACAGTGTCCTAGATAAAGCCAGTCATCCCTGGTCATCAGCAAACACTGTGCAAGCCTAAGGTAGTATTTTCAGAGCAGATATAAAATATTACACATTAGAGAAGAGATAGATCTCAAACTAACCCAACCAATTCACCAAATGAAAACAACCGTCCAGGTAAGCTTTCTATATGTAGACTTACCGTATGTATTAACTTAAATGTAGAGCTATTAAACATATGAAACTTCCAAAGATATGCATTCTCTATGCTCAGTAAGCAGAGGGACTAGAAGTTTGCAGAGGCACAAATATTGGACTTCTTATGCACAGACTTCAAGCAACTATTAGAAAAAAATGTCTGAAGAGCATACCAAAAAGATTGTGCCTAAAGAGTCAAAAGAATGCAATGTTGCACCAAATAAATAGAATCAGTGAGGACACCCAAATTACTCCCAGAAACTATAAAAATAAACCGTCTAAGGGTAAAACTGAAAAGTAAGATTGCCAAACATACAGAAACTTCAAGGGGACTAACAATTATTTGAAGAGCTAACAGAAATAATCAGCAAACTTGAAGGTGAACTAGTTAAGATTGTTCAATCAGAAAAATAGAAACAACAAAGTTAAATCAAAATTAACATGTCTTGGGGTGTTGTGGGTTTTTAAAGTGGGGAGGGAAGCTAACCTACTAATATGAACCTAGTAGAAAATTTAAAAGCAAAGGGAAAAAATAGGCATTTGAAGACAGTGATTACCAAATGGCTAAAGACATCTTATACACCATGAAAACAATCCATACAAGCAAGATGCTCAGAATGCGCTGGGTTAGAATAAACACAAGCAGTTGCTATCTTCATACCACACGTAAAATAGTGAAAATAAAAATTGGAGAAATTCTCTAGCTCCTCCATTGGGGGCCCTGTGTTCTATCCAATAGCTGACTGTGAGCATCCACTTCTGTGTTTGCCAGGCACTGGCATCACCTCACAAGAGACAGCTATAACAGGGTCCTACAGGGGAACACCAGGGCCATGAAGTGGGAGTGGGGGGGAGGGTATGGGGGAATCTTGGGATAGCATTTGAAATGTAAATGAAGTAAATACCTAATAAAAATATTTTAAAAATTGGAGAAATTAGTACAAAGAAAAAAATTCATCATATAAAGGTAACCTATATGAGGTTAAAGCCCAATTTCTCATCAGAAATTATGAATGACACATCGAACAATGAGAGAGCAATGTCCCATATGCCCAGCCACAGACAGTAGCTTCTGACAACTTTATGAAGAGACTGGAACCCAAACACCAGCAGTGGCAGCTGGGAACTATGCACTTTCTATGAAACCTGCTGGCCTGGAGAGATAGCTCAGCAGTTAAGAGTACTGACTGCTCTTCAAAAGATCGTGAGTTCAAATCCCAGCAACCACATGATGGCTCACAACTATCTATACAGCTACAGTGTGCTCATATATATAACATAAATAAGTAAATATATGAAAACTGCTTAGACTGTCTCTCAAAAGTTAAGCACTGAGTTTGTGATTCAGTGATTTCACTTCTAGTCATATACCCCAAAAGACTGAAAGTTCATCTACACCAAAAACTTTTATATATGATATACATACATACCACAGAAATAACCTAAATGCTCAAAGAAGTGAAATACAAGGATCTATAAAGAGTATATAGAACACGGTATGGTCATAGGCAGAAAAACATTTACCAATAAAGAAAGAATGAAGTACTAATGTGTGGCATTATATGAATGAACCCTGAGAAGATGCTAAGTGAGATAAGCCAGACATATAAATCTACATTCTTCCATGTCATTAATAGGAAGCTTTGGGAGTGTTGCCAAGAACCAAGGGAGAGGAGGAATGATTGATGACTGAGTATGGACTTTGTTAGCAAGATGATGCAAATGACCTAAAATTAACAGTAGCAGTGCTCACACAACCTGGTGAATATATCAACAAACAACTGTGTCCTCTTGAAAAAGGAGACTATAACCGGATATAAATTTAACTCATTGTTTAACCAAAGCAAAATAAACACACTACCATATAAGACAGACTGGGGCAGTCTGTCTCTAGCAGATTCATTATACAGGAAATATTGAAGAAAAATTTGAATCCACACATAAATATAAACAGTACATAGAAGGATATATCTGGAGCTGATTATAAAATACTATATTTGCAGAAGTCATATTTTATTAACAAATGTTAAAAGTAGATATATGAAACAATGTATATATAATTGTATTTGGCTTATAACAATGAAATGACATGTTGTCTAGCAATAACAGTGTGAAACAATGGAAAAGAATAAAACTGTTGGAATAGAAAAGGATACCAACTCGAAGCCATAAGAAGAAACAAAGATTCAGATATGGTCAATTAAAAGGCTAATATAACATGCTCTAAGAATATATACTTATGTTCCTTTCTTTTCTTAGCTTCTTTAATTTAGTTGTGGTTTTTCCTTAGCCAATATAAACAGCAAGAGTAAAAAAGTTATTCTAATACACTGCTCCAGCTTTCACCACCAAATGGGCAGCCAAGCACCTGCTACACCTGGGAAATCTTGCCATTTTCATGAGGTCACCAGCTATACTCCCAGAGGAGAGTTGCCCTCATTTGTGTTCTGTTGCTGTGATAAAAACTATAACCAAAAGCAAATTTGGAAGAAAGGGTTTATTTGGCTTGCAGATTATAGGCTGTCATTAAAGGAGGCCAAGGCAGAAACCTAGAAGAAGAAATCATGTAAGATTATTTACTGAGTTGCTTCCTATCACTTGCTCAGCCAGGTTTTATATACACCCTAGGATCATCTGCTCAGGGTTTTCTCTCCTCAATGAAGGCTACACTTTCCTAGACTAATTAACAATAAAGGAATGTCCACCAGGCACATCAACAAGACAATGTGGTGGAAGCAGTTTCTTAAGTAAGGTTCCCTTTTCCCAGGTATGTCTCCATTTGAATCAAGTTGACCAAATCTACTCAGCACAAAGATATGACATATATTAGGTCTTCAAATTTTTATTTACCTAGTTTCTATTATTAATATTCATAAAAATACCAGTGATTTCCAGTAAAGTAGTCTCAGGAGGATAGACAGTAAGCATTAAAAAAAACAATCAACATCTAATCTTGGCACTTAGGAGGCACAAGCAGGAGAATGTCTAGTTCAAAGCCAACCTGTCTTACATGGTGAAACAGAAGTTAGCCTACACTACACTCTACACTGAGCTACACTAATGTATGGCTATATGTATGCATGTATATGTTTATGTATCTCTATGGTACATATATATATATGTGTGTGTGTGTGTAATATAAATTATTTATTCATTTGATAAACTGTTACCAATATTACAAAATATTCAAGCCATTCATCAATAATATAAATTTATTTCTTAAAATGAATTGCTGTGTTTACTTTTTCTCTTGCTTTGTTCAACAAATAGTATGGTACAAAATGCATTGTTATGGCATGAGAAAACATGTCCTTCTATGCCTCCCTGATCTTACAAATCTTGCCAGCAATTTGGAAATGAGACTTAGAAGCTTCACTAAGGCATGTGTATAGTTGCTAGAGGAAGAACAAAAGGCAAATAAAACATGAAGGGTACTTAGTGTAAGGTCCATGTTGGCAGATCAGGGTTAGCCAAGAGCAGAAGCTGGGTACAAGCCATACCTGAAGGATGAAGATAATGTAGTGAAGTATGAGGAAGTTCAGATAAAAAACCATCCAGTTCAAAGGCCTGAAGGGCTAAGAATATATTCTATTCAAGGAACTGAAAAACACCCATGGTGGTTACTCATGGATACCTGTGAACTATTAATCCCTATTCCTTCCATTTTCCATTTCCAAGGGAGCATAATAGAACATAAGGAATCCTGGGTGTGAACCCAAGCAAATAGATATTTTGCTTCATTCCCCTAGAGTCTAATTTTAGACAAGTGTCACAACTTCCTAATCTCTAGTCTCATTGTTGTCAAAATAGTAATAGTTGCAGTATACAAATGAATAGTTCCCAAAATAATTTATGCACATGCCTACAGAGGAGAAATTAGCTGACACAGAAATGTACAATAGATGACAATTTCTCCATTATAACAAATATATACATAAATTATTTTTACTCCAAATATTTTGTAAAACTCTAAGGTTTTTGGGTGTGTGTGTGAATGCTTGCAATTTGTTATTTAGCCAGTTACTGTAGATTCCCTAGTGGGTTGATTGAATTTGGATCTAGAAAATACTAAAGAGTCAACCATAATTACCTCAAAGTGGGCCCTGATTTCTGGCATGTGAATCAGACAATTCTTCACCTCTTTTTTTTTTTTTAAACATTTTTATTAGATATTTTCTTCATTTATCCTTTAAATGCTACCCACTTTCCCAGTTCCCCCTCCAAAATTCCACCACCACCTCCCACCTACCCCTGCTCACCAACCCACCCACTCCAGCTTCCCAGCCCAGGTACTCCTCTATACTGGAGCATAGAACCTTGAAAGGACCAAGGGCCTCTCCTCCCATTGATTACCAACAAGGCCATCCTCTGCTACATATGCCTCTGCTACATAAAGCCATGAATTGCACCATGTGTTTTCTTTGATTGGTAGTTTAGGCCCAGGGAGCTCTAGGGGTACTGGTCAAATTGTTGTTCCTTCTATTGTGGAGAGCCGTGTCGCGAGCAAGCAATCGTGTGCGTGCCGCCAGCAATCGCTGAGGAGAGCCGTGCTTGCCGTGAGCAATCGCCATTATAAAATGGCGCTGGCCTCTGCTGTGCCTAACTAGTAAACAAGCCTTGTACACAGGCGCAAAGGTGAACTCACTCCTAGTCACTGCCCATTCTCGGGGCGTAATAGAGGGGTGATGGGCGAGCAATGAATCAGGAGCTGTCATGCCATATCAGGTGCTGAAACATCAGGCAGTGGGCTATATAAGCAGCACCACTTTCCCGGTTCGGGGTCTTCCTGAGAAGTAAGCAATAAAGCTTTTGCCGCAGAAGATTCTGGTTTGTTGCGTCTTTCTTGCTGGTCAAGTGGGACGCAATATTCTATGGGGCTGCAAACCCCTTCAGCTCCTTGGGTTCTTTTTCTAGCTCCTTCATTGGGGACTCTATGCTCAGTCCCATGGACAGCTGTGAGCATTCTGTATTTGTCAAACACTGGTAGAACCTCTCAGGGGACAGCTTTATCAGGCTCCTGTGAGCTAGCTCTTGTTAGCATCTGCAATAGTGTCTGGATTTGGTGATGTTCATGGGATGGATCCCCAGGTGGGTCAGTCTCTGGATGGTTATTCCTTCAGTCTCTGCTCCATACTTTGTCTCTATAACTCCTCCCATGGGTATTTTGTTCCATCTTCTAAGAAGGATGGAAGTATCCACACTTTGGCCTTCCTTCTTCTTGAGTTTCATGTGGTTTATGAATTGCATCTTGAGTATTCTGAGCTTCTGAGCTAATATCCACTTATCAGTGAGTACATATCATGTGTGTTCTTTTGTGATTGGGTTACCTCATTCAGGATGATATCCTCCAGATCCATCCATCTGTCTAAGAATTTCATAAACTCATTGTTTTTAATAGCTGAGTAGTACTCCATTGTGTAAATGTACCACATTTTCTGTATCCATTCCTCTGTTGAGGGACATCTTGGTTCTTTACAGCTTCTGGCTATTACAAATAAGGCTGCTATGAACATAGTGGAGCATGTGTCCTTATTACAAGTTGAAGCATCTTCTGTGTATATGCCCAGAAATGATATTGCTAGATATAATATCCAATATATACAAAGAACTCAAGAATTTAGACTCCAGAAAACTAAATAACCCTATAAAAATGGGGTACAGAGCTAAACAAAGAGTTCTCAACTGAGGAATACCAAATGGCTGAGAAACACCAAAAAAAAAAAAAAAAGTTCAACAACCTTAATCACCAGGGAAACACAAATCAAAACAACCCCGAGATTCCACCTCACACCAGTCAGAATGGCTAAGATCAAAAACTCAACTGACAGCAGATGGTGGTGAGGATGTGGAGAAAGAGGACTACTCCTTCATTGCTGGTAGGATTGCAAGCTGGTACAACCACTCTGGAAATCAGTTTGGTGATTCCTCAGAAAATTGGATATATTTAATTCTTTTTTAAAAAATATTTCTATTAGGTATTTTCCTCATTTGCATTTCCAATGCTATCCCAAAAGTCCCCCATACCCTACCCCTCACTCCCCTACCCATCCACTCCCACTTTTTGGCCCTGGCATTCCCCTGCACTGGGGCAATTAAGTTTGCAAGTCCAATGGGCCTCTCTTTCCAGTGATGGCCAATTAGGCCATCTTTTGATACATATGAAGCTAGAGTCAAGAGCTCTGGGGTAATGGTTAGTTCATAATGTTGTTCCACCTATAGGGTTGCAGATCCCTTTAGCTCCTTTGGTACTTTCTCTAGCTCCTCCATTGGGGGCCCTGTGCTCCATCCAATAGCAGACTGTGGCCATCCACTTCTGTGTTTGCTAGGCCCTGGCATAGCCTCAGAAGAGACAGCTATATCTGGGTCCTACAGCAAAATCTTGTTAGTGTGTGCAATAGTGTCAGCATTTGGAAGCTGATTTTGGGATAGATCCCCAGGTATGGAAGTCTCTAGATGGTCCATCCTTTCGTCACAGCACCAAACTTTGTGTCTCTACCTCCTTCCATGGGTGTTTTGTTCCCAATTCTAAGAAGGGGAAAAGTTTCCACACTTTGGTCTTCGTTCTTCTTGAGTTTCATGCCTTTAGCAAATTGTATCTTATATCTTGGGTATCCTAAGTTTCTGGGCTAATATCCACTTATCAGTGAGTACATATTGTGTGAGTTCTTTTGTGATTGGGTTACCTCACTCAGGATGATGCCCTCCAGGTCCATCCATTTGCCTAGGAATTTCATAAATTCATTCTTTTTAATAGCTGAGTAGTACTCCATTGTGTAAATGTACCACATTTTCTGTATACATTCCTCTGTTGAGGGACATCTGGGTTCTTTCCAGCTTCTGGCTATTATAAATAAGGCTGCTATGAACATAGTGGAGCATGTGTCCTTACTGGTTGGGACAGCTTCTGGATATATGCCCAGGAGAGGTATTGCAGGATCCTCCGGGAGTACTATGTCCAATTTTCTGAGTAACTGCCACACTGATTTCCAGAGTGGTTGTACAAGCTTGCAATCCCACCAACAATGGAGGAGTGTTCCTCTTTCTCCACATCCTTGCCAGCATCTGCTGTCATCTGAATTTTTGATCTTAGCCATTCTGACTGGTGTGAGGTGGAATCTCAGGGTTATTTTGATTTGCATTTCCCTGATGATTAAGGATGTTGAACATTTTTTCAGGTGCTTCTCTGCCATTTGGTATTCCTCAGGTGAGAATTTTTTGTTCAGCTCTGAGCCCCAGTTTTTAATGGGGTTATTTGATTTTCTGGAGTCCACCTTCTTGAGCTCTTTATATATATTGGATATTAGTCCCCTATCTGATTTAGGATAGGTAAAGATTCTTTCCCAATCTGTTGGTGGACTTTTTGTCTTATTGAGAGTGTCTTTTGCCTTGCAGAAGCTTTGCAACTCTATGAGGTCCCATTTATTGATTCTCATTTTTACAGCACAAGCCATTGCTGTTCTATTAAGGAACTTTTCCCCTGTACCCATATCTTCGAGGCTTTTCCCTACTTTCTCCTCTATAAGTTTCAGTGTCTCTGGTTTTATGTGGAGTTCCTAATCCACTTAGATTTGACCTTAGTACAAGGAGATAAGAATGGATCAATTCTCATTCTTCTACATGATAACCGCCAGTTGTGCCAGCACCATTTGTTGAAAATGCTGTCTTTTTTTCACTGGATGGTTTTACCTCCATTGTCAAAGATCAAGTGACCATAGGTGTGTGGGTTCATCTCTGGTCTTCAATTTTATTCCATTGGCCTACTTGTCTGTCGCTATACCAGTACCATGCAGTTTTTATCACAATTGCTCTGTAGTACAGCTTTAGGTCAGGCATGGTGATTCCACCAAAGGTTCTTTTATCCTTGAGAAGAATTTTTGCCATCCTAGGTTTTTGTTATTCCAGATGAATCTGCCGATTGCCCTTTCTAATTCGTTGAAGAATTGAGTTGGAATTTTGATGGGGATTGCATTGAATCTGTAGATTGCTTTTGGCAAGATAGCCATTTTTACTATATTGATCCTGCCAATCCATGAGCATGGGAGATCTTCCAATCTTCTGAGATCTTCTTTAGTTTCTTTCTTCAGAGACTTGAAGTTCTTATCATGATCTTTCACTTCCTTAGAGTCACACCAAGGTATTTTATATTATTTGTGACTATTGAGAATGGTGCTGTTTCCCTAATTTCTTTCTCAGCCTGTTTGTCCTTTGTGTACTGAAAGGCCTTTGACTTGTTTGAGTTCATTTTATATCCAGCTACTTCATTGAAGCAGTTTATCAGGTTTAGGAGTTCTCTGGTGGAATTTTAAGGGTCACTTATATATAGTATCATATCATCTGCAAAAAGTGATATTTTGACTTCTTCCTTTCCAATTTGTATCCCCTTGATCTCCTTTTGTGGTCGAATTGCTCTGGGTAGAACTTCAAGTACAATGTTGAATAGGTAGGGAGAGAGTGGACAGCCTTGTCTAGTCCCTAATTTTAGTGGGATTGCTTCCAGCTTCTCACCATTTGCTTTGATGTTGGCTACTGGTTTGCTGTAGATTGCTTTTATCATGGTTAGGTATGGGCCTTGAATTCCTGATCTTTCCAAGACTTTTATCATGAATGGGTGTTGGATTTTGTCAAATGCTTTCTCCACATCTAAGGAGGTGATCATGTGGTTTTTGTCTTTGAGTTTGTTTATATACTGGATTAATTGATGGATTTCCGTATATTGAACCATCCCTGCATCCCTGGGATGAAACCCACTTGGTCATAATGGATGATTGTTTTGATATGTTCTTGGATTCGTTTAGCGAGAACTTTTTTGAGGATTTTTGCATCAATATTCATAAGGGAAATTGGTCTGAAGTTCTCTATCTTTGTTGGATCTTTTTGTGGTTTAGGTATCAGAGTAATTGTGGCTTCATAAAATGAGTTGGGTAGAGTACCTTCTGTTTCTATTTTGTGGAATAGTTTGTGAAGAACTGGGATTAGATCTTCTTTGAAGGTCTGATAGAACTCTGTACTAAACCCATCTGGTCCTGGGCTGTTTTTGGTTGGGAGACTATTAATGACTGCTTCTATTTCTTTAGGGGATATACGACTGTTTAGATCATTAATCTGATCTTGATTTAACTTTGGTACCTGGTGTCTGTCTAGAAAACTTGTCCATTTCATCCAGGTTCTCCAGTTTTGTTGAGTATAGCCTTTTGTAGAAGGATCTGATGGTGGTTTGGATTTCTTCAGGATTTGTTATTATGTCTCCCTTTTCATTTCTAATTTTGTTAATTAGGATGCTGTTCCTGTGCCTGCTAGTGTGTCTGGCTAAGGGTTTATCTATCTTGTTGATTTTCTCAAAGAACCAGCTCCTTGATTGGTTAATTCTTTGAATAGTTCTTGTTTCCACTTGGTTGATTTAGCCCCTGAGTTTGATTATTTCCTGCCTTCTACTCCTCTTGGGTGAATTTGCTTCCTTTTGTTCTAGAGCTTTTAGGTGTGTTGTCAAGCTGCTAATGTGTAATTCTTAAGATTCAAAACATTAGCCTCTTTATTGTTACATAAATTTTTTTTGTCAAATTTTGGTTACTTAGATAAGGAGCCAAGAAGCCAATTTCTTTATAAGATTTCATATAGATAATGAAAATGTTTTTATATTAAATTAAAAAAATAAATATAAACATAGTTTTGTTGTTGTAACACTTGTTTAACTTACTCAACTCTAACTCTCAAGATTTTTTCTTTCTTCATCAGTTCAGTTCAACAGGTATTTCTTTAGAGTAAGCCATTTCAGAAGAGGCAGAATGTCAAACTCAATCCATGATTGAGAGTGAAAAATAAATGTAAAATTTGGTAGAATTAACAAAGAAACATGGTTCACTCTGCCTCAGGAGACACAAAAGGGGGGCTTAGGCACTGTCTTTCTAAAAAGTTTGGTTCCTAAAACATAATCAGTAAATATTGTTGTAAACCTTTTGTGAAGGTTCCTCTAGTAGTAAGCATGAAATCAAGTAGAAAAACGGCTTTATTATTATCAATGGTGAGTTTTTTTGTTCTGTTTTGGTTTTTTTTTTTTTTTTGCTGCAGTGTAAAGTCTTTGTTGCACATTTTGATATCTGATCACTTTAATATGAAATGGATCCATTAATAATGTTAGAGTAGATTAACATTGCAGTAATTTGTGTGCTGGGTAGTATACAAAAGAATGGAAAAATCACATAAAAATAACGTAGGGTACAATATTATAATATTAGGACTCCAAAAATTTCTCTTCCACTCTGAATTTTAAAAAAGCTGCTGAGACATGCCTTTTCACTAGGGGCAGTCTCTACAGGTTCTATCTTCCCTTTATTTTGGGTATTTCAGCTAAGGATGGGGCCACTCATCCATCTCATTAGTTTTACCCTACCATTGTTCCTGTCCAAAAAAAAAATGGACAAAAAAATGGAGCAGAGACTGAAGGGAAGGTGATCCATAGACCGTTCCACATAGGTAGGGATCCATTCCATCTACAGACACTAAACCTGGACACCATTGCTAATGCCAAGAAGCGTTTGTTAATAGGACCCTGTATGGCTGTCCCCTGAGAGGTTCTGCTAGCACCTGACTAATACTAATGCAGATACTCACAGCCAACCATAACTGAGCCTGGGGAATTTTAATGGAAGAGCTGAGGGAAGGACTGAAGGAAGTGAAGGGGATTGCAACCCCATAGGAAGATCAATATCAACTAACCAGACCACCCAGAGTTCCCAGGGACTACACCATCAACCAAAGAGTAAACACGGAAGGACTCATGGCTCCAGACACATATGTAGAAGAGCATGGCCTTATCTGGCATCAATGGGGGGGGGGAGGCCCTTGATCCTGTGGAGGCTTGATTTCCCAGTGTAGGGGGGATACTAGAATGGTGAGGCTGGAGTGGGTGAATTGGTAGAGAAGAACCCTCATAGAGGCAAAGGGAGAGGGGGTTAGGATGGGGAGTAAGTGGAGGGGAAACCAGGAAGGGGCATATCATTTGAAATGTAAACAAATAAAATGATTAATAAAAAAAGAAGTTTGTTGAGCACAACCTACTATGTATTAGTCTAAAACAGAACAAAAACAATGAAAGTGTGTTAAGCACTTCACAAAGTTCTAGTAATTCAGAGTTCCAGTAAAAAGAGAGGCAACTAGACTTCTTCAAAGAGAAGGAATTTGTCTCTATGAATTTTAATTATGTATTTTTTAATTTTTCTAAATGCAGTAAACGGGAAACTGAGGATTTTATCTGACAAGTCAAGTTACCTTAACCTAGCCTTTTACCTTCACTTGATGCAAGTTACTTTATCCAGGGAAAAAAGACAGAATGAAGTATATTGTTTTTATGGTTTCTTCATGTTCCAATTTTTTCAAGTGTGCATCATGAATAATTAAGGATTTGCTCTTATCTTTCCAAATAATTCAACTGCAAGCCACTATTCATGGTCTGTGAATTTATAATCTGGTATCTCCCCCCCCCCATGTAAACAGCACTAAGCCACTTTATGGAGTAATGTGAAGCTCCTAAAATTAACTGAGACTTTGATTGGTCCAAATTAAAAAAAAGTTATCAGCCTCTTAAAAGAAAAGCATATGCTAAAAGTCTCCATATTCAGATAATATGAGTCACCAGGAGCTAAGCTCACACATGAACACACACACACACACACACACACACACACACACACACACACCTCAGCATGAAATACAGTATTACTTTTTTAAAAATTTCCTCCTGTGATTTTGATGCATAGTCAAGTTTGTGAACCATTATTATAAACAATAAATGTTATGAGTTTTGAACACTGAGGGACCCTCTGTGCTCTAAATTAGTTTGTGAAAACTAATAATAATGTGTATTATTGAAACTGATTCATAATTTCTCCTTGATCAACCAGTAATTGTTTGAACAAAACTGACAGCAGTAATTCCTTGGGGCTATGATAACCAGCCAAACTTTTCATATGGCAAGTGAAGTGCATTTGAATATACTCATATATTCTCTCCAACTCTCTTAACAATAATCATTATTACATCTCATATGTGTATAATGTTTTACAGATCACAATGTGTTCCACATGAATCCTCATTTGAACCTAACTTGGATATATTAGCCCTGTCTTAAAAGTCAGGAAATTGAAGCTCGTAGATAATTACTCCAGGATCCTACAAATAAGGAGCAACTTCTATTTAAACGGAAGTTTGTCTAACTAAAAATGTTTCTTATCTTAATCACATGAACAGTAACAGGTGTTCTTGACATAAGATACCATTTGAAGTACCAATATACTTACATAACTTTAACCTGATTTTTACCTTGATTAATTCAGACATCTAAAACATTTTTATTTCTATAAAATTTGCCAATATTTAAAAATTTTTATTACATTGATCTGGATCATTCTTACCTCAACAGCACAAATGATCAGAACAATCTTTCTATTGTTTAAGCTCCATGCAAAGTCATAGAGAAGACCCATTGCTAGGCACAACAGGTGGAAACTCTTTCTCCCGCTAAGAAGTATAGAAATCTGAATATAACACGAGATAATTATAAACACACTCAGAAAACCAACAACTGTAGTCAAAATCCAAGAATAGATTCAGCATCATCCTTTGATAAGAGCAGAAGTCCTGACAGAGTGGCAAGACTTCAAATCAGAGGAATGTGATCCAAATGCTTATCTACTTAACAATCATATCATCTTGGGATTACAAACAACGTTGAAATGCAGAAGGGTATACATTATTGCATTGGTTTTGCTATTGTTTCTGATACACATTTCCACAAACTTAGTATCTTAAAATAACTCAAATTTATTTTACAGTTTGGAGGTAAAAGACCTCCTGCCTCCATCTGAGGCAGGTGTCAGGCTGACTAAAATCAAAGCTGCTTCCCTTTGGGACACTATGTGGGGAGAATTTTGCTTTGATGTTCCAGCATCTACCAGCTCACGGCATTAATATTATTAATGATATTAATAAGGATCATTTCACTAACCCAGTGGTGAGGGCTGTAGTGATGACAGCTGGTGAGAAAAACAGAACAACAGATCTGGATACGGAGGTTCTTACATGTGGGCTAGGAGATAGGGAGCCACTGAAAAGGACATAAGGAGGCCAGAGGTCAGGTTTCATTCCTTGTGAACTGTATGCCTTGAGATTCTCCTTTCATTTTGTTTGTTTATTTGGAGAAAGTGTCTCTCAATGGACTAGAAATCACCAAATAAGCTGAACTGATTGGCCAGAGTCCCTACAGGAATACACCTGGTTCCATTACCCCAGCAATGAAATTAGCTTATGCTAACCTGCCCATCTTTCTTATTTGGGTTATATAGCAAGTACTTTACTGGCTAAGCCATTTCACCAAACTCTGGATATGGTATTGTTTGTTTTCATTCGTTTGTTTGTTTGTTTGTTTGTTTGTTTGTTTGTTTTATCTAGTAGAGATTCCAGAAGGCTGGAGCATTATAAGACCATGATGGTATTTTTCAGAGACTACACAGACATGAACTTTGAGTACCAAATCAAATTGTGTGGACTTCTCTGATAAAAGACTTACTTAACATTTTTGATTGAAGCAACAGGAAATGGCTGTTGAGAAAATTGGTGACAAAAAGTAATGTTTTGGGTTTTTTTGCTGCTTGAGGGGTAGGGGTATATTTCTAAGTAACTAATAAAATAAACTTTTCTGATTATAAAAATCTGAACTTCAGATGATTTATTCAGTCCCTTGATTACCAGACAATAGAAGAAACCCTATAGACTTTAAAAAGCAGAAGTCTTTCAAAACCATCATTAAAATCAAAGGCCCCAACTTTCATTTCACTCACAGTTAAGTAATGAAACAATCTTTCTAAACATTAGTTTCTTCTTATGGTAAATATATGCAGTATATTCACTATAAAGATTAAAAGCATCTTATTTAGCTATTATTATTTTTAAAACACATTGGTGCATGAGTGTTACACATCATTTTCTCCTCTAGAAGGAATGACTCTTCCCTTTGAGGCTGTTCCACTTGTCTTCAAAGCTTTATTAAAGTTCAGAACCTCCATGAATTTAGTCTACGTTTACTTAGGGTACAAAAGCCCCTGGCCACTCCTTTGGGGTTTCCATTCTGCCCAAGGAACAGGAAAGCCAGTATTACCAACTCTCAAGACATCAAATGAAAGTCCTGATTTACCTAGGATAATCTTCTAAACTATTCTAAAGGATTTCTCCCCTTTTTTCAATGACTTCTGATGCTTTTTGTCATCGCTTGGCTGTCCATTTTTCTTGAGCAACATATGTGCTTAGCACAATTGCCCAATATTGACATACTGCGGCTATTCAAGCTTATCTTCATTCTAAACAGACAGAAAAATTGTCTTCCTTTTAGATTTCCTAACAATTTTTCTAGGAATAAGTATATAATTCTTACATCTAGAAATCTCAGGCCATACAAATAATTTTAGCCTCTTAGAATCACACTCATCAATTCTGGAGAGAAAAGACAATGAGAGGGCAAAAAAGTAGGTAACAAACCAAATTCTCAATATTAGAGCGCATGAGAAGGACACAACATTATTTCCTATTCCCCACTTTAAAAAAAAAAAAAAAAACTGATTCTACGAATGGGTTGACCATAGCACGATTCTCCTGATCATAGTCACAGACCCCTTGGGTTATGGCTGATTGGAGTCAGAATTTGACCCAGGTCAAGCCATGGCCACTACCCTGAAGTGTTTAAGACCATATACAAACTCATTGGCCACTGCCAAATTAGTGGTGTAGATCTAGCAAATTCCCAGGGGGAAAAAAAGATGTGTTCCTATCACTTAGTATATTTTGTGGATACTTGTCACTTGTCCATCTTAGTCCAAGATTGAGTTGAACGATAGCTAAAATCTTAATTGAGTTGAAACTGTAAAGGAAGCCATGAGTCATCAAAAGGGTAGATGGATTTAGAACTAGAATCCTAAAATTAAGTAAGAAATAATAGAAAACATTTTTATTGTTGTTGTTTTGTTTTTATTTTTTTATTTTTTTATTTTTTTTTATGTTCTGTAACTGCTCTTTTTATTTTTTATTTTTTTTCCATTTTTATTAGGTATTTAGCTCATTTACATTTCCAATGCTATACCAAAAGTCCCCCATACCCACCCACCCCCACTCCCCTACCCACCCACTCCCCCTATTTGGCCCTGGCGTTCCCCTGTATTGGGGCATATAAAGTTTGCGTGTCCCATGGGCCTCTCTTTCCAGTGATGGCCGACTAGGCCATCTTTTGATACATATGCAGCTAGAGTCAAGAGCTCCGGGGTACTGGTTAGTTCATAATGTTGTTCCACCTATAGGGTTGCAGATCCCTTTAGCTCCTTGGGTACTTTCTCTAGCTCCTCCATTGAGAGCCCTGTGATCCATCCATTAGCTGACCGTGAGCATCCACTTCTGTGTTTGCTAGGCCCCGGCGTAGTCTCACAATAGACAGCTACATCTGGGTCCTTTCGATAAAATCTTGCTAGTATATGCAATGGTGTCAGCGTTTGGATGCTGATTATGGGGTGGATCCCTGGATATGGCAGTCTCTACATGGTCCATCCTTTCATCTCAGCTCCAAACTTTGTCTTTGTAACTCCTTCCATGGGTGTTTTGTTCCCAATTTGAAGGAGGGGCATAGTGTCCACACTTCAGTCTTCATTCTTCTTGAGTTTCATGTGTTTAGCAAATTGTATCTTATATCTTGGGTATCCTAGGTTTGGGGCTAATATCCACTTATCAGTGAGTACATATTGTGTGAGTTCCTTTGTGAATGTGTTACCTCACTCAGGATGATGCCCTCCAGGTCCATCCATTTGCCTAGGAATTTCATAAATTCATTTTTTTATTAGCTGAGTAGTACTCCATTGTGTAAATGTACCACATTTTCTGTATCCATTCCTCTGTTGAGGGGCATCTGGGTTCTTTCCAGCTTCTGGCTATTATAAATAAGGCTGCTATGAACATAGTGGAGCATGTGTCCTTCTTACCAGTTGGGGCATCTTCTGGATATATGCCCAGGAGAGGTATTGCTGGATCCTCCGGTAGTACTATGTCCAATTTTCTGAGGAACCGCCAGACTGATTTCCAGAGTGGTTGTACAAGCCTGCAATCCCACCAACAATGGAGGAGTGTTCCTCTTTCTCCACATCCACGCCAGCATCTGCTGTCACCTGAATTTTTGATCTTAGCCATTCTGTGTTTTTATTTTTTTGAGGTAGGGTTTCTCTGTATAGTCCTGGCTGTGCTGGAACTCCCTCTGTATACCAGGCTGACCTTGAACTCAGAAATCTGCCTGCCTCTGCCTCCCAAGTGCTCAGATTAAAGGCATGGGCCACCACTGCCGAGCTAGACAAAATATCTTAATAGAAAGTATACTTCTTTCTGTCTCGCATTCCTAGGGAGAGGAGCTACTGCCATGTCTGTGCATCTGAAATCGATGGTCGTTTGGAACTGCTCCAGTTGCTGCCGCCGCCGCCTCCTCCTCCTCCTCCTCCTTCTTTTAATTAGATATTTTCTTTATTTACATTGCGAATTTTATCCCCTTTCCTCATTTCCCCTCCAACCCCCACCCCATCCCTATCCCTATCCCCCTACTCGTTTATCCACCCACTCCCGTTTCTCTGTCCTGGCAGTCCCCTAAACTAAGGCATTGAGCCTTCACAAGACCAAGGGCTTCTCCTCTCATTGATGGCCCACAATGCCATCCTCGCTACATATACAGTTGGAGCCTTGAGTCCCTCCATGTGTACTCTTTGGCTGGTGGCTTAGAGTCCCTGGGAGCTCTGGGGGTACTGGTTGGTTCATATTGTTGTTCCTCCTATGGGGCTGCAAACCCCTTCAGCTCCTTGGGTTCTTTCCCTAGCTCCTTCATTGGGGACCCTGTGTTCTGTCCAATGGATGGCTGTGAGCATCTACTTCTGTATTTGTCAGGCACTGGCAGAGACTCTCAGGAGACAGCTATAACTAGCTTCTGTCAACAAGCACTTGTTGGCATCCACAATAGTGTCCGGGTTTAATAACTGTATATGGGATGAATCCCCAGGTGGGAAAGTCACTGGTCGGCCTTTCCTTCAGTTTCTGCTCCAGTTTCTTGATCAAGAGGAATGAGCAGATTTACAGCACTGAGGCAAATAACGTGAAGGCCCACAATTCCTTCTACTCCAATGGATGAATTTACTGCAAGACCCCGGGAGTGGAGCCTGCAACCAATGGCAAAAGGGTTGTGGTGGTTATGAAATGTAGATCCAGTCAGCGAAAACCTGTCACTTCTTACTTGAGGACCACCATCAAAAGGGCCGTTATGAAAAGGACCTCCATCACCAAGAGTGTTCCAGCTACCTTCAGCAGCATCAGGCAGGTAGGTAATCTGAATGAACAAGGACCACCCTGATCTGCATATGGTGGCCATCCAAAGGGCCAGTTGTTGTCTTTTGCTGGCCTGTGATTTTCTGAAGGGAAATGGAATGGGAGGAAGGAAGGTGTGGGGCTGGGGAGGGAGACTGAGAAGAGTGGAGGCAGGGTCAACTATAAACAGGATGTATTGTACAAGAAAAGAATCTACTTTCAATAATAGAAAAAAGAAAAATTAGATGCTCTTGTGTATAATCTTAGTGGATCTGACAATGTCCTTTCTATGTTGGTGTGTATGTAAAACCTGATTAATCCTGTTTACCTTTACCTCTGATCCTACCTCTTTGGTTGAAAAGGTAGAAGCATTATGCAAGAAACACCTATTTCTCTTTTTAGTGACAAAAAGACAAATGCTGAACCAGTTTTTCTAGCAATATTGTGAATCATTTTACTTAAAAGGAAACATTACTTAGAGCTTGTACAGTGTTATTTCTATGAAGTACAACATCATTTATGACCTTGAATGGGAAATTTTTTGATATATCGTATATGCATTTTATTCATAAGAAACATAATAAAAAGAAAAATTAGACCTGACTAGTAAAATAAACTTACCATCTCATGAATATATCATTTTTCAATCTTAGTTGCTGCTGAGAAGTTGTTGATTGTCTAGATCTAAAATCTGTGATATACATGAAACAGAACATTTACATGAATTGCTTATACATTGTCAAATAAATAGCCCCCTAACACCTTCATCCTAGCACATGCTTCCCTTGTTTGTTTTATTAACAAGCACAGTTTTTAGGAGGTTTTATGCAAATGTATTATTGAGGGCTGAGAGAAACGGCAGGAAGATGGCAGGGAGGATATTGCTAATACAAGTTGAATACATAAATGCATTAATCACACAGACTATGCTCAATTATTCAGGAGCTGGCATGATACTGTGAGATTCAGTCAGCCCCTGGCTCCTGCTTCTGTCAACTGAACACACATTTATTAAGCCATGCTCTGTACCCAGAACTCTGGGGAGCTGATCAGTAGGGAGGAAAGAGAAAGAGGAATCAGAAACCATTGCTTTGGCCGAAACAATCAGATATACATGAGAAGCAGCCGAAGAACATGGTGACTCCTGTCCTTATTTACTTACTTATTTATTTATTTATTTATTTATTTATTTGGCCAGTAATATTTCAGTGAGGATTCATTATTTCTTATTAATGTTACCGAAGAGCATTTAAGAGAGTTGGAGTATAAAGCAGTTGTTTGTCTCCTAGAAAATAGAACTAGCTAACCACTTAATGGGGGAAGAGTGGGAGGAAGGTAAAAGTCTTGGGGGGAAATAATGATGTTATGTATAAATGTCATTTTCTATGTCCCAGAACTCCCTCATGAGCATAGCAATTCAGGCAATAGCATTAGAATGTGACATGAGCAATTTAATGTGGGTATGTAGATATTCTACATAGATGCCTTTCAAGATGTGTGTGTGTGTGTGTGTGTGTGTGTGTGTGCGTGTGTGTGTGTGTGTGTATGTTTTAATCAGACTAGCAAGAAACATAATTACTAACTCAGTTGTTTTTGTTTTTTGTTTTGTTTGTGTTGTTGTGTTAAATTCAGGCTTCTGGATGATGCCCTCCAGGTCCATCCATTTGCCTAGGAATTTTGCATTATCCTGAGTGAGGTAACCCAATCACAAAAGAACTCACATGATATGTACTCACTGATAAGTGGATATTAGCCCAGAAACTTAGAATACCCAAGATACAAGATACAATTTGCAAAACACATAAAACTGAAGAAGAACGAAGACCAAAGTGTGGACACTTTGCCCCTTGTTAGAATTGAGAACAAAACATCCATGGAAGGAGTTACAGAGATAAAGTTTGGAACTGAGACGAAAGGATGGACCATCTAGAGACTGCCATACCCGGGGATCCATCCCATAATCAGCCTCCAAAAACTGACACCATTGCATACATTAGCAAGATATTGCTGAAAGGCCCCAGATATAGCTGTCTCTTGTGAGGCTATGCCGGGGCCTAGCAAACACAGAAGTGGATGCTCACAGTCAGCTATTGGATGGATCTCAGGGCCCCCAATGGAGGAGCTAGAGAAAGTACCCAAGGAGCTAAAGGGATCTGCAACCCTATAGGTGGAACAACATTATGAACTAACCAGTACCCCGGAGCTCTTGACTCTAGCTGCATATGTATCAGAAGATGGCCTAGTCGGCCATCATTGGAAAGAGAGGCCCATTGGTCTTGCAAACTTTAGATGCTTCAGTACAGGGGAATGCCAGGGCCAAGAAGTGGGAGTGGGTGGGTAGGGGAGTGGGGATGAGGGTATGGGGGACTTATAGGAAAGCATTGGAATTGTAAATGAGGAAAATACCTAATAAATTTTTTTTTAAAAATTCAGGCTTCTGATATTTTAGTGGATGTTTGGTTGTTGGTTTGTTCATTTGACTCTGTTTTTGAGACAGTCGTCCTATGAAAACCAGTCTAGACTAGAACCACAAAACTTTTTACAATAGCTCATCAAGTGGTACAGCTTCTGACATGCACCTGGAAAAATTTTATATTTAGAATATATTCAAATCACATGATTAGTTGGATCTGAGCCTAAATACTAATTTATTGAATTCCCTGATCAAAAAATAAAAACAAAACAAAGCAGAAAACTCATAGTTTAACTCTTCTGAGTCTCAGTTTTCCTCTTCTGTCATGCAAAGTTGACTACACCTACTTAAAGAAAAAAGTTTAAAGTAAGTGATATGGGATGTTGAACATTTTTTTTTTTAGGTGTTTCTCATCCATTCAGTATTCCTCAGTTGAGAAACTAAAAAAATGTTCAACATCCTGAGTCATCAGGGAAATACAAATCAAAACAACCTTGAGATTCTACCCCACACCAGTCAGAATAGCTAAGATAAAAAACTCAACAGATGCTGGTGAGGATATGGAGAAAGAGGAACACTCCTCCATTGTTAGTGGGATTGCAAGCTGGTACAGCCACTCTGGAAACTAATTTGGTGGTTACTCAGAGAGTTGGACTCAGTACTACTTGAGGACCCAGTAATACCACTCCTTGGCATATATCCAGAAGATGCTCCAACATATAATATGGACACATGTTCCACTATGTTCATAGCAGCCTTATTTATAATAGCCAGAAGCTGTAAAAAACCCAGATGTCCCTCAACAGAGGAATGGATACAGAAAATGTGGTACATTTACACAATGGAGTACTACTCAGCGATTAAAAACAATGAATTTATGAAATTCTTAGGCAAATGGATGGATCTGGAGGATATCATCCTGAGTGAGGTAACCCAATCACAAAAGAACACACATGATATGCACTCACTGATAAGTGGATATTAGCCCAGAAGCTCAGAATACCCAAGATGCAATTCACAAAGCACATTAAACTCAAGAAGAAGGAAGGCCAAAGTGTGGATACTTCCATCCTTCCTAGAAGGTGGAACAAAATACCAATGGAAGGAGTTACAGAGACAAAGTGTGGAGCAGAGACTGAAAGAATGACCATCCAGAGACTGGTCCACCTGGGGATCCATCCCATATACAATCACCAAATCCAGATACTATCGTGGATGACAGCAAGTGCTTGCTGACAGGAGCCTGATATAGCTGCCACCTGAGAGGCTCTGCCATTGCCTGACAAATACAGAACTGGATGCTACAGCCATCCATTGGACCAAGCACAGAGTCCCCAATGAAGGAGCTAGAGAAAGGACCCAAGGAGCTGAAGGGGTTTTTAGCCCCATAGGAGGAACAACTCCTATTGTTGAACTGACCAGTAGCCCCAGAGCTCCCAGGGACTAAACCATCAACCAAAGGATATGCATGGTGAGACTCCTGGCTCCAGCTGCATATGTAGCAGAGGATGGCCTTGTCAGTCATCAAAGGGAGGAGAGGCCCTTGATATAACATCATTCTGTGAAGGTTCTATGCCCCAGTATAGGGGAATGCCAGGGCCAGGAAGCAGGAGTGGGTGGGTTGGTGAGCAGGGAGCATGGGGGAAGGGATAGGGATTTTCGGAGGGGAAACCAGGAAAGGGGATAACATTTTAAGTGTAAATAAAGAAAATATCTAATAAAAATGTTTTTTAAATTAATTAATATAATAAACCTTTTAATATATTCCAACATAGACATTTAGATTTAAGGTGAAAAATGTAGGTAGACCTTCAGTAGTTAGCACACACCTCTTAGAATGCCCAATCTTTATGTAATTACTTGAGTACATGTTTGTCTGTATGACAAATGAATGAGTAGGTATACAAGGATGAGGTGACAGAAATTCTAAACCAACTGTTGAGTGAGATCTACTGCACAATACATAAGTGCCTAAAGAGTCACTTCTTAGCAAATCCAATCTCAGAAAAAAATAACTTTCAATGGGAAACTTTTCATTTTTTTACATCTAGAAATATTAAGCTGAAATTTAAAATCAGACTAAAATACAATAAATATTAATTCCCAAGATTAACAATTCTCTTCATCTGATTGGATGGTGAAAGATTATTCTGCCTCTACTGTATTTAATACCTGAGCATTTTTAGTTTTTCATTTACTCAATCTGTAATCAATAGATATTGACCTAGGTACTCCCAATGTGTCCACCATCTTGTTACACACTAAATGAGGATTTAGGTGAAATTCTGTGAATGAACAAGGTTCAGCTCAATGTAAAAGAAAAACACCTGACTCACATACAGATGAAAGAAAGTCTCTTAGATTTTCTATATAGGTTGAGAATTGTTCTTTTTATGTCTGTGAAGAATTATGCTGGAATTTTTATGGGAATTGTATGGAATCCTTAGATTGTTTTGGTAAGATGGCCATTTTTACTATGTTAATCTTTCTGGTCCATGAGCTTAGAAGATTTTTCCATCTTCTGATATCTTGTTCAATTTCTTTCTTGAAGTTTTTGTCATACATATCTTTCTCCTGCTTGGTTAGAGTTACATTAGGAGCCCAGAATATCTAAAAATAATGCTGTACAATAAAAGAACTTCTGAATATATCACTATTCCTGATTTCAAGCTGTACTGAAGAGCAATAGCTATTAAAACTGGCATGGTATTAGCATAAAAACAGACAGGTTGATCAATGGAATTGAATTGAAGATCCAGAAATAAACCCCACACACCTATGGACACTTGATTTTTTTAACAAACAAACAAACAAACAACATACAATAGAAAAAACAAAGCATCTTCAACTAATGATGCTGCTCTAACTGGATGTCTGCATGTAGAAGAATACAAATAGATACATACTTATCACTCTGCACAAAACTCAAGTCCAAGTGGATCAAAGACCTCAACATAAAACTAGAAGAGAAATAGGGAACTGACTTGAAAACATTGATGCAGGAGGCAAATTCCTGAGCAGAACACCAGTAGCTCATACTCTAAAATCAACAGTTAATAAATAGGACCTCAAGAAATTGAAAAGTTTCTGCAAGGCTAACAACACCATAAATATGACAAAATGGCAGCCTACACAACAGGAAAAGGTCTTCACCAATCCTACATCTGACAGAGGACTGATAATCAAAATATGTAAAGAACTCAAGAAATTAGACACAACAAAGTAAAGCAAATAATCTGATTTTTTTTTTAATTATAAGGATAGAGTTCTTAACAGAGGAATCTCTAATGACCCAGAAACACTTAAAGAAATGTTCAGCATCCTTAGTCATCAGGGAAATGCAAATCAAAACAACTCTGAGATTCTACCTTACACCTATCAGAACGGCTAAGATCAAAAACCCAAATGACAACACATGCTGGTGAAGGTGTGGAGCAATAGGAACACTCCTTCATTGCTGTTAGGACTGCAAACTAGTAAAACCCCTTTGGAAGTCAATTTGGTGATTTTTTCAGAAAACTGGGAATAGTTCTACCCCAAGACCCAGCTATACCACTTCTTAGCGTACACACAAAAGATACCCCATTATACACAGACACTTGCTCAACTATGTTCATAGCAGCTTTATTCATGATAGTGAGAAATTGGAAACAACCTAGATGTCCCTCAAATGAGGAATGGATAAAGACAATGTGGTTCATTTATACAATGCAGTAGTACTCAGCTATTAAAAACAAAGACATCATGAAATTTTCAAATAGATAGAACTAGAAAATATCATCCTGAGTGTGGTAACACAGACCCAGAAAGACATGCATGGTTATGTATTCATTTATAAATGGACATTAACCACAATGTACAGGATAACCATGGAAACAAAGTAACAAGGATGGCCCAAGGGAGATGTGTGAATCTCACTCAGAAGGGGAAATAAAATAGACATGGGAGGTAGATTGAGAGAGAGAACTGGATGGGAGAGGGAGTGCAAAGGGAAACAGGGATGGGGAGACAGAGTTGGTGTGGGAGGAGGCCAGAAGAGAGAAAGCAAATCAATGAGGGGCATCTCTGGGTCTAGCTGGAGACCTGGGAAAGGGTAGACCCAGGGAAGTTTATGAGGGTAACCATAACTCCTGCCAGTAGGGGTTTGGAGATTGAACTGGCTACCTTTTATAACCAGCAGAATTTCCAGTGATATCACCCTACCCACAAAACCTTCAGCTCAAAATTTCTCCTGTCTATAAGATGCACAGGAATAAAAATGGAGCAGAAATTGAGGGAACAAACACCAATGACTGGCCCACCTTGAGACCTATCCCATGGAAGAGAGACAACTCCTGACACTGTTAAAGATACTCTGCTATGCTTGCAGACAGGAGCCTGGCACAACTGTCTCCTGAAAGGCTTCATCCATCAACAGACAGAAACAGATGCAGAGACCCACAGCCAAACATCAGTCAGAGCTCAGGGGAGTCATGTGATAGAACTGGGGATAGAGGTGAGCAAGCCAGAGGGGCCAAGGATACCACAAGAAGACCTACAGAATCAACTAGCCTGGGCCCATGGGGGCTTACAGAAACTGAACCACCAACCAAAGAGCATACATGGGCTAGACCTAGCTCCCTACCACCCCCCACACATACACACACACATGTAGCAGGCATGCAGTTTGGTCTTCATGCCAGTCCCTCAACAACTAGAGTGGAGGGTGTCCCTAAATCTGTTGCCTGCCTGTGAATCCTAGTCATCTAACTGGGCTACCTACCTTGTCTTACCTCAGTGGGAGAGGATGTGTTTAGAACAGTATGTCACAGGATGGGTGTTACCCAAGGTGAGGTTTTCAGTCTCTGAGGAGAATGGAAGGAAATAATGGGGGAGGGAGTTTTGACAGTGATACTTGAAGGAGAGAGGGAGGGCTTTGATCAAGATGTAAAGTGAATGAATGAATGAATGAATGAATGAATGAACAAACAAATAAAATCCCATTGGAAATAAATGAAGCAAGCTTCTTAAAGGAAACCCATTTTAAGCTGAGGGTAAAACTTATAAAGAGTTCACTCTGCCAACATGTGGGGAGGACATCCAGGGAGAAGATCATTATCTAGTTTGTCTACTCCCACTAAGGTTCTGATATTTTCCACATTGCTTTTCAAAGCCCAGTGTACTCATTCTTCCCAAGTCCATACACAACTTTCAGCTGCTGACCAAAATCCCCTGTACCTATTTCCTTCTACTACTTTCAAACAAAGAAACTAACACTTCCTGTTTCCAGATTTTCAAAAAAGAGAGCCAATGGAGTGTGATCATAGGCCTTTTCTCCTCTTGTGCTTAACACACAAGATGAGTCACGAACCCATACCAAACCTTTATTTTTTAACTCATCCTTCTCTTCCCAAGAAATCACAGCTCTAATTCAGATTCTCATGGATTTCTGACACGACTATCAAAATCATTGCCAGACCTTCTCCGGCTTCCTCTGGTCTCACTTCTGTCCTTCACACTTACTGCAGATGAATACCTAGTTATTTTTCTCCAGGAGTCTCTCAGAATTTGCCCAGAAATAACAGGATAAAATTTTCACAACTAATATATATTTGATCATCTCTCACTTGCTTATAATGACATCTCAATCGAGCTATGTACATGAGAGATTGTATGCAGAGGGTCTTGGGCAACATATAGGCTGCTTCCTCAAATTGCTATCCAGACAACCCTCATCCCTCCAATATTAGCTTAGTATCTTCCTCTATAAACCATTTCCTCACACACACACACACACACACACACACACACACACACACACACACACACCCCAGATTGATAGCAATACTTCCTGAATATTCCCACTGGGCTTCCTTCTTTCTTCCAAGATAAAACAACCATGTGTTCCTTCTATAATACACCCCACAACAATCCTTAGCCTACACTTGATTGACCACATCTTTCCAACCATCACTCTTCTGATGCCTTTCCTATAAACTACCTAGAGCTATGCTGTTATTTCTTTTGAGAACTTTCATTATTTTGCAATTATACCTTTATTACAATGGTTCCTTTGTAAGCATTCCTTGCTCATTAGAATGTAGAACAAAGCCTGAGATCTCTTTTTGTCCACCAATACATGATTTGGAGTTTATCATAACTCTGTTACCCCTAAAATCCTGTCAGTTGGGATCTGGAGCGATCCTGTAATTTCCCCACCATGAGAAAGAATAAATTGAATCAGGACTGAACCACTGATTGTCTGATTTTGGAGTTAATGGAAATCACCATCATATAATTTATTCAAGTTGTTTATAAATTATTAAATAAATTACCTTCTCATTGAATATATTTAATTCATCAGTTCATCAGTCCCTATATGACTTTTATCTGCTTTACACATCTTAATACTTTCCAGATTGTTTATAATGATAACTCACCAAATTATAACACACAAAAAATAAATTTTATTCTAAAGGTACATTTTAGAACAAATAAACTATATATAAAAACTTTAAATTGTATGTACTTCAGTGCACACCAAAAGTGTTCAAAGAAAAAAAAATAAATTAAAGGTAAAGTAAGTTACAATAGGCAGAACATCAAACTAATTTGAATGTCTGTTAGTAAAGAAAAGGTGAAAAATAAGAAATATTGGTGGAAATGTAGGAAAATTAACAGTCTGGTGCATTTTTGATGCAAGTATATGAGAAGCAGTATAAGGATTCCTCAAATAGACCCATACTGTCCAACAATTCTGAATACACATTTACAAGAGTTATACCAGTCCTAGGAATGCACCCAAGTGAAATGAAAGCTCACATTTGCTCTTAGAACATCAACGCCCATATCAGCAGTATTACACTAACCAAAAAGCAGAAGCAACACAAAAGTCCATTTATATACGAAGGGAGAAGCAAAACATGCTATGCACAACAATAGAACAATGTTCAGCCTTCAAAAAGAATAATGTTCTAAATACATGCTAAAATGTAAATAAATTTTGAAGGCATTATGCTAAGCAAAACAAGCCCATAAGTAAAAGGAAAAATGATATATGATTTTACTTGTACAACATACCTAATCAAGTTTTTATAGTCAGAAAGCAAATGGTGCTTCAGAGAAAGTAGGATAAAGAGTTATCATTTGATGAATATAGAATTCCATTTGGGGAAGACAAAGACTTCTGAAGACAGATTTTTGGTAACACTGGCTGGCACAGCAATATGACAGCACCTAATGCCACAATTCTATGCAGCAAAAAAATGGTTAAAGGGTAAGTTTTGTAATTCAGATTTTAAAAGAGAGATAGCATAGGAGCTAATGTGACAGTGTTTTGTATGAAAAAAAAAAAATAAAAGAAAAATAGATGGGGTACCAGAATCCTGGCACATACTCCCAATAAGGAGGAAACAAATGCAAAATAAAGAGTACATGGCTAACTAACATCAATGCTTGTCCTTATCCCTTTGCACCCAACCCCACAGGTTGAAAGCTGGGCACTAGAAACATCAGCATCTTCTCTCCTGAGAGTGAGTGAGTTCTTTTGTTTGCTTTTGTTTGGCTCCCCCTTGGTGAGGACAAGCTGGGGAATGACTCTGTGGTGAACATGGTTGCCAAGTGAGAGCAAACCCCTCAGGGCCTTGGTCCTCTATAATGATAAATCTGAGGTGCTCTGCAGTAGAATCGTGCTCCTCACAGGAATGGATTCCGATTGGCAGACTTCAACAATCTGCCCGATGACATACAACTTGCTTCCTTCTTTCCTTATCTTACTTTTTCCAAACTGATATTTAAATTGTGGTCTTAGTCTCTCCATACTAAAGCATAGCAAGAATTCCAAACTGACTAAATGTCCCCACAGACATCACAGATTGGGCAAATACCAGGACAGATGGGAGGAAACAGAACTCTCTTTAACACACATGGGTCCAAGTTGAGATAGACAAGGACCCTTCCTTGTTTGCCAGGATGGTTACATTAATAACATGTGCCATCCTGATACTTAGAAGACAACACTTGGGCCAATGACAGCCAGCTTATCCTAATGATTAATTTACAATTTTCTCAACGGATCTTTAGGAAACTGGCCTGTCTACATTTTTCTAGGTCCTTTGTAAATAGTTACATGATAGCATGACACCACACCAGCTTGCTTTAGAGAGCCCCTAATTCTGTAAGCTAAATGGAAATATTCAGCCTGAACTGAAAACTTACTGAGACCCATAAAGTACTAACATTATGTCTGTTTTGTTTTGTTCCACCTTGGTGAGGGCAAGCTGGGGAAATGAATGACTCTGTGATAAACATGATTGCTGAGTGACAGCAACGATTGGATATATTGTTTAAAGTACTAGCAATATGCCTGGTGTGCCCCTTCTGTCAGGGAGTAAAGCCATTCTGAGAAAATCTTCCCTTCAATGCAGCATTTTGAGAGAAACAGCAGAATAATAAAAAGGTCTCCCAGTCCTCCTGTCTCCTAATTAACAATCAATCCTCATTTTCTTTGCAGTCCGTTCTGAGTATCTATTGGAGAGGAGCTATACAAATAATTATCTCCTCTGGCCTGAAACTGGAGTCCCAATACAGAACCACTTACGATTTACCATTCAGTCCCTGAAGTCAGGAGTGGTCTAGGGAGAAGGTAAATGCCAATACACTGCTTCAAACTGGGAACTCATTCTTCCTGTTTCCCATCAACCCATTCCTTGCTCTCCCTAGGATGTTTTCATCAGACAGTTCCCCTGTGCCATGCACACAGAGAGGCACCATCTCCATTGGACAAGGGGTTTATCTATGACCCAAAACAGGGAATTCAGCCAGAAAAACTGACTCATGGAGCACAGCTTGAACCATTAGACCAAGCTTCCGCCCTGAGAAGATGAATCAGTCAACGGTGATTCATCTCACCAAGGAAAATGTGTTTTCCCTAGGAGAGAGAAGTTCATTTTAAACATAATAACACAAAGGTGAAAAAGGAAACTCAGAAAACAGGCTGGTAAAATTCAACAGCCATGTCAATCCCCAGTTACATACCCATGCAGTCACGTGGTTGGGAAAGGCAATAAGGCATGAGTATGGCTCAGCAAGATGTCAGGAAAAAAAAAAAAACCAAAAAACTATTGGATATTTTTAATGTTTTAGTTGACAAGGGGATTCTATTTATATTTATGAGTTAATGTGATATCTTTCTAATATGCACACATATGGAATGATTTCATCTAGCTAATTAACATATCCATCGCTTCACCTGCTTTAATAGCAGTTAAAATACTATCAAAAACTAATGTGTACTCTAACTTAAACTGAAAAAAAAAACAAGCTCTAGAACAGTTTTAACTTAAATTGGTGATTTAAAAAATTTTGTAATGTCTGGGTGTGAGGACAGAAACAGACAGGCACATGCCAAGTCACCAGTGTGAGGATTAAAGGACAACTATAGGTATTGATCCTCCCCTTATATCTTGAGATGGGCTCTCTTGCTGTTCACTGTTTAATGCCAAGTTATCTGGACTACAGATTTTCAAGGTTTTGACTCCCTCTATTTATTTGGCTATTAGGATGCTAGGGTTACAGATTTGTGTCATGTTCAGTTTTACATGGGTTCTGAGGATCCAAATTCAAGTCTTCACACTCGTGTGGCAAGTTCTTCCCCTCACCTCAGTAGAATCTTTTTTTTTTTTAAATTAACCATGGATGAAAATCACAAAGTTAACTTCTATTATAAACAAGTTTAACACAACAAACAACTGGCTAAATTGATAGGTTACTTCATAAGCAGAGGATCTGCCATTTGTTAGATATCACCTCTAATTTCTATAACAACCCTCAAAATAAGAATTATCTACTTTTTTAAAAACAGTATCAGATGCTTAAGGAAACTTGGGGGCTTGCCTGAAGTAAAACACAGTTTTGTTCTGAAAATCACACTTAAGCTATTCTGGGCTCTAAATTGTCCCTCACCACCATACCCAACTCCAATTTATAGATACCTGAAGCTCATCTGTATTTAAAGCAACACACTGGATACTGTGGGCATTTGAGAGAACATCAGTGTAGCATATGCTTTGAATTAACAAGCAAAGTGTACTCCTCTCTCTTTCTCTCTGTCTCTCTCTCTTCCTCTCCTCCTCCCTTCTACCCTCTCAAAGTGGTAGATACAACATGCACGCATATGCACACACCACAGCTAGCCTCAAACTCACTATGTAACCAAATATGACCTTGAAATTCTTGTCCTCCTACCTCTACCTTCCAAATACTGGAATTGCATGGATCATGACTTTCAGCCAAATTGCGATCTCAATTGCTTCTCTGTGTGTATAAACATACCTTTATTAAACATATTAAACATAGTGTTATTATTTTTTATGATCTTGCTTGTTGTGTTTCTTGTCTAAGCCCTAACTCCTATCTGCATTGTCACAATCTTCCATAGCTTCATTTGATGCATGTGTTCTTGATAAATAATCCTACCACGTATTGTCAAAAGTTCTCACCGGGAAAGCGAACCTACAAATAAGATCACTTGACAGAAGTGTATTGGATTTATTCTTGTTATTTATTCTTTCTTACATTGGTTAGGACCTGGACATGGGAGAAGAGGCAGCTTATAGAAGTTACCCTGACATTCACAAAACCCACAGCCACAAGCTATGTGTAAGAGGCTATATGAGATGCATTCACCAAGTGAACCAGGAGAAAACATGGGAGACATTGGTGGGAATGGCTTAGGGTAAAGGGAACAAGAATTACCTGGAAAATTTTTGGGGGAGTCTAAAGCTAATGTTATTTGCTTTTCCAGTGAGTTTTAAATGCTAAGTTTCAAACTCCAATGGACAAACAAGTGGGGAAATTAATTCACACACACACACACACACACACACACACACACACACACACAATGAAATAAAACCTAAATATTTCATCTTAGTTTGACATACCTATTTGTGCCTGTCACTTTTATAAATGTACATTTTCAGTTTTGGTTTATTAATAAACTGTTATCACTCTCTAATTTAAAGTGTCTAATATATAAATAACTTTCACAAACTAATTCAAACTAGCAATGTATGACACTAGTCTCAAACAGTGTGAAATTTTCTTTAAAAATTGCTGTGGCTGCCCAATAATTATACACTGTGACATGGTAACAGCCTAACCTCCATCTGAAATTAGAAAACACCAGGCTAGTTTCAAACAAATGATGTACTAGCCTGAAACCCATGCAAGCAAATGCATAAGTACATTTAAATTTACTTAGCTAATTGTCCTCTTGTTAGCCAGGCATTTACAGTCTTAAATTATTTGCTGTTTTCTTTTTTACTGTGGTAGTTATCCCAGGGTCATTCTCACTAACATTTATTCTGATTACAAAGCTGGGTATTTTGTCACAGATGAGTTTACCCTAATGAGCACAGCTCCTCAGCACTAAGTAATTAACATATTAACAAAAGCTATGTACCAGCAGTAAATAATTAGCATGCCTCTTGTTAGCTAAATTATAAAGGTATAAAATTAGTGTCAGTAGATATAATATGCTGTGGTATATTTGAAATTCTTACTATAGGGTCTACAGAGCTTGAGTAACTCAAGAGAATGACATTTACTTCAAATTTCAAAGACATCAGGCATTCTTCTAAATGTTGTCAGTTGGATGTCAGCCCTGTGTCAGAAGCCTGTGTCTTCTCTGTGTTGTTTGTGTTTTCCTGAAGGACGTCAGAGGAGGAAGGGTGGTGTCTCCCAACAACACTTTCCATTTCACCTGAGATGTAATTAAAGAATTTCTCTCTGAAGGTATGTCTAGAAAAACATTTGTTTACAAATAAGAATGAAAGCGCCAAACAAAATTGGATGATTATTTCAAAACTACAGTCAGAACTATAGGCCAACCCCTGTAGCTATGAGTAGAATGCTCTTCTTACTATGCTACACAGCTTCATAGAGAACTTATGTTTACAGATATCTTTCAGGTAAGGCTTACCATTGTTATAAAAATATGACAACAGCAACAAATAATCTCCTTGATTTATTTATGGATAAACCAGCTACTCAAAGTTCAAAACATTACAAATAAAAACCTAAATATTTCACCCATGAGAAGCTTGGTGTTCTTTCTTGATTTCTACTGAGAAAGAATAGAAAAAAATTTATGGTTTTTATTCATTTTTAAAATATTTTTGTTCATGGTATTTGTTAAATCAATTCTACCATTAACTCTGTTCAGAAATTGGAATCAGTCAGAAAACTGAAAGATTTTATGACATTTGTGGGTAAAGAATAGTCTACCATCTTTCAGCATAAGCCAAATATTTTTCAACTTATTTATTTATTTTACTTTTATATGTTTGTTATTTTACTTACATGTATGTCTGTGTATCACCTGTAGCCATGGAATCAGAAGAGGATGCCACAGCCTCTGGAGCATGGATAATTGTGAGCATCCATACAGGTGCTGAAAATCAAACTCAGGTTCTCTGGAGGAATAGGCAGTGCTCTTAACCACTGAGGCATCTCTCCAGCCCCTAACCCACGTATTTTAAGAATACAGATAATTGTGTCCTTGCCACATTTTTCTTTAATTTTCCACAGTTTTTAAGAAAGATCACTTTTTTTAAAATTAGGTATTTTCCTCGTTTACATTTTCAATGCTATCCCAAAAGTCCCCCATACCCACCCACCCCAATCCCCTACCCACCCACTCCCCCTTTTTGGCCCTGGCGTTCCCCTGTACTGGGGCATATAAAGTTTGCAAGTCCAATGGGCCTCTCTTTGCAGTGATGGCCTACTAGGCCATCTTTTGATACATATGCAGCTAGAGACAAGAGCTCCAGGGTACTGGTTAGTTCATATTGTTGTTCCACCTATAGGGTTGCAGATCCCTTTAGCTCCTTGGGTAATTTCTCTAGCTCCTCCAATGGGGGCCATGTGACCCATCCAATAGCTGACTGTGATCATCTACTTCTGTGTTTGCTAGGCCCCGGCATAGTCTCACAAGAGACAGCTATATCTGGGTCCTTTCAGCAAAATCTTGCTAGTGTATGCAATGGTGTCAGCGTTTGGAAGCTGATTATGGGATGGATCCCTGCATATGGCAATCACTAGATGGTCCATCCTTTCATCACAGCTCCAAATTTTGTCTCTGTAACTCCTTCCATGGGTGTTTTGTTCCCATTTCTAAGAAGGGGCAAAGTGTCCACATTTTGGTCTTCATTCTTCTTGAATTTCATGCGTTTAGCAAATTGTATCTTATATCTTGGGTATCCTAAGTTTCTGAGCTAATATCCACGTATCAGTGAGTACATATTGTGCGAGTTCCTTTGTGATTGGGTTACCTCACTCAGGATGATGCCCTCCAGGTCCATCCATTTGCCTAGGAATTTCATAAATTCATTTTTTAATAGCTGAGTAGTACTCCATTGTGTAAATGTACCACATTTTCTGTATCCATTCCTCTGTTGAGGGGCATTTGGGTTCTTTCCAGCTTCTGGCTATTATAAATAAGGCTGCTATGAACATAGTGGAGCATGTGTCCTTACTGGTAGGGACATCTTCTGGATATATGCCCAGGAGAGGTATTTTGGGATCCTCTGGTAGTACTATGTCCAATTTTCTGAGGAACCGCCAGACTGATTTCCAGTGTCAATATAGTATAAGAAACACAGCAAGTTACTCTGTTGTGTCTTCTCACACAAATGACAATCTCTCTGTCTAGGTAAAATTAGCTATAATTGGTAACTAAGAGTACATAGTATTTATCACAGTAGTACCATTAGAAAGAAGAGGGGAGCCCTGGCCATGCAGAAAGTATTGTCAGTGTGGTGGTTCTTAGATGGCAAGAAAATGTTTGAAAGAGATAACCTGAATAAGCTATACAGCAAAATAAGAGAATTAAGTCAAAGAATACAAAACAATTAGAAGATCAAGCTTAAAACCTTGCTGCCCATTTGACTTGTTCCTATTTCCCATTCTCTACATTGATAACATCTATTCATGCCGAAGGCATCGTCATTATTCAGTGAAATTTCATCATTTAAGCTTTCATTGTCTTCTTTCATCCCATCCTCCTTTTCTCTTTAAACTGTTCTACTCGCCACAAGTGTCCATCCTGCTTTCATCTCTCTCTTCTCTCTCTCTCTCTCTCTCTCTCTCTGTGTGTGTGTGTGTGAGAAAGAGAGAGAGAGACAGAGACAGAGAGACAGAGACAGAGAGACAGAGACAGAGAGACAGAGACAGAGAGACACAGAGAGAGAGAGACAGAGAGAGAGAGATACAGAGAGAGAGAGACAGAGAGATTGAGATCCTAGGGAATTTTTATTAAGCAACTACAGTGTAAGATAGTAGGAACAACATGGATGAGAATGCAGACATGTCTGTGGAGTCCCGAATACAGTTTACTTCACTCTGAAATGAAAGTATCTATTTAGTAACACCATCTCCAGAGCATGTTTTCATTACTAATTTACTGTCTGATAAATTCATGCATGCATATAATACACTCTGGTCATTTCTCTTTGCTACCTTCTTCTATCTCCTTTTCAAGCACAACAAGCCACTCACACACACACAAACACACTATGCCTTTTTTTTGTTTGTTTGTTTGTTTATATCATTGCTGCGGTAATTCTCCAACCCAAATATGCCCCGTCAATGACAACACAACTCAGTTAATATGACCACATGCTGAGCGCCTATATTGGGCAGATCAACCACTATACTATCTTTCCCATCTTATGAAACCTCTTAGAATTTTTGGTTTCTCCAGGCCATGTGCTTCTGCTCAGATTTTCTTCTTCCTCTTCCTCCTCTGCATTGCCTATCTCCCAAACCTCCTTCTTCTCTCCCCTTGCTTTCTGCTGCATCTTCCCTTTTACCTGCCCAATCATCAGCTCTTTTTTATTTTACAAATTAAGGTGGGAAGCAGGTTTATAGGAAATCACCTGAGTGCTGACTCATTCCTTGTTTTCAGCCACTCACAGGAGAACGGAATTAATATCAAATATAATTAGCCCCAGGGCTATCCACAAGGTATCATGACCAAGCTCAGCCTTCTGGAAGAATGTGGATGTGGAGTTATCTACTACAGCATAGACCACTTACTGTTGTCTACACCTCAAAAGACAGTGATTACATTTCTCAGGAGCCATAAACTGTCAATAGTTCTCTAAGAAAGAGTAAGGTTCCAGGACCTCCTATGTCAATCATGCCTGAATGTTGATGAAGTCAGTCTTGTTCAGGATACATCTACTATGAATTTATGAGTGTCACAGCTGTCATGGCCGTAAGACAGAGTTTTACAAACTGTTTTCCCATCATACAACTCATAGACTCTCCTTTCCCACCATGTTCTCTGAGCTTTGGAAGTAGTGATGTAAGTCTCCTATTGAGTATCTTGTTTTCTCCATCTATGGTGATGGAAAGCTTTTCTGGATATAATTATCTAGACAGGCATCAGTGGTTGCTTAGAGTCTGGAGCACATCTGCCCAGGTCCTTCTTGCATTCATTGAGAAGTCAGGTGTAATTCTAGTAAGTCTGCCTTTATGTTACCTTTCCTTCTTCCCTTGAAGCTTTTAATATTCTTTTTTTGTTCTGTATGTTTAATGTTTTAATTATATGGTGAGGGGACATTTTTTTCGGGTACAATTTATTTGGTGTTCTCTAAGCTTCTTGTATCTTTATAAGTATGTCTTATTTTCAGTTATGAAAAATTATTCTATGGTTTTGTTAAAAAATATATATGTTCTGGGTCTTCTCCTTCTTCTATTCCTATTATTCTTAAGTTTTGTCTTTTCTTAGTGTCCCAGATTTCCTGGATGTGTTGTGTCAGGAAGTTTTTAGATTTAACATTTTATTTGACCAATGTTTCTATTTCTTCTATTGTATCTTCAACAACTGATATTTTCTCCTTCGTTTTTATATTCTTTTGGTGATATTTGTGTCTGTAGTTCTTGTTTGCTTCCTAGATTTTCTACTTAGAAATTTCTCTCATTTTTTATTTTCTTCTTCTTCTTCTTCTTCTTCTTCTTCTTCTTCTTCTTCTTCTTCTTCTTCTTCTTCTTCTTCTTCTTCTTCTTCCTCCTCCTCTTCCTCCTCCTCTTCCTCCTCCTCTTCTTCCTCCTCCTCCTCCTCTTCCTCCTCCTCCTTTTTCTTCTTCTTCCTTCTTCTTCCTCCTCCTCCTCCTCCTCCTTCTTCTTCTTCCTCTTCCTCTTCCTCTTCCTCTTCCTCTTCCTCTTCCTCTTCCTCTTCCTCTTCCTCTTCCTCTTCCTCTTCCTCTTCCTCTTCTTCTTCTTCTTCTTCTTCTTCTTCTTCTTCTTCTTCTTCTTCTTCTTCTCCTTTCCCTGCTATTTTCACGTCTTGAATAGTTTTAGTCATTGTCTTCACGTATTTGGGTTTTTTCTTTGTTTTCTTTAAGGGACTTACTTATTTCCCTCAATTGTTTATTTGTTTTCCTGGATTTCTTTAAGGGATTTATATATTTGCTCTTCAAAAACCTCTCATCCTCATAAAGTTGATTTTAAGGTCTTCTTCCTGTGTTTCAGCAGTGTTGGAATATTCAGGACTTGCTGTAGTAGGGAAACTGTTCTGGTGGTAACATTGGCTTGGTACTGTTGATTGTGTTCACACTCTGGCATCTAGGCATCTGAGTTTGGAGTCTAGGTAATGATTCTTGAGTTTGTCTTTGTTGATGGGTATTTGTTCCTTGGTTTCTGCCTCCTCATTGGTCTTTTCTTCTTTGTGGCCTAGATTTTTGGTACCCGGTGTGACCTCTGGTTCAGCAGGGAGTCTTTGCCCGTGTTGGGAGCTGAAGTTCTGGTGACTGGTAGTGTCTCTGGTCGAGCAGTGAGTCTGCCTGAGTTCATGTAGCTGTTCTTCCGGCTGCTGTGGTCTGTTTTTCTAGCTGGCTGGCTGGCATGGCCTGTACCTGTTCTGACTGGCATGGCCTGCACCTGAGCAAGCGGCTTAGTAGCAGACATGTGTGGTAGGGTGGGAATGGGTGGCAATGCATTGGGTCTTCAGGGTCCTAACTGAGGGTGTGGGAAGGTAGGCAGCATCTTACCTGTTCTTGTGACTGGTGTAACTTGTACCTGATAAGTAGATACCCATCAAATGTAGAGGTGGGTACATGACAGATTCTGACTCCAAGTTCTTGTCTTCAGCTCATGCCCTGACTTCACTGGATGACTGCAAACTACTAAAATTAAAGAAACACTTTCCCAAAGCTGCTTTTCGTCATAGTATTTTATCACAGTAGTAGAAATTTAAGCCATCAGTTCCCTCTGTTTATTCTACTTTGGGAAATGACACTGATAACCATTTAGGTAGCTTCATTAAAAAAACTAGAAATCATTTTGTCTGCTCTTTCAATCCAAAATACAAATCATCCTCACTAGCTCCGAGGTAAAGCAAAATACATGTAGGTCTTAGTATTTCCCACTGTCTTCATGTTTATACTGGGCCACCAGCACTTATCAACAGAATTGTTAAAGGGTCCTCAACTGGTAACTTTCCTCTGGTCACCTTGAATTTCATTTTCCACATAGCCTGTATTCTAACACACACACAAACACACACAGAGGGAGGGAGGGAGGGAGGGAGGGAGAGATAGACAGAGAGACAGAGAGACAGAGACAGAGAGATTTGAGAATTGTGATGTGTATCCCTTGCTGACTTAAGAACAAAACCAACATCTTTACATCTTTACATCAAGCACTCCTGTGACCTAGCCTCTACTTTCTTCCTCCTCATCTTATTTTTCTCCCTATGATTCACAACCACATTTTCTTTCTGTTCTTGGAATCTGCCAATTCTTTTCCAAGGTCAAAACCTTGGCATTTATTGTTTGTATAGCAAGGAGTTCTCTGTTTCCAAAAGTTAATGATAATAAAAATGTACTTCACATTTATCAAGATCCAATATGCAATATGCAGAATGTTGCAAGTCTGAATTCTTCAAGCAGTGTTTGCCATCAACGTCATGTAGGAACATTTGTAAGAGAAAATGGTAAGGAAACAGGCAGCTGGGAGAGCTGTTGGACTGGGATCCAAAGTGAAGAAAGTATAAATAAATAGAAGGGTAGAGAGATCTTAAATTGCTACATAGTTCTTTAAGCATTTTACAAAGTCCCCTCACCCAAAAGTTACTTAGGTAAGTACAGTATTTCTCAGGAAGGATTCTGTCTTAAGATTGCTAGGATGGTGAGTACTTATCTGCTGTCAATCTATGGTCTAGCTACAGTCAGAGACATCAGAGACATGATCTAGGACCACCACATCCTTTATTGTTCCCAACAACCTATGAAGAAGAAATTATTTAATCTTTTAAATTTGAGAGAAGAGGACACTAAGGGTCAAGATACAAAAATGTTAAAGTCAGGACTTAGATCTGAGTCTCGTTCCAGATCCCTTAAGTTTAATCAGTGTTCCCTTTCAGCTACACAGCAAATGTTACCTTGTTATGAACAGAAGGACCAAGAAAGCAGAACTTGCTCTATCCCAAAATACTATTGTGGTTTGTCTGTCTAGATCTCCCTAGTACTTAAATGTATTCATCTCACATTTTACTCACCCTCTCCTCAACTAGGATAGAAGATGGGGTGGTAGATTTGATTTGATTGGATGGTGTGGACAGAGTTTAATAGGAGGACAATAAGAATGGCATCTCCGCAGTCATCTTTTTTACTAGCAACTAAATAAAAAACCAGGTGAAGATATTCTACCTTAAATGAAAATGTGTTCTACTATACTCCAACAGCAGCATGTGCCTGCCTATTTTCCCTCCTTTTGAGTTAGTGGATCTGCCACTGTGATGCCTGATGACATTAGACTCCATATCAACGTAACCTATTAACATAAATTCAATACCAATGATTCTCCAAGAAGCTATGTGACTTTTGGTAGCAGTCTGGGACTGCAAAGCTTCTTGAATTAGGCATCTACCACTCCTCTTCCTTGCATGTGTAGCACTACTGGCTTACTTAAACCTTATTGTTCAAGCCAATACAATATATGTAAATATTATAAAGATGATGCAATAAATAACACATACAGGTCTATGTAGTTCTGCTTCTCCACAGAACTTTACCTAATACAATATTAAAATATCTTTGTGAAAATGTTTAATAATTTTATAAAATATAAATGAGTAAAATAAAATTATAAAACAAAGAAAATGTTATAACAATCATTATATGAGTCTTCTTGATTTCAGAGGGAAGAAACATTTACCAATCATGAAGACAGTTCTAGGGAAGCAAATAACTCTGTCAATAAAGTATTTGCCTTGCAAACATGAGAATCAGAGCTCAATTAGTAGAACTTATATTTAAAAAAAAATTAGCTAGGGAAACTATGTGAGTTTGACTTAGGTTCTCTGCATATTCGTAATGGTTTTGTAGCTTAGTGCTGTAATAAGAAGCTCTGGTGAAACTCCTAATAATGAGTCCAGAGACTGTCTTTGACTTTTTTGCCTGCTTTTGGGACTCTTTTCTTCTCACTGGGTTACCTTGTTAAGCCTTAATATAAGGGTAGGTGCCTTATCTTATTGCAACTTGATATGCCAACTTGATATGTTTGGTTGATATCTCTGGGAAGCCTGTCCTTTTTTGAAGGAAAATGGAGGATGGGGATGGGAATGGAAGAGATGAACTTCAGTCAGGATGTAATATATGATTGATTAATTAATTATTTTTAATGGGAGAAAAAAGTATTCTTGTATAGAAACTTCCATGAACAATTCATTATCACTGGCATATATTTGAAATTTATTTTACCTAAAAAAATTATACCTATTCTAAACCAGCCCATGTTTCTTCATTCTCTATGCAAAATATCTCCTCTAAAATATCTTTTATTTCTGAAATACTTTAAAATTGATATAATAGGTGCTTTCATTGTATTGGTAGTCTTTATTACTAAGTAAACTTCAGACTTTATTAAATGTATTTTGAATCACTATTTTCTAGCAGCATAAATGAAAGAAAGTTTAAAGAAATGTTTTATCAAGTTTTCTTCTGTTCATATGCCATATTCCTTCAAATGACAATGACATTTAGAGGTTTCTGTTTCTGTGTACATCACACTTATAATGTAAAGTACCAGATTATGGCAATCAGTAGCTTTTAATACTGATATTATTCTTGGCACATTTTAAAAACAAACCTCAATAATTTTAGGGAGAAAAATACGTTTTGTGAGCATTATTATATTTTTAATATATTTGTAGCCAGCTAGAATGGTACATACTTGTAATTCCAACACTTGAGAGGTTGAAACAGGAGGATCCTAACTTAGAGGCTATCTTGGGCTACACAGTGAGTTTAGGCCAGCCTGAGCTACATGATAACATTGTGTTTCTAGAAACATAAAGAAAACAAGTTCCTCCTGGTTATTAAGATCTTGCTAAGTAATTTCTTTCATTTCTGCATATGAAAATTTAAAAAAAACAACAATAAAAAACAGAAAAATAAAACTCCACTGATTTTCAACATTCAGACAGACTTGAATTACAGAAGAATTTTTTACAAGACCTAAAGTTAGGGCCAACAACAACAAAATCCCTAATACAAGGGTACAAGGATGTACATTTCTAAAATGTGCTTTAATATATATATATATATATATATATATATATATATATATATGCTACCTTTAAGGTGGCCAGTGGCCTCAGGGTAAAGAGAAAAAAAAATGTGAGCTCAGGTGGGACATGGTCCTAATCTGATAATCTATGACAGATGAAGACAGGCTCTAGGCTAAAGCTCCAGCTTCTCCCTCAGGCATTTTTGCTGTCTTCAAGTATATGTAGATAACCAAGAGATGTGCAAGCTAGGGTCCAGGGTTACAAGTGGAGATTTAAGTTCCCAGATCATCCTGAGCTTATGAGGAAATGCTGCATTTCCTCTGGAGAAGCATTTTCTTGATTTATTTATACAAAGACTCCCACCTTTCTCCTCCTCCACCTCTCTCTGTATGTGCACATAACTTTATTGGTTGTAGAGAACACTCCCTCAAACACTGTCTAAGTTAACTATGCATTATTCACACATCTGAGTGGAGAAAGGAAAAGCCTAACTTCCTATCTGTTTCAGTTGCTTCTGAATAGACAGTTGAGGATCTGAAAACTGTAGATGTTTTAGCAATGTTGCTCCATCTTACTATCTGACAAATTTCCCTAGGTCACCCTATCAGAGGTGACTTAGTCCATAAAGTAATAAGATATGTGGAGAAATAACTAAAAGTTATCAAACCTCATTTTCAAATATATCCCCTATACAAATAGTAGACTAAAGAACCATTTTATTAGAAGAACAAAGGGGAAAACTCATAATGAACACTATGTAACAAGGTTTGCAGAACTATTTTCTCCAGGCAGAGGTTCAGTGTCAATAAATTAAGATAGGGCACCTTAACCTGCACTTTTGGTGGCTCCGTTTGCCCCCTACTCTCCACCCCATAGCTCTGCCTATCTCCCAAAAGGACTGCTCTAACCAGGGACACAGGTAGGACCCCACACACACCAACTGGGAGCCCACAAAGCTCAGCAGACTTGAGCTCCACCCTGTTGGGACCCAATTTCACTTTCAGTGTGCACCTCCATCTGCACTCACCCCAGAGCTGCAGCCTACCCTGCAATCCCACAGCTCTGCTAGTCTCACAGAGGCATGCTCTAAGCAGACACACCACTCTGCCTGCCTCCTGGGCAATCTGCTCCAATCCAGGACACCCAGGCCAGCTAACACCAGAAACAACAAGATGACTAAAAGCAAACACAAGAACATAATCAACAGAAGCCAATGCAATATGGTACCATCAGAACCCAGCTATCCTACTACAGCAAGCCCTGGATATACTAACACAAATTCCTTCTCATGAAGATTATAGAAGTCTTTTTTAAAAATACATATAAATAATTTCCTTAAAGAAATAGAGAAAAATACAATCAAAGAGGAAACAAGTTTAAAGAAATACAGGAAAATACAACCAAACAGGTGAAGGAATTGGACAAAACAGTCCATCTAAAGATGGAAATAGAAGCAATAAAGAAAACACAAATGGAGGCAACCCTGGAGATGGAAAATCTAGGAGAGAAGAGAACCTAAAGATGCAAGCATCACCAAAATAATACAAGAGATGAAAGAAAGAATGCCAGGCATAGAGATACCATAGAAGAAATTAGTACACCAGTCCAAAAAAAAAAAAAAAATGCCAGTTGTAAAGTTCTTAACCTAAAACATCCAGAAAATTTGGGACACAATGGAAAGGCTAATCCTAAGCATAATAGGAAGTTCAAAGGGCCAGAAAACATCTTCAACAAAATCATAAAAGAAAACTTCTCAAACTTAAAGAATGAGATAGCCATAAACACACAAGAAGCTTACAGAACACTGAATAGATTGGACCAGAGAAAGAAAAGAAAAAGAAAAAAAAAGATAATTAAAACACTAAATGTACAGAACAAAGAAAGAATATTAAAAGTTGCAAGGGAAAAAGACCAAATAACATATAAAGCCAGATCTATCAGAATTACAACTGACTTCTAAACAAATACCCTAAAAGCTAAAAGATACTGGACAGGTGTTTTGCAGGCCCATAACAGAGCACAGACATCAACACAGACTACTATACTCATCAAAACTCTCAATCACCATAGATCAAGAAAACCAAGATATTCCATGACAAAACCAAATTTACACAATATCTTTCTACAAATGCAGCCCTACAGAGGATAGTATAAGGGAAACTACAACATAAGGAGGTTAACTACACCCAAGAAAACACAAGAAATTAACCATCTCACAACAAACCCAAAAGAAGAGAATTACATACATATAGCAGTACCACTTCCAACAACAAAAATACAGGAACTTACAGTCATTGGTCATTACTGTCCCTCAATATCAATGGACTAAATCCATCAGTGAAATGATACATGCTAACAGACTGGGTTCATAAACAGGATCCAACTTTCAGCTGCATATAAGAAACACACTTCAGGAACAAAGATAGACACAACCTGAGAGTAAAGGACTGGGGGAAAAAAGTGCTGCAAGCAAGTGGTTCCAAGACATAAGTTGGAGTAGCCATTCAAATATCTAATAAAACAGACTTTCAACCAAAAGTTATCAAACGAGACGGAGAAAGATATTTCATCCTCATCAAAGGAAAAATCCATTAAGATGATGTCTCAATTCTGAAATTCTATATCCCAAATGCAAGAATGCCCACATTCAGAAAAGAAAATGTACTAAACTTCAAAGCCTAACACAATAAGAGTGGGAGACTTCATATCCCATCTCATTAATACAGGAAATAAAGACACAATGAAACTAACAGAAGTTATGACTGAAATGGATTTAGCAAATATCTATAGAACATTTCATGCCATATAGAAAATACCTTCTCAGTACCTCACAGAACCTTCTCCAAAATTGACCAGTATAACTGGACACAAAACAAGCCTCAACAAATAACCCCTTCAGTCTATCAGATCACCCCAGACTAAAGCTGGACTTCAACAACAAAAGAAACAGAAAGCCCAGATATTCATGGATATTGGAGAACTCTCTATGCAATGATAACTTGGTCAGGAAGAAATAAAGAAAAAAATCAAAGAGTAGAATTCATTAAAAATGAAGGCACAACATACCCAAACTTATGGAATACAATGAAACCCGTGTTAAGAGGAAAGTTCATAGCACTAAGTGCCTTTATAAAGAATTGGAAAAATCTTATACTAGCAACTTGACAGCACGTGTGAAAGATCTAGAATAAAAAGAAGCACACAAACCCTAGAGGAATAGATGCCAGAAAATAGTCAAACTTGGGTCTGAAATCAAACAATTAAAAACAAAGAGAACAGTACAAAAAAAAAATCAACAAAATCAAGAGCTGGTTCATTGAGAAAATCAACATGATAGATAAACCGTTAGCCAAAGTAACCAAAAAGCACAGAGACAGTGTCCAAATTAACAAAATCAGAAATGAAAAGGCAGACATAACGACATAAACTGAAGAAATTAAAAAGAATCATCAGGTCTTACTTCAAAAGGCTATACTCAACAAAACTGGAAAATCTAAATGAAATGGGTGTTTTTCTAGACAGATAACACTTACCAAAGTTAAATCAAGATCAGGAAACTAAAGAATTTCATAATGGTTACAAGCTAATAGCCAACATCTAAATTAAATGGAGATAAACTTGAAGCAATCCCATTAAAATCAGGGAGAAGACAAGACTGCCCACTCTTTCCCTATCTATTCAATACAATATTTGAAGTTCTAGATAGAGTAATTAGACAACAAAAGGAGATCAAGGGGATATAGATTAGAAAAGAAGAAGTCAAGGTATCACTATTTTCAGATGATATAATCTTATGCATAAGGAATCCCAAAATTCTACCAGAGAATACCTACAGCTAATAAACAACTTCAGCTGGATACAAATATAAATTAAAAAAAAATCATTAGCCTGCCTTTATACAAATAACGAAAGGGTCAGAGAAGGAAATTAGGGAAACAACACCAATAGCATAAATATTGCTTCACAATAGCAGTAAAAAATATAAAATATCTTGGTGTAACTCTGACTAAGCAAGTGAAAGATCTATATGACAAGAAATTCAAATGTTGAAGAAAGAAATCAAAGGAGACCTCAGAAGACAGAAAGAACTCCTATGCTCACAGATCAGTAGGATTAACATAGTGAAAATGGCCATCTTACCAAAATAATCTACAAAAACAGAAAAATTCCAACATATTTTTTTACAGAGCATGAAAGAGCAATTTTCAACTTCATGGGGAAAAATAAAAAAAAACCTAGGATATTATAAATAAGGCTGCTATGAACATAGAGGAGAATGTGTCCTTATTGCATGGAGCATCTTCTGGATATATGCCAAGGAGTGATATTGCTGGGTCCTCAGGTGGCACTATGTCCAACTCTCTGAGGAACCACCAAATTGATTTTCAGAGTGGTTGTAACAGCTTGCAGTTCACAATTCCACCAGAAATGGAGGAGAGTTTCCCTTTCTCCACATCCTCGCCAGCATCTGCTGTCACTATGGAAGAGTTAGGAGAAGGATTGAAGGAACTGAAGAGAATGACAACTCCACAGGAAAACCAACAGTGTCAACTAAACCCTGGGAGCTCCCAGAGACTAAGCCACCAAGCAAAGAGCATAGACAGGCTGGTCTGAGGTCCTGGCTCATATGTAGCAGAAGTCTGCCCTATTTGGCTTCCGTGGGAAAGGATGTGCCTAATTCTGTAAAGACTTGATGCTGGTGGTGGGTCTTAGAATATACAAGGACCTTCTCTCAGAGGTGAAGGGAAGAGGAGATGGGCAAGAGCTCTGTGACTTATTTGTTTCTTCAGTGTCTAACAGGTCTATTTCCCTCTGTCCTTCCTCTATAGCTTGTGTCCACTAACATCCTGATAGTGGTAGTTGTGTACAATAGGTACATTTACGCATCATCCAAAAGCAGAGACTTTTCTAAGTGCTTCTGTGCTACTGAGGATACTATGATTGATGTGGGTCTCCATCACTAACCTCTGAGTTAAAAATAGCTCTCATAAAGTAGAATATTTTTAATTCCTGTATCTACTTTGCTGAATACATATTTAAGAAAATACAAAATCTTGCAAGTTGATTTTATCTGCCAAGTCAGAATTTTTCTTCCAAAACTGTGTGTATGTTGAAATAGATATGTATATTTATAATTTCAAACATGGTTTACACTTTTCTAATTTCTTCCCATCAACCAATATTTATAAGCATATTAATTTGAAAGTCAATCTGAGATGGGCATATGATTTCTAGATAAGAAAACACAGATGGTGGCATGATTTTTCTGCAGACTATTTTTATATTGACTCTCTTACAGGCAATCTGTTTCATCAGCTTTCCAATGGGTCCTCAGTACAAAGAATTCCAAAAGAGAAAATTTTCAAGATTCCAAAAATTCTTGGCTATGAACAGATTCAGAAAGCATAGCTTACTCCCTGCCAAGCCTCTAGAATGTGTCAACTTAAGAATAAAGCTTAACATTTTCTCTCCAGCCCCTGCAAAGAACCTGGTTGTTGTGAGATACTGGTGTGGCTTTGGGCCATAGGGGTAATGAAACATTGCTACTGAGTGTGATGAAAATGTATCAGGACCTGGTACTTTGAGAAAATCAATAAAATAGATAAACCCTTAGCCTGACTAACTAGAGGACACAGGGACAGTATCCTAATTAACAAAATCAGAAATGAAAAGGGAGACATAAAAACAGAATCTGAAAAAATAAAAAAAAAATCATCAGATCCTACTGGAAAAAGCCTATATTCAACATAACTGGAAAACCTGGTTAAAATGGACAATTTTCTAGACAGATACCAGGTACCAAAGTTAAATCAGGATCAGATTAATGATCTAAACAGTTCCATATCCCCTAAAGAAATTGAAACAGTCATTAACAGTCTCCCAACCAAAAAAAAAAAAAAAAAAAGCCCAGGACCAGATGGGTTTAGTGCAGAGTTCTATCAGACCTTCAAAGAAGACCTAATACCAATACTCCTCAAACTATTCCACAAAATAAAAACAGAAGGTACTCTACCCAATTCGCTATATTAAGCCATAATTACTCTCATATATAAACCACACAAGGACCCAACAAAGAAAGAACACTTCAGACCAATTTCCCTTATGAATATCAATGCAAAAATATTCAATAAAATTCTCACAAACTGAATCCAAAAACATATCAAAACAATAATCAATCATGATCAAGTAGGCTTCATTCCAGGGATGCAGGGATGATTCAACATATGGAAATCCAGCAGCATAATCAACTATATAAACAATTTCAAAGAAAAAACATGTAATCATTTCACTACATGCTGAGAAAGCATTTAACAAAATTCAATACCTCTTCATGCTAAGTCTTGGAAAGATCAGGAATTCAAGGGCCATACCTAAAGATAGTAAAAGCAATATACAGCAAACCAGTAGCCAACATCAAACCAAATGAAGAGAAACTTGAAACAATCCCACTAAAATCAGGGACTAGACATGACCACTCTCTCCCTACCTATTCAATATAGTTCTTGAAATCCTAGTCACAGCAATTAGACAACAAAAGGAGATCAAAGGGATATAAATTGGAAAGGAAGAAGTCAAAATATCACTATGTGATAGTATACACAAGTGACCCCAAATAGTCCACCAGAGACCTCCAAAACCTGATAAGTAACTTCAGTGAAGTAGCTGGATATAAAATTAACTCAAACAAATCAGTGGCCATTCTCTACACAAAGAATAAGCAGATTGAGAAAGAAACTAGGGAAAACAACTCTTTTCATAATAGTCACAAATAATATAAAATACCTTGGCATGACTCTAAGCAAGTGAAAGATCTGAATGATAAGAATTTCAAGTCTCTGAAGAAAGAATTCGAAGAAGATCTCAGAAGATGATCTCCCATATTCATGGATTGGAGGATTAATATGAAAAAATGGTCATCTTGCCAAGAGCAATCTACAGATTCAATGTGTTTTCCATCAAAATCCCAACTCAATTCTTCACTTAGAGCAATTTGCAAATTCATCTGAAATAACAAAAAACCTAGGATAGTAAAAAATCTCCTCAACAATAAAAGAACTTCTGGTGGAATCATCATCCCTGACCTAAAGGTGTACTACAAAGTAATTGTGATAAAAACTGCATGGTACTGGTACAGGTAGATCAATGGAATAGAATTGAAAATGTAGAAATGAACCCACACACCTATGGCTACTTGATATTTTACAAAGGTGCTAAAAGCATCCGGGGGTGGGGGAGACAGCATTTTCAACAAATGGTGCTGGCTCAACTGGCAGTTAGCATGTAAAAGAATGCAAATCGATCTATTCTTTTCTCCTTGTACAAAGCTCAAGTCCAAGAGGATCAAGGACTCTGGAAGTCAGTTTGGGGGTTCCTCAGAAAATTGGACATAGTAGTACCTAAGGACCCAGGAATACCACTTCTTGGCATATACCCAGAAGATGCTCCAACATGTAATAAGAACACATGCTCTACTATGCTCATAGCAGCCTTATTTATAATAGCCAGAAGCTGGAAAAAACCCAGATGTCCCTCAACAGAGGAATGGATACAGAAGATGTGATATATTTACACAATGGAGTACTTCTCAGCTATTAAAAACAATGAATTTATGAAATTCTTAGGAAAATGGAAGTAGAAAAAAATCATCCTGAGTGAGGTAACCCAGTCACAAAATAACACACATGGTATGCACTCACTGATTAGTGGATATTAGCCCAGAAGCTCAGTATATCCAAGATGCAATTCACAAACCACATGAAACTCAAGAAGGAGGAAGACCAAAGTGTGGATACTTCCATCCTTCTTAGCAGGGGGAACAAAATGTCCATGGAAGGCATTACAGAGACAAAGTGTGGAGCAGAGACTGAAGGAATGACCATCCAGAGACTGGTCCACCTGGGGATCCATCCCATATACAATCACCAAACCCAGATACTATTGTGGATGGCAACAAGTGCTTGCTGACAGGAGCCTGATATAGTTGCTGCCTGAAAGGTTATGCCGGTGCCTGACAAATACAGAACTGGATGCTACAGCCATCCATTGGACTGAGCACAGGGTTCCCAATGAATGAGCTAGAGAAAGGACACAAGGAGCTGAAGGGGTTTGTAGCCCCATAGGAAGAACAACAATATAAATGGAACAGTGCCCCCAGAGCTCCCAGGGACTAATCCATCAACCAAAGAATATGCATGGTGGGACTCCTGGCTCCAGCTGCATATGTAACAGAGGATGGCCTTGTCAGTCATCAATGGGAGGAGAGGCCCTTTGTCCTGTGAAGGCTCTATGCCCCAGTATAGGGGAATGACAGTGCCAGGAAGCAGATGTATTTTGGTTGGTGAGCAGGGTGAGGGGAGAGGAGATAGGGGGGTTTTCATTCGGGAAACCAGGAAAAGGATTCCATCCTTATTATTCTTAGGTTTGGGTTTTTCATAGTGTCCCAGATTTCCTGGCTGTTTTGTATCAGAAAGTTTTTAGAGTAAACATTTTCTTTGACCAAAGCTTATATCTTTTATGCTTGAAATCCTCTCTTCCATCCTTTGTATTCTGTTGGTGATGCTTGTATCTGTAGTTCTTGTTTGCTTATCTAGATTTTCTATTTCCAGATTTTTTTTTCAGGTTGTATTTTCTTATTTCCATTTTCAGGCCTTGAACAGTTTTATTCATTTCTTTAAACTGTTTATATGCTTTTTCTTGGCATTTTTTTTTAAAAAAAGGGATTCATTAATTTCCTCCAAATGTTTGTGTTTTCCTGGATTTTTTTTTTCATTTCATTTTAAGTGAACTTTGTCACCATCATAAAGCCTATTATTACATCTTTTTCTTGTGTTTCACATGTGGTAGAATATTCAGGACTTGTTGTAGTAGAATAGCAGGGCTCTGCTTTGGTGAAATATTGTCTTGGATGTTGAAGATTGTGCTTTTAGGCAACTGAGTTTGGGAAGATTATAGGTCTACGTGTTAATTTCTTGAGTTTGGGTTGTTGGATGTACCTTTTGTTCCTTGGTTTCTGTTTTCTTTCTGATCTTCTGGATGGTAGGTCTGTGGTAGAGCAGGTGTCTCCACCCACATTGGTGTATGGAATAAGGAGAAGAATCACAGCTCAAATATCAAGAAAATAGAATCCACAAAATCACAGAAGAAAATGTTACTACCCTAAGAAAGGAAATGTCTATAAAGGAACAAGAAAGCTTACAGAACACCAAATAAATTGGATCAGAAAAGGAAGTCCCTTCACCAACCAATAATCAAAACACTCAACACACAAAAGAAAGAACGTATATTAAAAGCTGCAAGGGAAAAAGTCAAAGTAACATATAAGCCAGACTTCCTAGAATTACAGCTGACCTGTCAATGGAGACTCTGATAGCAAGAAGTGCCTGGACAGATGAGCTGCAGACTCTAAGGGACCACGGGTGCCTGTCCAAACTACTATATTCAGCAAAACTTTCAATCACCCATGGAACATACAAGATATCTCATGATTAAGTCAAATTTAAGTAATATATATCCACAAATCCACCCTGATAGAAGGTACTAGAAGGAAAACTCCAGCATAAGGATGTTAACTATACCCACCAAAACATAGGAAATAGTCTCACACCAGCAAAAACAAAAGAAGAAATGAAGACATGCATACAATCACACACACACACACACACACACACGCATGCACACATACATGCACACACCACCACCACCATCAACAACAACAACAACCACAAAAATAACAACAAAATAAAAGGAATCAAAAAAATCATTGCTCATTAATATATCAATATCAATGGGCTAGACTTCGCAATGAAATGACATGTAATAAAAGAGTTAATTTGAAAACTTGGCCTACATCCAAGAAACACACCTCACCATCTAGGATAGAATGAACTCACGGTAAATGGTTGAAAAAGATATTTCAAATAGATAGACCCAAAAAGCAAGCTAGTGTAGCTATTCTAATAGCTAACAAAATAGACTTTAAACCAAAATTAATCAAATGAGATGGAAAAGGACCTTACATACACATCAAAGGAAAAAAAATCTACCAAGATAGCATTTCAGTTCTTAACATCAATGTCCCCAAATTCTAGGGAACCCACCTTTGTAAAAAAAAATAGTAAAAGCTTAAAACATACATTGAACCTCACATATTAATAGTGGGAAACTTCAACACCCCACTCTCACCAATGGATCCAGATGAAACTTAACAGAAAAATATTAGACTTAACAAACATTACGAACAAAATAGACCTAACAGACAGTGACAGAACATTTCATCTAAACACAACAGAATATGCCTTCTCAGCACCTCACAGAATTTTCTCCAAAATTGACCATTTACTCAGTCACAAAATAAGTTCAACAGATAAAAGAAAGTTGAAATAACTCCCTCTAACCTATCAGACCACCACATATTAAAGCAGGATATCAACAACAGAAAAAACAGGAAGAAACAACCCATAAAACTCAACAACTCTCTACTGAATGAAAAATGGGTCAACACAGAAATAAAGAAATTAGACTTTCTAGAATTCAATGAAATTTATTACACAGCATATCCACTGGGGGGAAAAGACAGCATCTTCAACAAATGGTGATGGTCAAATTGGATGGATTCATGTGAAAGAATCAAAATAAATCAATATTTATCACCCTGCACAAAGGTCAAGTCCATGTGGATCAAAGACCACAACATAAAACCAAATACAATAATCCTGATAGAAGAAAAAACGGAAAACTGCCTTGAATGAAATGGCACAGGAAACAACTTCATGAGTGGAATGCTCATAGTACAGGCAATAAGATCATCAGTTAATAAATGGAATTCCAACTATAGGGTTGCAGACCCCTTCAGCTCCTTGGGTACTTTCTCTAGCTTCTCCATTGGGGGCCCTGTGTTCCATCCAATAGGTGACTGTGAGCATCCTAACCAGCACCCTCAGAGCTTGTGTCTCTAGCTGCATATGTAGCAGAAGATGGCCTAATCGGCCATCACTGGGAAGAGAGGCCCCTTGGTCTTGCAAACTTTATATACCCCAGTACAGAGGAACACCAGGGCCAAGAAGTGGGATTGGGTAGGTAGGGGAGTTGGGTGCGGAGGGTATAGGGGACTTTCGGGCTAGAATTAGAAATGTAAATGAAGTAAATACCTAATAAAAAATGGAAAACAAATAAATGGAATTCATGAAACTTAAAAGCTTATGTAAAGAAAAGGAATCTATCAATAGGACTGTCTTAGGGTTTCATTGCTGTGAAGGGACAACATGACCAAAGCAACTCATAAAGGCAAACATTTAATTGAAGCTGGCTTACCATTTCAATTTAGTCCATTATCATCGTGGCAGGAAGCATGGCAGTATCTAGGCAGACATGGTGCTAGAGGAGCTAAGAGTTCTATATCTTGATCTACAAGTAGCAGAAGAGGACTTGTTCCTGAAAAGTAGCCAACAGAAGGCTTTCATACTAGGTGGAATTTGAGCATTGGAAACCTCAAATCCCACCTCCATCTTGATACAATTTATCCAACAAAGTCACACCTACTCTAACATGGCCATACCTCCTGATATTTCCACTCCCTATGGTCAAACATTCGAACACATAGGTCTTTGGGGGCATAAATATTCAAACCACCACAAGGACAAAACATCAGATTATAGAATGTGAACCATTCTGTGGACTTTTACCAACTCCACATCTGACAGAGAACTAATATCCAAAATATATAAAGAACTAAACAACTGAACATCACCAAACCAAACAAATCCAGTTTAAAGATGGGGTACAGCTCTGTACTGAGAATTCTCAACAGAAGAATTCTTAAATGGCTGAGAAACAAAGAAATGTTTAACATCCTTAGCCATCAGGGAAACGAAAATGAAAATGACTTTGAGATTACATCTTAACCTGCTTATACATGTCAGATTGACTAAAATCTATAACACAACTGACATCTCATGCTGTCAAGGAAGTAGAGCAAAGGAGCACTTCTCTGTTGCTGATGGAAGTACAAACTTATACAGCCACTGTCAAAATCAATATGGTTGTTCCTCAAACAATTGGGAATGGATCTACCACAAGACACAGCAATACTACTCTTGGGCATATAACCAAAGGATACTCTATCCTATTACAAGGACACTTATTAAACCATGCTCACTGCTTCCTTATTCATGAACTCTTATTATGGCTGCTTTTAATGTCTGCTTGCAACAAATTAGAATCACCTGATAGCCTTCCAGAGCTATATTGAGACAACTGAAGTACCCCACCTTATGGACTATGCAATTTCCCAGTAAAAGACAGCAATTCTGGGAGTTCTCTGTTGAAGCATCTGTCTAAGGACTAAGTACTGGGTTCCTAGTATCTCTGATGTGGTTTGGCTATCATTGTTATTTTAAAGCTCATTTATATATATGCTGTGTCATAGCAACAGACACAAATAGCAATGAAAATGGTTGAAAGACTTCACAGTAGCAAATTTGGAGGAGTAAGAGGGTGCTTTGGGCACACAGAAAATGACTTACTATGGTTAGCTCTGGTTTTGTTGTTGTTGATGTTGTGGTTTTATTAAAAATACTGTATCCTAAAAATTTTAGTTAAGATTAGAGTTATAAAATATTTTTTATCACTTTCTGTTCTTAAATAACTAACAATGAGGAAAATAGGTTATTGTATAAACTTTATTTCAAAGGCATTTTAAGACTAATAATACTCTAAAGAACCACTGTAAAGTAAATAATATAAAGCATTCTAAGCTTAGATTTTTCAAAACCTACTTTAGTAAGATTTCTCAAACACTTCAATTCCCCTTCTAATCCACTATACAAAGATATGGGAGAAAAGATGGTAAATAGGACAAAAAGATGTAGACCTGTTTAGAAGTTGTTCTTTGCAGCAACTAGAATCTTCATTGTCAGGCTATCAACAATCCAGTTCAAAAGTTTCACCAAGCATAATCAAAGTGGCAGCATGACCCAGCAGAAAAATTCAGGCCTCCACTGAATTGTCAGGAGTCAATGGGAGTGAGCAGGCTCAGCTGGAATGCCTTGAGAAGTTTTCTGCTGTGCCTCTTCCAATGAAGTGAGGATTAGCAAAGAAGCAAGACCAACACTAGCTATGCCAGCACCTAGTCACTGTCTGTTGGGTCCTACTTATATTCTCTCTCAACTTCAAGAATCCCCTTGTTTCAGCAAAACATCATATGAGTCTGCTTGAGCAAAACATCACAGGTGTGCATCACATGACACAAACAGAACTATCCACATCAAAGCACCACTGCTATGCTTTTAAGAGTATTGACTGCTAAGCTAAGAACTACAGATATGCACAAATCAATTGGTAAGTCAAGTGTAAATGCACCTTGCCCTATATGAAAGCAAGATACAAAAAGTAATAACTCAATAATCACCCATCACATATTTACCAATGCTTTCAGTACAACTTTAAGGATTCTTTTTTTGATTGTATGTGTGTTGTTATTTTGCCTGTATATATGACAGTACACCATATACATGCACCGCCTGCCAAAGTCAGAGAGGGCTTTGGATCCCCTGGATCTGGAGTTACAGATAGTTGTGAGCTGCTGTGTGGTGCTGGAAATCAAACGCAGGTACTCTAGAAAAGCAGGCAGTGAATGCTTTTAAATGCTGAGCATTTCGGTAGCCCCTTTAGAGATGTTTTAATTCTCCTTTGAGTGAATCATTAAATGTTTCCTCACATTTCAGCTGTAAGTTTTCTACTAAGGTGTTAAGTCAAGAAGGTGACATTTATCATGACTGAACTTTTCTGAGAGTAACCATCTACTCTCTGATTGGAGTTAAGCCCTATTCAACAAGAGGGAACCCATGCACAAGAATGTGAACATAGCCAAAAATCCATGACTGGGGTGATCTTAGGTCTTAGAGAGCAATTTACTATTGTTGTTCAGCTAAATTGGTTTAGTTCCAAGCTGTAATCTAAATGTTTATGTTTATTCTCATATAGACAAATGCTACTCTCAACTTTAATCAGAAAATCTTCTCTTTGCAATGAGTGATGATGAATATAAAAATATGCAGCTGTTCAAAATGCTGAGGATAACTGTTCATCCCTAAACTGGATATTTGTACCATCTCTCTAATGTTCAGGGAACATTATAGAAGAAGAGATGGAAAGAAAGGGAAAGCTGAAAGATCGGGAGAAAGACTTTGAAACGCTATCTTCTGGGCATCATGCAGCCAATGTGCTTGTGACTTTATAGCACCTAAGGAGACCTGTGATGGGTCTGCACAGGACTGGGTCTGTCACCAGTCAATCAGTGAATGGCGAGGCTCACAGGGCCTCCCCACTCTGTACTTAACTATGGGCTACTGATGGCTTCAAGGGGAAGGGCAGCCTTCACCTTTAAATGGGCACATAGACTTCAATAGATACTCTGAACCCAAGGTAATAAAAATGACTCCATTTCAATAAGTTACAAAACAAAAAGTTATAAATATAATAAAGGAATTTTTGGGAGGAAGGGAAATAATGTGGTAAGAAAGAGGTAAGAAATCAGAAAGCATTTCATACATGCATAAAATTGTCAAGGAACCGATTTAATGTTATTTTTTGAAAAGGATCTGACATTCTTGAAAGCAATATATATATATATATATATATATATATATATATATACATACATACATAAAGGAACACTATAAATATACACTTTTTTTGTGCTTAAATTTCAATACCACATGATGTTTCAATGCATTCTTCTCTGGAATAATAAAACATGGGACAAAAGTAAAGGTGCAAATGTAAAAATGATTGGCCTAGAAAGGCATTCTTTCCCTCTGGAAGTCTAAATTTTTGTTTTGAACTATTAAACCTAATTTTATGGCCAATCTTGCAACCAACTTTGGGCAACTTATCATTATTATGTAAATGGAGGCAGAAATTTGCCTAAGTACAGTGAATATTTATATAATTATAAAAAGATGGATTCAGACCAATCATTAAAACCACTTGGAACTTGATTTTCTAAAGGTAAAGCTAATATACACTCAATGATACAGCTCTAATGCACATCAAATAAGCTTTGAATAATTAATAAGAGACACTGATGGAGTATGGTACACAGTAGAAGCAAAATGTCTATTAATTTGTGGCATTAACAGCCTATATCAGTCCCATGAGAGCAATTGCTAGGTTTGTATACATATTCCTTTATATTCCCTTTAAAGAATAGTGACTTTTAAATGTCTTTTCCATGTTTATAGAGTAACTAGGAGTTATTGTAAAGCCTTGATACTATGATGGAAAAAAAAAAAGTTTCCAGACTAAAACTTATTCACATCAGTGGTGAGGAAGCCACTACAGGTAACAAAGAGAATAGGAGTGGAAACTGTTTTTCACTCTGGCTACAATGAGCAAACAGATGTCTCTATTAACATGGGAATCTGTTTTAGAACTTCAAAGAAACAAGTAAAATCGTTGAAACAGAATTCCCAAAAGATCATTAAAGATCAATGATTTCTGAAGTACCATAACTATGAAGAGATATAACAATAAGTGGAGTATTAGGATTTTCCAGGTTACTGACTGGAAAGAATTGCTAGAAATCAAAGTAGTATCCAAGAGTCTTTAGGACTTGAGAAGACAGACAGACCAAAGATTGTGAGAAGACAGGGTGCCGAGGAGAAAAATTGTATGGAGATGGAAATAGAGACCTCCATAGGTCTGTTCCTAGATGTTCCTCTCCTGGTCTTCAACTGAGGATAGATCATACACATGAACAGCCTGGAAGAATAGGCAAAGCAGGATCCTGTGCTCATGCAGAGATAGGAATAAATAGAAAACCATTTGTGGGACATTGAGAAAAACACTCCAACGGATTTTGTCTCTAAAAATAGATAAAAATTAAATCAAGTTTGATTGCTTCTTTAGTTTAATCTAAACTAAGCAAAATAAGTCTGTGCTATTATCCTTGAGATGCCTAATGTCTGGAATCAAAAACAGAGAATAGGAATATTTACAGGAATACATTTCCAAAAGATACCACCCGAGATAAAATGTGTGATTCTAGCATCTAATGAAAACCTTAAAGGAAGTAAAATATGGCCCATAATTAGGAAGAAAAACTCTTCCTAATTCTTGTTCCCAGGAAGGTGGATGAATTGGGGGCTGATCTTCATTCTGGGCAGTAGGTGAGTGCTTTTTCTCCCTTCCCTCCCCTCCCCTCCCCTCCCCTCCCCTCCCCTCCCCTCCCCTCCCCCTTCTTTCTTTCTCTTTCTTTCTCTCTCTCTTTCTTTCTCTCTTTCTCTCTTTCTTTCTCTTTCTTTCTCTCTCTCTCTTTCTCTCTTTCTTTCTTCTTTCTTTCTTTCTTTCTTTCTTTCTTTCTTTCCTTCTTTCTTTTTTTCTTTCTTTCTCTTTTTTATTTCCCAGATTTGGGATGAGTAACAGCTTTTTTCATTGCTTTTTGGTGCTATCTTGGTAAAAAGGTGAATCTTCAATTGTTCACCTTTTTTAAATATAACATCAGGGAAAGTAGAAATGTTCAGTCTGTAATGATCAGCTAATGATGTGAATTATATTTATTGATTTTGAAAGATTGAGCTAAATTTGCCTTCTGGAAACAATCCCTACTTTATTGTTGCATCTTGCCTTTTAATGTGTGTTGTTGGGTTCAGTTTGCACAACTTAGAAGAATATTATGATTGTTGGTATTTATTAGCTTTCAATTCTCTGGAGAAGTTTGTGTCAAACTGATAATTTTTTTCCCTCAGATCCCACTTAGAATTAACCACTGAAGTCATTATCATTCACCTTTAAAGTTGTTTGGCATTTAAATTCCCTTTGAGTGAGGATTATCCCTCCCTCCCTCCCTCTCTCCCTTCCTCCTCCTCCCCCTGTGTGTCTGTGTGTGTGCTCATGTGAGTGCTCACATGCATGTACATATGTCTGTCTGTCTGTCTGTCTTTCCCACATCTTCTTCTCTCTGTATTTGGGTGGAGATCACAGGAGAACCTCAGTTGTTGATCATTAAGTGCTTCCCCCTTTTAGTTTGTGTGTTTATGTCAGAGTCTCTCAGTGGCCTGAAACATTACCATGTAAGTCTATTTGACTTGCTGGCCCCAAAGCTTCCAGGAATCTGCCTGCATCTGCTTCCCTTCTTTCCTTGGTAGGATAGTAGACATCCACCATCACCTGGATTTTTAGTGACTTTTGGGGATTCCTACTAAGACCCACATATTTGCAAGGTAATCACTGTATCCACTGAGCCATCTCCCAGGACCTGTAGGAAGATTCTTAGTTAAAAATTAATTGCCTTAATAGACAGATCCCTAAGCAGGTTAGCTATTTCTATTCATCATGTCTGATATTTAGTAATTTGTGTCTTCCAAGACATTTGTATATTTATCTCTCTTTTCGATTTATAGGTGTGGAATCTTTCCTTATGCCTGCAGACTCTATGGCAATATATCTTTCCTTCCTTATATTGGCATTTTGTTTTTCTCTTTGGTTTGTTTGTTTGTTTTTGTTTTTGTTTTTGTTTTTTTTTAGCCTGGCTAGAATTTTGTGGATTATAGGCTCTTTTCCAAGATTCACTATGTATTTTATTTTTCTATTATTGTTTTGGTGTTCTATTTTGTTGGTTTCCACTCTGATCACTCTTATTTTACTTTTAATTTCTATCATTTAATTTTCTCTTCTGTTTTGAACTACCCCAGCTGGAAATAAAATATGATTTGGTTCTTTTATTTCCAGTATAGGCATCCAGTGTTACGTGTCTTCTTGTAGATCCTACTTTAGTGATATATCCAGTGTTCAGCTTCATTTACCTTTCATTTTCAAATACTTTCTGATTTATTCTTTAATTTTCATAGTATATTCTACTTATTTAATTCTTTTAATTTTTACACACTTGCAGTACAGGTTAGTCAGTCTTCTGTAGTTATGACAAAATGTCTGGAAAATCAACTTACAGGAAAAATGGTTATTTTGGCTCATGGTCTTGGAATTTGGAGGCTTACTCAGTGTACTTCATTGTTTTGAGCAGCCAGCAATGCTGTCCACAATGTCAGAGATCATGCATAGAAGCAAAACTGCTTACTTCATGGAAGTAATTTGGCTAATAATAGTTCACATTTTATTTAAAAAATGCATTTGTTGGTCTTCTTTTCATTTGTTTTGAGATAAAGGTGTTTTGTTCTCTTTAGAGTTCTGTCCGATTTGTTTGGTTTTGTTTGCTTTATTTTGAAGTACCATTGTTAGGTATCTGGCATGTTTCAGATTATCAAAGTCCTTTGATGAGTTGACATAACTTTACCACTTAAAATATTACTTTTTCTCCTTAGTAACATTCTTTTCATCCATCTCTGCATGTCTTCTTTATGGTTCTATTGTTGTGATGACATACCATGACCAAGGCAGTTAACTGAATAAAGGCAGTTAGTTAAATAAAAGAATTTAATTGAAGACTTGTTTACAGTTCCAGAGGTTGAGTCCATTATTGTCATGGCTAAGAGTAAACTAGCAGACACAGTGTTGGAGAAGTAGCTGAGAGCTTACATGTTGAAACAACAAACACAAGGAAAACAGAGAGACACTGGAAATGGTGTGGACTTTTGAACAACAAAGCCCATGCCCAGTGACAAACCTTCCACAAAGCCATACCTTCTAATCCTTCTCAAACAGTTACACTAACTGCAGATCAAACATTCAAATGTATTTGCCTGTGGGGGCCATTCTCATTCAAATGCTCATACCACACTATATGATATAATAATTCCTCCAGATGTCTTTTGATGAGTGTTAATATACTTAGACTTAATTATTTTCAAACTTCATTGTATTCCCTTAATCAAATTATTAAGTATAACACTTTGCCCTGTTTTTTTGATGGCTCTGTAAAGTGTGCAATATATATCATCAGTTAAAGTCAACCTTCAAGTGATGATATACTCTTTTATACATGTGTGTAACAGACTCTTTTAGGCTTAATGGGCAAAGGTGCTTGTTAGCAAGCCTGAAGACCTGAGTTCAGGCCTCAAGACCCACATAGCAATATGAGGATTTCACTTCAACAGGAATATTGTAACACACACACACTATAAATAAATGTAATAAAATTAATATTTTAATATGTGATATATAATACATAGTAATAATGTGTAAAATAAAATGTAATAAAAATAAAAAGAATCTTTCAGCAGTGCGCTTTTATTTATTCCCTCTTGGTCTTTATGGGTTTTTGGCATGCAATAAACTTTTACATGTGTAATAAATTTCATAACACATTATTTTCAACATTATTCTAAGAAGTCAATTATTTTCAAAAGGATTTAAATAACTGGTATTTATTTTTGTATTTCACAAAATTAACACGTCCATTGCTTCTTCTGTGTCTGTACAGGACTCCCTGTGCTATTTACCCTCTGTTTTAAGAAGTCAGTAACATTTTTGTGTCATGGTTTTCTGTTTGTTTGTACTTTCAGCTTACTATTTTATTTGTCAAAGCTACAGAGCCAATGCTGATACACTGCTATTTACACTCCGACTATTTGAATTAAATCATTTTGTCCATTTATGGTGTCTTCTGTAACAAGGATTGATTATAGCTATGACACTGCATTTGTCATGTCTTCTTAGTCTACTCTTGTCTGGAATAGTTTCTTTGTTTTTGTAGTCCTTCTCCCCCTCCTCCTACTCTGTCTCCTCTTCCTCCTCATCCTCCTTCTAGTTTTAATGCTTTCAGAGGTTATTGATCAAGTATTTTTTAAGATACGCTCTCAAGTGAGTTTTGTATATGTTTTCTTTTCATTCAACTGTAATATGTTTTAAAAAGATAACCATAGATGCTTTTTATCAGATCATATCAGAGTATACAAAATAACTACCTCCCACTTAACTTCCCTCATATTATTTTATTAACTATATCTTTCTGTATCTTGGTTTTGTTTGTTTGTTTGTTTTAAAGCACTATTTTAGTTTTAGTTTTTCAAGATGTTAAGGTTCTCTCACCCATGAATGAGTATTCATGATTTCAAAGTGCCAGTGCTATCATTTGTATGTAATATGTCATAGTGACTCAAAGTTTCATGTGATTGGAGGTTTGGTTCCTAGAATCCAAGGACTGGGAAGTAATTGAATCTGTAAGAGGTGGAATCCAGTTGTTGGTCCTGAGTTAGCTCTAGGAAAACTTTCAAAAAACAGGTCTTTCCTGCTGCTTTGAGTTTCCCCAAGAGGATCATTATAAACTGTTGTAATCCCAACACTTAGGAAGCTGAGGCAAGTGGATTTCTGAGTTTAAGGGCAGCTTGGGCTACATAGAGAATTCCAAGCCAATTAAGACATGAAGACAGCAACAACAGCAGTAGCAGCAGCAACAACAAGAGCAACAATCCCCCACCCACACATGCACACCAATAAACATAAGAGGGTGGCTATAAAAAAAGTAGCTGGATCCTCCCAGTCTTCCATACTCCTTTGAAGATATAATCATTTGTTTGCTTATGATATTGATCCATTTGGAAATATTTTAGTCATTATCCCTTCAAACATACACTTTCTATATAATTCCTTTCAGGAAATCCAATAAAAAGTATATGAGGCCACCTGCAATTTGTCTTCAAGCTCACTAATACTTTCTTGTGCAGTTACTCTTCTACATTAAGAACGCCAAGAATATGTTTGTCATCTCAAACACTTTTATTTTCCTTTCTAAAGAGTGATTGGGATCTTGGCAATATTCTTCATGGCTCTATTTAAAATAATTGATAGTTTCCTAGCTTTTTGAAAAATTTTAAATATTCTTCTCTAGTACTAACTATGCCATGCATGTAATTTCTAAATGTGTACACAAAAGGGCAGACATGCAATATATATATATGAAAACACAAAAAGGGGAAAATTGCTTTGTTTTTTAAAAGGGTATATCTGATTGGATGTCATGTGTCATAGGACTATGAACATTTATTTTAAAGATATAAAATGTATCTAAATTTTAAAATATTTTACACCTATTAATAACTTGAATTTCCCCATAGTTAAATTTGGATTCTGTTCAAGATCTAACTATTTCCAACTTTTATCAACCAGGTCACGGGTCATAATACCTAATTATTCTTTCAGATTTAATTAGAATACCCATTCCCTTGACTAGAGGAGCTGACTATAATTATGTCCAAATAATAAAGAAATTAACAGAGACTACGTTGCTATTTCAGCAATAAAAAACAAATTTAATTCTCATGGTATACACTACTATTTCTGGGAATAAGCAAATAATCTTTCAAGTTTTTCATGCCAATAATATTTCAAGTTACCTAAATTAAACAAAGTGTGCCCCCAAAGTCCACTTTATTTCCTTAGTTATTTGCCAAAATAATCATAGCAAAAATGCAACCTAAGCAAATACCCGAATTCCTTGGACCCAAGAATATTTGTTAAGTCTTCCTAAGAAAAAAATCATTTAAAGTGTTCATTTTCACATTGCTACAGCGATTCACCATAGTTTCTAATGTCCTGCGATTCCTTACATTGTTGGAGCTATGAGTGCATTACAATCATCTACCCAGGTAAGTTAAGTCACAACTACCCAAAAACCAAATAAGAAAATGACAGACTGTTAAAGCAAACAGAAGGGTTACTTTGATCCTAGAATCTTTAAGGTTTTTTTTTTTTTTTTTTTTGGGTGTTCTTTTTTTTTGTTTGTTTGGTTTTTTGTTTTTTGTTTTTAGTCACTGAATGGTTTGTTTTAGGAATTCAAGAGTGGTTTAATACCAAATATATATTAAAATAATTCAACACATTTGGCAAAGTGAAAAAGATATTCAATCATCTTGACTAAACACTAAAAATATGTTTCATAAATTTAGTATTTAATTATATTCAAACAGAAGTCAAAGCAATTCCTGTAATTTTGTCTTAAAGATTATTTTGAGATAAAAGCCAATAGAATACTCAACCGTGTTAGAACTGGTCAGGTTAACACTGCAGGCCAAACTGATGAGAAGTTCATGATCACTGAATGCATTTAAGAAAAAGCAACAGAAGCTAATCACATTTACATCTTTTTTTTACAGATATTGCAGACACTTTTAAATCCCAATAATATATTACTATAACACATTCTGTTATCACTCTTTTTTTTGTTTGTTTGTAGAACATGCTTTTAATATTTTCAATTCTTAATATTCAACAAACAATAATTATTTAAAGATATATTTCATTGTTATGTTTCCCTTTTCATTTCTGGATTTATTAATTTGAATATTGTTTGTGTGCCCTCTGGTTAGTCTACCTAAGAGTTTATCAATCTTGTTGATTTTCTCAAAGAACCAGCTCCTGGTTTTGTTGATTTATATTGTTAGTATGGTTCTTTTGTTTCTATTTGGTTTATTTCAGCCTTGAGTTTGATTATGTCCTGCTGTCTACTCTTCTTGGGTGTATTTGCTTCTTTTTTTTTTTCTAGAGCTTTCAGGTGTGCTGCCAAGCTGCTAGTGTAAGCTCTCTCCAGGTTCTTTTTATAGGCGCTTAGAGCTATGAGTTTTCCTCTTACCACTGCTTTATGTCCCATAAGTTTTGGTAAGATGTGTCTTCATTTTCATTGAATTCTAAAAAGCCTTTAATTTCTTTATTTCTTCCTGGATCAAGTTATCATTGAGTAGAGTGTTGCTCAGCTTTCATGTGTATGTGAGCTTTTTGTTGTTTTTGTTGGTATTTAAGATCAGCCTTAATCCATTGTGATCTGATAGGATGTATGGGATTATTTCAATCTTCTTGTATCTGTTGAGGCCTGTTTTGTGACTGATTATATGGTTAATTTTGGAGAAGGTAACATGAGGTGCTGAGAAGAAGGTATATTCTTTTGATTTAGGATAATCTGTTCTATAGATATCTATTAAATCCATTTGGTTCATAACAGTAAAACTAACAGTTTTACTGTATCACTGCTTAGGCTCTGTTTCTATGATCTGTCCTTTGCTGAAAGTGGGGTGTTGAAGTCTCCCACTATTATTGTGTGCAGTGCAATGTGTGTTTTGAGCTTTACTATAGTTTCTTAATGAATGTGGTTGCCCTTGCATTTGGAGCATAGATATTCAGAATTGAGAGTTCATCTTGGTAAATTTTACCTTTGATGAGTATGAAGTGTCCCTTATCTTTTTTGAAAACTTTAGGTTGAAAGTTAATTTTATTTGATATTAGAATGGCTACTTCAGCTTGTTTCTTGGGACAATGTGTTTGGAAAATTGTTTTCCAGCCTTTACTATGAGATAGTGTCTGTCTTTGTCACTGAGGTAGGTTTCCTGTATGCACCAAAATGTTGGGTTCTGTTTATGTATCCAGTCTGTTAGTCTATGTCTTTTGGGGGGAATTGAGTCCATTGACATTAAGAGATATTAAGGAGTAATGATTGTTACTCCCTGTTATTTTTGTTGTTAGAGGTAGAATTATGTTTGTATGGCTCTCTTCTTTTGGGTTTATTGAAAGATGACTTCCTTGCTTTTTCTAGGTTGCAGTTTCCCTCCTTCTGTTGTTTTCCATCTATTATCCTTTGAAGGGCTGGATTTATGGAAAGACATTGTGAAAATTTGTTTTTTATTTTTTTTCGTGGAATATCTTGGCTTCTCTGTCTATGATAATTGAGAGTTTTTCTGGTTGTAGTAGCCTAGGTTGGCATTTGTGTTCTCTTAGGTTCTGTATGACATCTGCCCAGGATCTTCTAACCTTCATAGTCTCTGGTGAGAAGTCTGGTGTAATTCTGATAGGTCTGCCTTTATATGTTACTTGACCTTTTTCTCTTACTGCTTTCAATATTCTTTGTTTGTTTAGTGCATTTGGTGTTTTGATTATTATCTGACAGGAGGAATTTCTTTTCTGATCCAGTCTCTGGAGTTCTGTATGCTTTTTGTATATTCATGGTCATCTCTTTTTTATGTTAGGGAAGTTTTCTTCTATAATTTTGTTGAAGATATTTACTGGCCGTTTAAGTTAGGAATCTTCACTCTTTTCTATACCTATTATCCTTAGGTTTGGTCTTCTCAATGTGTCCTCGATTTCCTGGATGTTTGGGGCTCCGAGCTTTTTGCATTTTGCATTTTGTTTTTGACTGTTGTGTCAATGTTTTCTATGGTAACTTCTGCACCCGAGATTCTCTCTTCTATATCTTGTATTCTCTTGGTGATGCTTATGACTCCTGGTCTCTTTCCTAGGTTTTCTTACTCCAGGGTTGTCTCCCTTTGTGATTTCTTCATTGTTTTTATTTCTGTTTTTAGCTTCTGGATGGTTTTGTTCAATTCCTTTGCCTGTTTGATTGTGTTTTCCTACAATTCTTTAAGGGATTTTTGTGTTTCCTCTTTAAGGACTTCTAACTATTTACTTGTGTTCTCCTGAATTTTTTTAAGGGAGTTATTTATGTCCTTCTTAAAGTTCCCTATCATCATCATGAGAAGTGACTTTAGATCTGATTCTTGCTTTTCCAGTGTGATGGTGTATCCAGGACTTGCTATGGTGGAGAATTGGGTTCTGATGATGCCAAAGAACCTTGGTTTCTGATGCTTATTTTCTTATGCTTGCCTCCCATCATCAGATTTTCTCTAGTGCTACATGCTCTCGATATATCTCACTGGATCCTGTCCTTACTGTGATCCTGGTTATGTCAGAACTCCTCAGAATTCAGCTGTCTCTGTGATCCTGTGATTATGGGATCCTGGTATCCTGAGATCCTGGCTGTGAACAAGCTCCTGGGATCCTGTGGTCCTAGACATGTTAGAGTGCCTGGAAGTGGAGCTTCTTCTATGTGTTGTGGGACTGGCTGCATAGTTAGCACCCAAGGTCTGCTCAGGGCACCTCTGATCCTATGATCCTGGGTGTGTTAGAGCACCTGAGAGTGGAACTTCCTCTGGGTGTTGTGGGACTGGCCTCAGAGTTTGAGCCCAAAGTCTGCTCAGGGCACGATCCCAGACCAGAAGAGCCCTAGAATCTTTAGTAATCTACATTTTCTCTGGCTAACTGACCGATCCCAGTACTTAGCGACTCTTTGGATCCTTTTTGAGTACCTACTCTACTGGGATACAAAATGTCTTTATCTAACAAGCAAGCATAAATTCTATTAAAAGAAATGAAAATAAATTATACTGTAAAAGGTTAGATTATATCCCATAGGTAAGCTCTTTTCTCACTCACACACAAATGTTGTGTTCACTTGCTTCTTTGGTAGGTAAGGGATAGGATGGATAGTGAACTTTATTTCTCTCCATAAATGGTATCCCTTGCTCTTAGAGCAAAGAACTCATCAAACTCTTCTCAGGCAATTTTTATTGGCAACTATGTCCTATGAAAATTAGAAGAATAAAAGAGGCCTTCTCAGAGTTCCAGTTCCTCTGTGAATGTAATGTAACAACAATGGTAGGGAACTATCAATGCACGTATAAGTGAAGATCGAAGTGTTTTAATTTTCAGTCCATAAAATGGATGAGTCAGGGAGCTGGTACAGATGTGGGCAGTAGGATGCTGGAGTAGATTCATAAGCATCAGCCTTGTCTGAGCTGCTGTAACAAAATGTCACAGCCTGGGTAATTCTAAAGCAATACAAATATATTTCTCAAATTCTGGAGGCTGTGCAGTCTAAACTCTGAATGCTACCACCCCTGTTCAGTAAGAAGCCCAGCTCTGCTTCTAGAATAGTCATTATTTCTGCATTCACCAGAGGAGAGGAATACTGAGCTTCACATATTAAAGGTGCTGAAGGACAAGTGAGCACTTTCTTAGACTCTAAGCCCTTTTATGGAACTGTTTACCATGTTCATGGATGGAGAGCGCTCATAATTTAATCATCTCCCAAAGGAGATGTAGTATTAAATGTCAACATGAGTCTTGGGAAAGATATCATCATTGAAACCATACCACTAACTCACAGCAACTATACCAAATGTTGCAAAGTGCTGAAAAAAAAATCAAAACAAAAAACAAGCTAAGTTTTGAGACCTTAAAATGGGCTACTAAAGATTTATTCATATGAAAATCAGTAAATACTATAAAATGAGGTTTATATTTCATTTATTCATTTTGGTGAGGCACTTGTTAAAAATGTGACAGCAAACCACTGGATAGAGGATGGGACTAGCAGAGAAAAAGATTGACCTTCTCAGGTGTGATGGAGCTTAACGGTATAACAAAAAAAATACAGTTCTATAAACTTGCAAACTTTATAAAATCTCTATTGCTAAGAAACCTGGTAACCCTCTATGTTTAAACAAAACTTGATAATAATAACTGATAGATTATGCTAAATTAAAAGAGTTCCCATAATTACATTATTAATAATTAAATATGATTCAAACATTTACTTCATATCCTAAAATTCTTCACACAGTCATATTCCCTAGTCTATCCAAACAGCAAACCTAAGTTCTAGCTTTCAAATTTACTAAAAAAAAATTTTTTAAAAAGTCTATATTCTGCAGGTGCTATTTACTGAGTATTAGCTGAGGATTCATCATCTGTAAATACTTCAAGATGTTCTCCAAGCAAAACATGCTTGACTCATAACAGCCATGTGAACAAAATAGAATCTCTTCAGAGGATTGGAGGAGATACAAATGCAAGAAACATAGCATTCATCCTTTTTAACTGAAAAATCTGTGCTTTGAAGTGCAGCCACTGTGAGCTGGGAATGTGCTTATGTTCTCTTAATTGACTGGTATAATTTGCTTAAGATCAGAGCAAGTGGGAGCTGAAGTGGAATTCAATGGTCCAATTAGAATTATGATTCCACAAAAATTTTGAGAAGCAACTATATCATTGTGTTTAAAGCACCAAATTTGCCACAATACCATGCAATGATTTTCCAAAACAATCAGTAGCATTAGTCATATCTTTATGCATATTATAATATGCAAAAAGTAATCGGTCTATGGTTGAAAATAATAATTAAAGCATATTGAGTCTTTTTTTTTACATACACACACCTGCATGCACAAGAAGTGTACTATAAAATTTAAATTCAACAAACAGCAGTAGAAACTCCACAATAATAAGATGAAGTATGCCTCAAATTTTTAATTGGGAATACAATCATAGTGTAGAGATAAAATGGCTTTAAATAGCAAGGCAACTTGATGCAGACCATTAATTTTGTTCCTGGAGACACTTTATATCATTTCTATTTGTAGCAGAAGTACAGAGTGTTGTAACTGGATGGATCTGTCTCATTTGAGATCGGATCAAAAAGTGATTAAATTTTTAGACATAATATTCCAAAGCAGAACACAAAAAGCCTCAACAAATTTCAATTCTTCACTTAGAAAATTCCCCTCTGTTTGTATCATGAGAGTTAGACACTCCCAGCAAAAACTCACTATTAAGGGAGCCATAATTCTAGCAAACATATTTTTTTAAATAGTCAATATGGAGGTATGACTAAAAATGGTTCATAAATTTGAATGCTTGACCATCAGGAAGCAGCACTATTTGAGAAGGATTAGGAGCCATGGACTTGTGGGAGTAGGTGTGGCCTTGAAGAAGGAGTGTCACTGGGGGGTTGGTGGTTGTGGTTTTTAAAATGCTAAACTAGGTCCAGCTTTTTTTCCTTTCTGTTGTTTGCTGATCTAGAAGTAGAACTCTCATACTTCTTCAGAACTCCGTCTGTTTGCGTACAACCATATTCTTAGCCACGGCAATAATAGACTAACCTGTGAAACCATAACCAAGCCCCAATTAAATGGTCAAGGCATCTCCTCGGAGCAATGGAACAGTAACAACTATAGGTGATATCTTCCATTTTATGAAAAATTGGTATTGCTCTAGATTAAAAGAGCATAAATTTAATGGATTAGGAGGGACATCAGCAAGATAGCAGAATAGCAACACGAGTTTAACAAGTACCTAAAGCTAGTATGTCATTTAAAGAACTTTGGGTAGGGGTTAGAAAGCTTCTTAGAGCCCAAGATCTACAAGAGCTTCTTTGAAAAGCTAAGCCCACTCTTAAGGGTCAGTATTTCTAGCTGCAGTATAAACAATGTCTATAAATCAGGCCTCTTTGACTTGGTTTCACATCCAGAACTATCTGGCAAGGGGCCCAGGAGGAAAGCTCGCTTGCACTTTCCTTAACACATCTATAGACCTTAGTCTCAGCAATAGAAGGGGCCCTAGTGAGCTAATGAGATGGATCAGTCAGTAAAATACTTGTGTGCAAACATAAGGACCTGAGTTTGGATCCCTAATACCCACACAAAAGGCTAAGCATTGCAATTGAGTACCTATAACCCCAGGGCTAGAGAGACAGGAGGATGCTTAGGACTTGCTGGCTAGCCAGTCTAACCGAATCAGTGACTCCAGGTTCAATAAAAAAAAGAAACAAAACAAAACAAAAAACAAACAAACAAACAAAAACTGTCTCAAAAATAAGATGAAGAAGCAATTAAGACATCTAACACTGACTTCTGGCTTTCATGTGCATACATACACATGTGCATGGACATCTGTACACTCATGCAAGAACACACACATAAAAAACGAAAATAGTCATCAACAGCTGCTTAGCAAAACAAACAAACGAAAAAGAAACAAAAAACAAAAAACAAAACTTAAGAACTATTTTCTTAATAAACATGTTATTAAAATTCTCAGTAAATTACTTTTGAACCAAATTAAGACTTTAAAAAGGTCATACACTATGACTAAGTTAATTTCACTCCAAACATGAATGGTTTAATATATGCAAGTTAGTAGGTTTAATACAAACAATGTTTTAGTTTCTTTTCTGTTACTGTGATAAAATACCCTGATAAAACCAACTTAATATCTTGTTTTTTTTATTAGAGTTTGAGATATATACTATCATGTCTCAGAAAGCATGGAATCAGTAACATGAAGCTATCTTATCACACTGTCTTGGCAGTCCAGAAGTAGAGAGAAAACAGAAATCAAAGCAAGGCTGTAAAAAAATCTCAAAGCCCACTTCCTAAAACTTCCCCAAACTTTCCAAATAAAGCCAGAAGACCAAGTGTTCAAATATATGATCCTATGAGAAAATTTCTGATTTAAACCATAACAGCACCATAAAGAGACTAAATGACAGAAAATGTGATTAACTCAGCAGATAATGGAAAAACATTTTACAAAGTCCAGCAAATCTTCATAATAAAGAGTCCTGAAGAAACAAGGCATAAAAAAAAACACCTTATATTTTGTAGACAGTACCATCGTAATTATGATAGGAATTGCATCAAATATTAGATTGCTTAGGGATCTTTGAGTATCTCAGAATGAATTCTTCCAATCTGTTAATATGGGACATCTCTTTTTATTAGTATCATTTCAGTTATCACTAATGCCTTATAGTTTTCAACACAAAGAGCTTTCATCTTAAGCAAAATTCATTGCTGTGAGGCTTAATACTGTCTATCAATTTCACAAGCTCTATAATTATCCAGAAGAGAAATCTCTAGGCATGCCTGGGAGAGATTATCTTGATTAGGTTAATTAAGGTGGGAAGACTCAGCCAAAGAAGGAGCAGTTCCAATCTCCTGGCTTGGGGTTTGGACTGTAATAAAAGACAAAGCTACCTGAGCACACTTATTCATCTCTTTCTTTTTCTCAACTGCAGATGCAATGTGACCACCTACCTCAAGATCCAGCCACCCTGACTTCCCCATGATCCCTCATACCTTCAAGCTGTCAGTGAAAACAAACTTTTTTATTGGTTATTTTACTTATTTACATTTCAAATGTTATCCCCCTTCTTAGTTTTCCCGCTGCAAACCCCCTATCCCATCCCCCCACTCCTTTCTTCTATGAGGGAGTTCCCCCACCCACCTACCCACTCACCCACTCCCACCTGACCCACTCCTATCTCATCATCCTAGCATTGCCCTATGTTGGGACATCAAGTCTTCACAGAACTAAGGGCTTTTCCTCCCACTGATGTCAGATAAGGCAGTCCTCTGCTACATAAACATCTGGTGGTTTAGTCCGTGGAAGCTCTGGCGGGAGGTCTGATTGGTTGATATTGTTCTTCCTATGGGGTTGCAAAGCCCTTCAGCTCCTTCAGTTATTCCTCTAACATCTCCATTGGGGTCTCAGTGCTCAGTCTGATGGTTGGCTGTGAGGATCCACATCTGTATTTGTCAGGCTCTGGCAGAGCCTCTCAGAGGACAGCCATACCAGACTCCTGTCAGCAAGTGCTTCTTGGCATCAACAAGAGTGTCTGAGTTTGGTGTCTGCAGATAGGATGGATCCCAAGGTGCTGCAGTCTCTGGATGGCCTTTTCTTCAGTCTCGGCTCCACTCTTTGTCCCTGCATTTCCTTTATATAGGAACAATTCTGTGTTAATCTTTTTGAAATGGGTGGGTGATCCCAACCTCAAGAAGAAGGAAGACCAAAGTGTGGATGTTTCAGTCCTATTTAGAAGGGGGAACAAAATAATCATGGGAAGTAGAGAGAGGGAGGGACATGGAAGGAAGAGGGAGGAGAGGGAAAAAGGGGCATAGGATCAGGTGTGGAAGGAGATGGGGGAGAAGTACAGAGGGTCAGCAAATTGAATGGAGGTGTGTAGCCCAAGTTCTTCACCCCATACCCAATACTCCATACCCCATATTCCCTGCCTCTAAGAGGATGTTCCCCACCCACCCATTTATCCCCATCAGCATCCCTCTTCCTTAGTGCATCAAGTTTCCACAGGATTAAGGCATCAAGTTTCCACAGGATTAAGTGCATACCACTGAGGCCATAAAAGGCAGTCCTCTGCTACACATGTGCCTACAGCCACCAACTGGCCCATGCGTTCCTTGGTTTTTGGCTTAGATTCTGGGAGCTCTGAGAGGTCCAGGTTACTTCCCACTGTTATTCTTCATAAATGGTTGCAACCCCCTCCAGCTCCTTCAGTCATTATTATTATTATGTGACAGGAAGGTTTTCTTTTCTGGCCCAAACTATTCTGTGTTATATAGGCTCCTTGTATGTTTATGGCCTTCTCTTTTTTTTTTTTTCCATTTTTTATTAGGTATTTAACTCATTTACATTTCCAATGCTATACCAAAAGTCCCCCATATCCACCCACCCCCACTCCCCTGCCCACCCACTCCCCCTTTTTGGCCCTGGTATTCCCCTGTACTGGGGCATATAAAGTTTGCAAGTCCAATGGGCCTCTCTTTCCAGTGATGGCCGACTAGGCCATCTTTTGATATATATGCAGCTAGAGTCAAGAGCTCCGGGATACTGGTTAGCTCATAATGTTGTTCCACCTATATGGTTGCAGATCCCTTTAGCTCCTTGGCTACTTTCTCTAGCTCCTCCATTGGGAGCCCTATGATCCATCCATTAGCTGACTGTGAGCATCCACTTCTGTGTTTGCTGGGCCCCGGCATAGTCTCACAAGAGACAGCTACATCTGCGTCCTTTCAATAAAATCTTGCTAGTGTATGCAATGGTGATGGCCTTCTCTTTTGTTAGGTTAGGGAAGTTTTCGTCTATGATTTTGTTGAAGATGTTTTCTGGTTCTTGGAGCTGGGAATCTTTATTCTATTCTCATTATTCTTAGGTTTCGTTTTTTCATTGTGCCCTTAAGTTCCTGGATGTTATAGATTAGGAGCTTTTTATACTTTGTATTTTCTTTGATCTACGTGTCAATATCTTCTATAGTATCTTCTATGCCTGTGATTCTCTCTTCTATCTCTTGTATTCTGTTTGTGATGCTTTCATCTATGGCTCCGGACTTCTTTCCTAGGTTTTCCATCTCCAGGGTTGCCTCCATTTGTGATTTCCTTATTGTTTCTACTTTTATTTTTAGGTCTTGGACTACTTTGTTCAATTCCTTCAGCTATTTGATTGTGTTTTCCTGTATTTCTTTAATGGTTATTCATATCATCCTTAAAAGCCTCTATTATCTTCATGAGATAGGATCTTAGGTCAGCATCATGTTTTTCAGGTGTGTTAGGATATCCAGGGCTTGCTGTGTTGGGAGATCTGGGTTCTCTGATGGTGCCAAAATTCATTAACTTCTGTTGCTTATATTCTTGCACTTGCCTCTTGCCATCTGGTTATCTCTAGTGTTAACTGGCCTGGGTGTCTCTGTCTGGAGCCTGCATCCTTGAAGCCAAATAGAGCTCTGTGACATGGGTTAGAGTGGGCCTCCTGGGAGACAGGCAGTGCGTTCTCTGGTTAGAGGGGGCCTCCTGTGTCCCTGATTATGGCAGATCTTCTGGGAGAAGGACAGGCTATGGGAAGTGGAGAAAGAGTAGGCACATGGATCTGCCCCAACAACAACACCCCGCTTGGAGGTGCAGACAGGAAGGGAGATGGAGTCGCACAGAGGGGAGAGGTCCTGCATCCACTGTGCTCTGTGTGGGTTCCAGCTGGATGATTATTTGAGGAGGGGGTCTCACCCATGTTCCTAGTTACAACAGATCTCCTGGGAGACCTGCCAGATTCAATTTTCTTCAAGTGTAAATTCTTTAAAGTACACATCTATTGAAAGAACAGATATACCCATGTGGGAGCAGTTCTCTTGTTCCACTATGTGGGTTCCAGAATTGAATCTGCTTGCCAACAAGTTCCTGTATATACCACCTGAACTATTGATTTTGTTTTGTATTTAATGTTAAGTCAAAAATTATTCCTGAAAAAGTACTGTGCTCTGATGCTAACAATTTTGATGAAATAATAGATTGGGTTTACAGCCAGTGCCAGCATTGCGAGAGAAATATATATTGAGCAAACCCCACTAAACAAAATCATCTCTTTGGAAATAAAGAGCTAAGAATTCATGTGTTTAAGTAGTAAGGAAATGAATAGTAAAGATAAATATTGCTGAAGACTTTGTACATTCCAGTGATTACCTTTGCCCTGAGCCATCCTTGGAGCAGTTCGTATTAGAATATGACCTTAGCCCAGCCTGACACTTTAAAGGCTATGCTTTAAATTAAAATTTTTCATTTGCTATCTGTGGTATGTTTCCTTAGGCTTTCTCCACCTTTAGATCTCCTTGCTCTTTTTTACATTTCAAATTTAACTCTTCTGATGACAGCTGTGTTTCATGCTAAGAGTTACTTACACTACCAAAAAAATGAAAATATAAAAAAATAAAATTCTTGATTTCTAGTCATTGTTCCTTATCCTAAATTTATTCCCCAGTCTGCACTCTAAACTTCTTTCCTTCTCACTAAGACTTGGTGTCTAAGACTTCTTCCAATGGTGTCTAAGACTTCTTCCAAATATTTAACAAATTGAGACTTTAATATAGTGTGAGACAGTACATATTATCTGTTGTGAGATTGAAGGGCTAGGAAATACCCCTTATTGTCATGTGATAGAACCTCCTTTGAGAATCTCAGAACATCAAGCCAATTGACCAGTGTTTGTCAACACCTTTGATATCCATTTCCTCAACTGGAATCTACAAAGACAAGACAGAATCAATGAATGTGATGGCTTGTATTTTCCATGTATTTCTTTAGGATGTACTATTATCAAACAGCAGGTCAGAGGAAGATATTGTCATCTCTTCTCAAACTTAGCAAAGGGCTGTAACAAGTTATCCATAAGCATTCTGATTGGTATGTCTGTAATCTATAAGGGAAATGTGTCTACTCATACATTTCATTTCACTAGCAGGAGAACATTAGAGGCAAAGAGAGAAATATATGATGCTATAGAAGACAGCAAAGAAATGCTGAATGTCGAATTTGGATGACTTTGGCTTGCTAATGCTAGATTGTAAGAGAATCCTTGTGTTAAGTTGATACTTTGAAGAAATCATTAGGATCTGAAATTAATTTCTTAGCCTCGAACTTTTACTTGATACACGAAGAATTAAGAAATGGCTAAAATAAAATATTTTTCATTAGCCATAATTCTTAGTAAAAATTACTTTATGCCATCACCCACCATTCCTTATTTATACTCTGAGGCATTGATTCACAAGGTGATATCCTCACTCCCACTTATTTTTAAACTGAAACAATTAATGTCCTTAAATTCATTTACCACTCATATATGAGTCAAAACTGAAATTGGGATTAAGACTTTAAAAGTATTATTTTAACAAAGAAGTATTTTAGTATAAAATTTCAGGCTACACACAAATTATCAAAATATATTTTTAGTGTTTTTAAGCATGAACTTTCCTATATAAGATATATAATTTATGCCTCCATGTTTTCTCTTCCTTGTTTGTTGCAGTAGAACCTTCTGGTTTCTTTGGAAAATCAGTTATGGTAAATGATGTTTTGCTGGGCACACAGGTAAAAAGATGCTTTGCCAAGACACATGGAATGATAAGTGATATTTAGAAGGAGTATAACTATGACCTCACAGACAGTGGGAGCTTGAGCATTAGTTCACGTAGCTCCACCTAGCTATTCTTTGCTGACAGCATGCATCTATTGGTTTGTCTTACATTGCATTGTTGAGGTTCACTTGTGGTGACATCATAGAGAAAACTCACCAAAGAACTTCTCACGAAGTTCCTGTGGCTTCTTGCCACTTCCTGAGACACAGGTTGCAGGTTGGCAAGTCTTTCTTTTCTTCTTCTTCAACTGCAGTTGCTGATTCTTGTATAGTGTCTGCTGAGTGGACTTGTCTGCTGCTGCTGATTCATGTTTGATGTTTGCTGGTGGATTAGACGGAGAACAAAGAAGATTGGAATCTTCCCCAAACAACTATTTCTAAAAAGGTCCATTTCCACCTTATCCTAATAACCTTTCCTTTCCACTACCTCTGGTAGGTGGTGGGCTAGAGGGGAAGTTGAAACCTTATTAAAGTAGGTGAGAAAAAAATTATGCCTACGGTTTATTTTTACTTTTTTTGTTTTTGTTTTGCTTCGATTTTTATAACAGGGTCTTTTTTTAGTCTGTTTGGCCTCAAAAGGGCCAGGTAGCTGAGAATGACCTGGAATTTCTGATCCTTCTACCTCTACTCCCCAAGCACTGGGGTTACAGGTGTGCAGGTGTTAGGATCAAGCTCAGGGATTCACGTAATCTAAGAAAGAATATGACTAACTAATACACATCCCCAGCCTTCACACTAATGCCTCAACTTCACAATTCCCCATCTTCACACTCTATTCTTGCTAACCACATGTCTCAAACTGTAAAGCCCAGTCCCAATAACACCTCTTCCTAGACACACCAAATAACTCTTTCTAGCTCCCACTCCAATCCTTCTCCTTGGTCATGCATTAGGCCTAGGAATTGGGAAGAAACCTTCTGGGTGGATTGTCACTTGTTAAAAGCCTGTGCAAGAGTGGGACTTTATAAGACAAAGAAGAAAGACATCTAAAAGCTACCTTAATATAAAGAAACAAACTCAGTCCTGAAGAAAAAAAAACCAAAAGAATTTTAAATAATCTTTTTAGCAAAATATTCTTTCTTTTTTTTCATTTTTTTTAAAAAAATTATTTTCAAGAAATTCAAGAACTCTGTACAGTATCCAGTTGAAGACAGTCAAAAGGTTGTGGACTGCCACCAAAGCTGCAGAGAGAAATGGCGACAGGAACTGGATTTTGTTTCCATCTATGGTTATAGGTACACATGAGCAATTTTAAACTGTGACCTTTGTCAGAACTCCATTGGTGTCTGTGGGCTCCTGCTCCAACGGGGACCACTAACAGATAAACCTTTCCTGCTGCCAATAATCAGTCTCTCCCGACTTCCAAGTGCTTCGTTTACTGAAGAGACAGTACTTATGTCCCAAACTTTAAGCCCTTCTTTCTGTCCTCCAAAGTCATAAACAAATGGCAAGTCAGGACAGCATGAAGAACAAAAGAGAACTCCCATTTTCTTGTCTCTAGAATGAATGAGACTTGTCCTATCTCCTCAGATGCCGCAGATCTTCACAAATTTGTCTGCTGAAGAAGTTACAAGGCAGCCTTTGATCTGACTGCTCAGATCAAGACCAGAGATTTCATCATTGTGTGAATTAAGTGTAAAAAATGGCTTATCTGAACATGCATCCAGATTATATACAAAGCCATCATCTGTAGCAGCCAAGAAATGACATGGTAAGAAGTGATTCCACGTCACTCTCGATCTGCCCACTGAACCGCCTTAGGCGGTTGTTCTGGATAGGATCTCTGCTGTCATATAGAGCCACAGATTTGTCATAGGACCCAGAAATCAGTATCTGTGCTTCAAATGGATGAAACTGCAGAGTCTGAACCTTGTCTGTATGTTCAGTAAGCCTGGTTGCTGACTTCCCCACAGACAGATCCCAGAGAATTACAATGCTATCTGCGGATGCACTTGCCAGCACATTTCTGACTGTCTTATTCCAGGAAACATCAAGGACAGCATCAGTATGTTCTTCTGCTGAGGAACTATTCTTCCCTTTCTTCCTTTTTTAGAAAGCTTGCTTCCCATTGTGAAGACTGGCACTCTATAGACAATATCCAGGTCCCACACCTCAGCAACAGGGGTCATGTTTCCCACAGCAGTGTAATTTCCAGTAGACATATCTGGGCTAGGATCAAAATTCAGGTATTCCACACTCAGAGGGTATGCAGACAGGAGTATGTCAGGTGGACATAGAAAAACTCCTCTTCTTCATTGTAAATGTGTATGTCTAAATTGCACTGCTTTTGCTCAGCATGGCCACAAACAATAAGGTTGTTAGTCGGCTTAATCTAGAAATCTTCATGCTCATATTGTTCCATGCCTTCCAGGGTGACATATGGATCCTGATCATTACTACCATAGACCGTAAGACCCAACAGAGATTCGCCAATGGTCTCAGTATCTAGCTTGTCCCCTTCACCAAAATTACCTAAGTTATACTCGGCCAGCTCATCATCATCTAGCATACAGTCATCTTGTCAATCCCCATCCTTCAGGGGCTCCCTATGCCATGCCTAGGTCTGGGCACTCTGAAGGAAGGACTGTTTGCTTCCTCTTCCTCACTACCATCTCCTTCTTGTAATCTTTCTTTTGCTTCAGCACTGAGACATTTCACTTCCTCTTTACTTAGCTCTACCTTGTCTCGTGTCTCTTTGGCCACACTGTAGTGGACCAAGGCCACACAGGTCACTTGGCAGCTGGAATTCATGATCTTTGGTTTGAACTCAGTGCAAGCTGGGGACCTGGTCACTGGTAAAGACTATACTGAGCTCTGCGAAGGGAAACAGCACCAGCAAAATATTTTTTATGCAGTGTATTTTGATCATGTTTCCTCTCCCCCAACTCCTCCCAGATATCCTCCCTACACAAAAAAACTTTATAATTTTGGGTTCTCTTTCAAAAACAAAACACAAAGAGCAACCCCCCCCCCAAAAAATAAAATAAAATAAAAATAAGACAAAAAAAGATCATCAAAACAAAGCAAAATGAAACAAAAAAGTCCACAAAAATGTCATTAAGCTTGTTTTGTGTTAGCCAACTATCCAGAAGTGTGGTAAATACACCCAGAGAGACTCCTCTGGAGAAGACTAATTTTATCTACTACTGGTAAGTGGTAATTGCAGACAGCTTCTAGTTTAGGAATGGAGGCCTCTGTCCACTTCTCCCTCCAAGCACTAGGACTCTCATGACAGCCATTCTTAGATACCAACATCTGGAATTAGCTAAAATCAAAGCATTTCGATACATTGATGAAGGATTTTTCTTAAGTCATTTGAAGTGAGAAGACTCACTTTTGATCTGAATCTTTTGAGGTGGGAATTCCACTTTTAATCTGGCCACACCTTCTGGTGTCAGCCTATACAAAGGATTTGGAAGGAAGAATCTTTTGTTCTTTGCAGAATTGCTCTCATTCTCACTGGTAAGTCCTTCCCTTCACTGGAATAAGAGTCTACTTATTTTGGATTCTGGCATATACTGAAGACTGAGACATCTAGCCTCATGGACTGAACAACTAATGGATTTAGACCTTCCATTGGTAGATAGTCATTGTAGGAATATCTGGACCTTAACCTGTAATCCATTCTTCTATTCTAATAATTCCCCCTATATGTGTGTGGGAGGGATAGATAGATAGAAGATAGATAGATAGATAGATAGATAGATAGATAGATAGATATAGATAGATAGATTTTTGTTCCTCTAGAGCAGTGGTTCTCAACCTGTGGGTCATAAACCCTTTAGGGTTCACAGATAAGATATTTACATTATGATTCATAGCAGTAGAAAATTACAGTTATGAAGTAACAACAAGATAATTTTATGGTTGGGCATCACCACAGCACGAGGAACTGTAAGACTGGAAAAGAACTGCATAGCCCTTTTGAGGCCAGACAGGATTGCAGCATTAGGCAGGTTGAGGACCACAGCTCTAGAAAACCCTGATTAATAGTCAGACCCTATCTGTCTTGCACCTGTGTAGACCCTGGGCATGCTGCCACAGTACCTGTGATTTCATATCTCCATCCATCCTGTTGTGTCTGGAAGACACTATTTTCTGGATTTATTTATCACCCCTGGCTCTTATAATCTTTCCACCTCCTCTTCCACATATATCCAAAGGGAAAAATTTAAAGATCTTAATTATTGTTCAAACACTGGAAAGTATTATTTAAATATCAATGCTTAATTTAAGTGTAGAAGAAAAAAAATCAACTTTCTAATAAAATGAACTAATCAGGCTCTTATGTAAAGCTAACTGACCAAAGGAATGAAGATCCTTATGTTTTGTTTTGTTTTGTTTTTCCTTCCTCTGGTTACACTGCCTGCCTCTACGCTGCTATATTATTGCTGTGAAGAGTCACTATGACCAAGGTAACTCTTATAAAAGAAAGCATTTAATTGGAGGCTTGCTTACAATTTCAGCAAGCTGTCCACAGCAGGGAGGGAGAGGGGGAAGGGGAAAAAGGAAAGGGGGAGGGGGAATGGGGGAAGAGGGAGGAGGAGAGAGGGAATGGCCCAGTTGGGCTTTTGAAACCTCAAAGCACATTCCCACTGACACATCCTCTCCAAAAAACGACTTACCTCCTAATTCTTTCCAAACACCTCTATAACTAGACACTAAGTATGCAAATATGCAAGCCTATAGAGACCATTTTCACTCAAACCACTATACTCCCAAACCCACTACCAAGCCCAAGGAGCTAAACAGAATAGAAGGCCTAGCTGCATCTTTTGAATGGTGGAGGCAGTCAGACCAAGATAACACAGGAGAGAAAAGGTGATGAGACATATTCATTACCTTTCTTATTGCTTTGACCAAACACCTGACACAAAGCAATTTTTTGGTATGATTTCCTGTTTGTCTTTATAGTGGTTTATGAATTTATCAGTGTAAACATGGGTGGCAAGGCCCTAAATTACAGGTCTGGAGACTTTAGCATTGGTTTTCTCAGCTGTGAGCACAGTAGCAATGTCTGAAATGTTCTTTATGGTGGAATCCAACAGTTATCAAGCCTCACATACAAGCATACTCACAGACACACACATATCCACCTCATCATGTTCCCAGGAGCTACCCGTATCTTTTCCTTCTTCTATGCCTGGTCTCTTTTTCTTGAAAACACCCTCTTCCTTATGTCTGTCTTTCATTGTTCATTCAACTTTCTGATTCTGGCTCTCTACCCTAATACCCCCTTCTATTTCTCTCTATTTCACAAGAAAGCTTTGTTTTTGTTTAGTAAGCATTAACTAATATCTTCTAAAGCAGGCAAGTTGATATTTTGATCTCATTTGGAAAACCCAGCAAAATACTTTATTTTACTTAGAAGCTTCTTGAATGATTTTTATTTCTCTAGAATTGTAAATACTTAACAGACAGTTTTTTTCTTTTAAAGAAATATATCACCTTAGGCCAAAGGATGGGCAGCAAGTTCAGAATTTTGTATGCATAAAGTATGAAAAAAATCTAACTTTCACTAACCTAATTATTTAAAATCACACTAAAATTCTAAAATACAGTGATATAAGATATACTAATTATCCTAATTATCCCTGGGATAATTGGGCAACTCTTCATTTTCAACTACTAAGAGGCTAGCCCCTGTCTATGTGCAGAAGATTTTGCCTTATTGCTCTTTAACATATTTTTATTTTAATGGGTACATAGAAATTTAACCTATTTATGGAATATACTGTGACATTTTTATTTTGCTTAATAACCTTATCAGAGTAACTGGCCTGTCACCTCAAACCTGATAAATATCAAGTCTTGGTGTTAGGAACAATAAAAATGCTTTCTACTGGCTAGTTTTAAAATACACGATTGTCAACCATGGTTTTTCTGTGCAATAGAATATTTAAAAGAATCCCTCTTATTCAACTGCTCCCCTGCAACCTGTCATCATGATCTTACCCCACCCCCAACACACACACACACACACACAAACACACACACACACACACACTCTTCCCAGGTTTTGGGGATCACAATTCTATTCTCTACTTGGCATCCTCTTAAATAAGTGAAACATATAACATTTGTCAAGATTTTTAAGCAAGTTGTCAAGTATCTAGAATCTAAACTAAGAAACATAAGAGATTTTTGTTGCTGTTGTTTTTCCTGTCATGATAAAAATAATGGGTTCTTATAATTAAGGTTCCTAACTCACATAACAATTTTGAAGCAAGAACTCTCAGACAAATGATAAGACTTCTAGCTACAGATAATGGCAAGTAGTATATTCTTCCCTTGGTAAAACAAAGATTTTTTTTTTAAAGAAGAGCCTGATTATTCTGTTGATTTTCCCAACCTAGTACAAACATTCATATTTATCTATGTACATATGTTCAATTTCACATATGGCTCAGTTTAGCCAAAACTAAATTAAAAGTCAATTTATTTTTCCATCACTAATGTCCAAAATTATTACAATCAGATTTCTAATTCTCACCCTGGACACCTGACGAGGATTATTCCAAATTAATATGGATAGGTGGGTGATGATGGTGATGTATGAAATGGCAAGAACTTTGTAACTGTTATCTTTAATATCTACAATAATGATAAGAGGTGGGTATTTTTATGTCTAGTCCATAGGAGATGAAGGAGGAACCTCTAAAGTCACTAAGTCGAAGTCACTAAGATGTGCCACTAGGAGGCACTGGAGCTGGAAATTGAAGCCACATCTTATTCTATAATCTTCTCGACATGATGGTGCTTTCAACTTTACCTGCCAGCATCTGATTCCTGTGCAGCTATGACCTTTCAATTGAGACAGTTCTCGGCATTCTAGTACCGTGAGCTCCACCTGTTTGTCCAAAACCAGGTAGAGAATAATATGACTGTTTATATTCAGGCAGTTAATAGATTATGGCAGAAGTTTTAACAGGAATGCAGTAGTGAGAATCTTAAGTGGAATAAAATGTCACATGATAGTCTCAGCTCTAACAATGTGGTATATTAGCAGATGTTGCTCAAAGCCTCAGTCTTTCCCCCATAAAATAAAGTGCACATCTCATGGATTTACAGTGAGAATTTAGGAAAATAGACTAAATAAGGACACATAAAACATAAATAAATATTAGCAATAATTATTGCAAAAAGTCAAAGTTAGTTTCACTCTTTCTGGTACTTACTGGTCTCATCTTCATTTGGTTTTCAAGGAAAACACAGGATAATTCCTATATGGTAGTGAAACTTTCTATTGTCATGACAACTTTGTTGCCAATCCTCATATGTTGTTATTCCTTGCTCCCCCACATTCCTATGTGGTAAGGTATAGAACATCAAGATCACTAGACAACTTCCTTCTATTAGCTGTAAAATCTCATATCTTTGTTATATAAGTACAACTCGAGTTAACATGGTTTGTAATACAGACTTGCAATCAATCTTGGAATTTACATGCAAACGTAAAAAATATCTGTCACCTTGCTAGATAGAGTTGATTTCAAAGGACCCTCAAGTGAACAATATAGATGATGGCAGTTTTCCTAAGCTAAAAGCTCTCAAAAGAGGCAGTGGATACCTATCAACTCTTTTCTATACAGCATTTCTATCTCATATAGCAGCAGTTTGCCTAAACACAAGAATACAGGTTTTTTTCCTCTGTTACAGGGTTCTGTATAACCTGTCCACCAGGAGTTTGCATAAAATCATGTCAATTCACAAAATAAAGAAATTTCAGGCTGAACACTGGTGATGCATGCCTAGGGAGTCATGGGCAGGCAGGTCTCAATGAGTTCAAGACCAGGCTGGTCTACCGAGCAAGTTCCTGGACAACCAGGACTACACACATACACACACACACACACACACACACACACACACACACACACACACACACACACACACACACACACAGTCTTGAAACCCACCCCCTCAAAAATTTCAAAACAGTTGTTTGGTGACATCAATCAAAAAAGCAATTCATTAATAGAAAGAGTTTCCTCTTTGGATAGTAATATGAGATTCACAGTTTTCCCCCTTTGTGCTTACTTGTACACAGCTGAGCAGAGAATTGTGCATCAAGCATTACATCTTAAATCAAAACTGTCTCTAATGGTAGATTCCAATACTCTTCTTGGGTAAGCCACAGGTTACAATCCCATGGAGAATTTTACCAAATGCCAGTGTTCCAGCCAACCCAAGCTAGGCAGATCAGACTCTCCAGGAGGTTTTTTGAGAGTTTCCCAAAGGGTATTAAGATGAATTGAGACTAGCTGAACCCAGTGTCCTCTTCACTCCCTTCTTTCAACTCAGAAATACACTGTACTTTCTCCTCTCTTGAGACTGTATTTCCCAAGCTTGCCTACACAGCTTACAAATTTCTGAAAAACAATTCCATTCTTAGTCTATAAGCCCATCTCTGATGTTTGACTAGACAATCTAAATGATCAGCAGTTTGCTACAAACAAAAAGCAAGTAGTCAGAGAATGCTTGAGGGCAAAATGAAAGCAACAGCTTCCTGGCTAGAAATCAGACTTTACAACTCAGACCTCATTTCCCTATCCCCATATGGTTAAATCCCATCCTCTTAAGGTAGGAATTTTGAAGCTCTCCTACTGTCTCCTTGTGGGTTCTACAACAACCTCAACAGACAGAGAGAAAAACAAGCTACAAAATAAGCCCATTTCCTCCTCATCTTCTATCTCAATGGACAAAATATTGAAGCCCAAATTGAAATGTTAGAACCAGGAATCCTAACTCAATCAATAATGTTTCTCTGAGGTTTTTTGTTGTTGTTGTTGTGGCTTTTGGTTTGGTTTGGTTTGGTTTGGTTTGATTTGGTTTGTTTTGCTTTGGTTTGGATTTTTTTCATTTTGTGGTTCAGGAAAACACCACAGATTTCCCTAATACAGTCAGTCACTTTTCAGAAATCAAAACTATACTATAAGAAACATTAAAGAATACTAATATGAAGGGCATGAATGCATACAACTTATTTTAGAATCCATAAAAACTAGATGGAGAACTTTGGACTTACTTACAGAGCATGAGTTGGGGAGTATTGTCAGAAGTTTGGGTGACCCCAAAACAGCCTCACTAGAAAGTCTTCACCCAGTATAAATAACAATTGCCCAATACTCACATAAATGAGTGGAATTCCCTACAAATTAACTTTCCCCAAACTAATTAGCTCTTCCAGAGACCAAGTACAATTAGATACATAAATAGATGTTGCAGGCAAATTGCTGGAAGGAGTGAGTGGAATCTCAGGTCCATTGACCCTCCTGCCCACTGCTTCTGTGAGAGAATGTAAAAACTCCACAAGCCTGAAGCTTGTGATAAAGCTTGATGAAGATGGGTGCTGTTTTGTTTCTAACACTTGGTTCTACAATACACAGAGATGATAATGTAGATACCTAACGATAGATAGATGATAGATAGATAGATAGATAGATAGATAGATAGATATACACAGATATGTAGATATATGATATTCAAGAAATACAACTGAAAGATGATAGATAGATGGATAAATAGATGAGAGATATATAGATGGAAGGATAGATGATTGATAGGTGATAAATAGGTAGATAGGTATAACATAAAGATTAATTGAAATATTCTCTTGTAGCCACGGGTTACTGGGTTCCTGAAAGGAAAGCTAGGGATGGATGGGAAGTATGATGAGAGAAATAACAAGCCAAGACAAAGTTCTTTGATCAATGCTCAAATTTTAATGTACAGCACTGAATATATGTGGGAAAACCCAAGGACCCATCCCTTTGTTTCAACTGGGTACTGTTGTTTGTTTCAGCTGTATTGACTTGCAAAGTAGGTTCTACAGCAGCTCAGCTAGCCCCTCTTAAAAGCAGCTTTTTAGTAGGGTCTCACCTGCTGTGCTTGACTCCTGGCTAAGGGTGTGGGACAACTTAAATCAGCCTCCACTGTGCAAAATGAGACTGAATCAAGAGATGGAGAGCTAGCAGATAAAGTTTTAACCATTTTTCCTTTTCAACATAAAACAGAACAACAGTCATTCAGACAACGGAACAAAAACATACAGAAATTAACACAAGGACAGATTGGTGCACCAAACACAGATAATACAGAGAGGGTAGAGGACTTGATTTAACCAGAACTAAGGATGTCTTCTGTAGGGGCCAGAGAGGAAGCAGGATGTCTCCTGATTTCCTTCTCTCTTGATCTTTCTCTCTTTCATGTACCTAGCATCTCCTTTTTATTGTTGTTGTTGTTGTTGTTGTTGTTGTTTTAAACTCTTTTTATTTTATTTTATTTTATTTTAAGCCCTACTCGTCTCACCTGATGTAGTTCTTGTCTTCGGACAAATGCCTGTTTAGAATTTTCCAGTCCCATTTTCCACTGCCAAACCCTAGCTGATAGCAGCATTGGGCTGATGCTGACTCAGTCTAGCCTGTATCCTTTTTGCATCCTTGCAATCAACAGCCTTCAAAAGATGAAATTTATAGTGCTAACATTAATGCTGTATGTTGTTTATACACATATACATATACACAGATATATAGATATATGATATTCAAGAAATACAACTGAAAGATGATAGATAGATGGATAAATAGATGAGAGATGTATAGATGGAAGGATAGATGATTGATAGGTGAAGGGGCCGGCTTTCCATTTATGCACCTGCAGTGCCAACCTCCCAACAGTTCCATGGGCTTAGGACCAATTATGAAATACATTAGCATTAATTAGGATTAGCATTTGGTGGACATTTCAAACGCAAACTATAGTAAACATATGTATCTTAAAAAGCAAAGATCATTAAGCCCTGTATAAGTACCATAATACTAGAAAAAGATATCAATGCCATTAGTTATAAATCGACATGACTCTCCTTGATATTGTTGCCTTGCTGTAGTTTGAATGAGGAAGTTCCCTCACAAAATCTTATACTTGAACATTTAGTCCCTTGTTGATGTTGCTGTTTGGGAGGTTATTGATCACTTAGGAGACAGATCTACATTGGAGGAAGCATGCCACTGGTAATACATTGTTAGTTGTTCTCTCTCTCTCTCTCTCTCTCTCTCTCTCTCTCTCTCTCTCTCTCTCTCTCCCTCTCCCTCTCTCTCTCTCTCTCTCTCTCTCTCTCTCTCCCTCCCACCCACACTTCCCTTGGATAAAAATGTGATAAGTCAACTTCCTGCTCCAGCTTTTGTCTTGGACTCTTTTCCTCTGGAACTGAAAATAAACCCTGGTTTTCTTTAGTCACCTTTTGGTGAAGGTATTTAATCACAGCAACAGGAATGTAACAAGCACAGTGCTCTTTGACCTCAAATTACTTTCATCTACCTTTTGGTTTAAAAACTGAAAAATTTTTTCCCATATAACCAAAACTCTAAATCAGTAGGCATAGCTTAAAAATTTTTTCCTCAGTCCTTAGAGGAAGAGAAAAGTTAATGAAAATTCTTAATTCTTTGCCTGTATTCAAACGGGCATTCAAGATGTTTTTATTTGAAAGGGAAAAATTCTCTGGAGGTAAATTTGATATTTGCACCACAGGAGCAAGATGAATGTGGTCAATCTCTACCAAGTGATGCTATATTCAGTCTCTTCTTTTCAGCTGGCAGGGCATTAGCTAAGATTGTCTGCCTGAAATATTTCTTTAAAATTCCACGATGATTGGTATAGTTGCTAGGCACCAACCTGAGCTGGAAACGGCTGAGTTGTCAGATGTCAGGGCAGCTGATTAAGATGGCAAGTTCAAATAAAAGTTACAAGCAAGCCATTAGTCACGTATGGCAATAATCTGAGCAAGAATATAAGACAGAAAATGTCAACTACATTCTGCCCCATTTTCTATGATGGAAGAGTACCAGTCTAGGATCAGGTAATAAGTACAGACATGGGGGTCATTTTTCTGCCAAAGGCAGCCCCTAACAAATGTTCCTGCAAAACAGAAGAACCCAAACAATGGGAAGAGTGGTAGGAAGAGCACTGGAATTGAAAAGCACTAATTGCTGAGTCAGACAGAAGGTATATGTCCTTTGGTTTCTTCCTCACATTGTTGCGGGAAATATTAAAAGTGGAACTGTCTCGTTCCTGCGGTTGTGCCTCTGCCCTGGGAGCCTTGCTGGCCGTGTACTGGCAGGCAATGGCCAACCTGTTTTTATCTTGTGGAGACTCTGACTCAGAACTCCACAATATCTCCACCCAGCACACTAGGTTCCCACTGGCAAGTCACTACCACACCAGCCCCATGTTTCAAATCCCCCACGGCCTTTGTGGTACACCTCTGGCAAACCCATGCTTTACCACGTACCTTTCTCTCTTGAACCCAGATGAGCCAATACGTGAAGGAAAATGCAACACAAACTTAGTTCAGAAACAATGGCAACTCAATCTCTGGGTACAACAATGAAAACCTAATCTTGTAAGTCGTATTAAAATCTGATTCCTCCAGTGGACCCACATTGATACCGGGAAACTCTATCAGCTACATCTTACCCCTTTGCTGTCCCCATTCCAAAAAAGACCTCACTGCTCTCTGCTTCCTCTCTTCCTCCCTCCAGCCTGGAAGTCCCGCCTACTCACCCAGTGATTGGCTCCTTTATTCACTAGGGTATTGGTTTTCAAGAAGTTATCTGAATATGACTCACTCCTTGTCCATAGCCTTTCCCAGGATAGCAGAATTAGCATACAAACAGCACGAGGCCCATGCACAACACTTCCCCCTTTCTGCTCTAATAAAAAACAAAGCCTATTGATTTAGAGTTTTGGTTGTATAGAAAAAAATATAAATAGAGCACAGCTCTTATCATTTTGTAATCTATAAGATATGGATAAACCTAATACCCAGTCCATCAATTTTGTCATTAAGATAGAACATTGTTATCTATTCTAAATTAAAAGCCTTATCATTTTACACCTGACTCGTGTCCTGGCTTTAGATTGTATGCCATCTGAAAACTATCCTCTCAAATCTATTCTCTCAAAATAATGAGACTTTAAGTAGTTTTTCAACCCTGTAAGAAATCTGAGAATGAGCAACACTAAATGAAAGTATATAGGAAACCTAACATAGCTTTCAGAACTGAGTCAAATTGTAGAGACAGATGCCAACTTATACAGCTCCAATAAGTCAGGAAGATGGAACATGTCTTCAGTTCTGGCCCAGGATCATTTGACAGACCTTAGAGATATAGGAATATTAAGAACTAGCCTATTCTGTCTCGGCAGAACTAAGCTGTTCTAACTTGTAAATTGTATCCTTTCAAGAACAGTACAGGTTTGCAGGAAAGATTGGCAATTTTTTTTGCCCAGTGGTGACATAGCAGCAAATGTACAGCCTACCTGGTGGTAAGATGCTCAGTTTCCTCTTTGAATCCATGAATGGGAATTTGTTAGGAGCAGATTTGTCTCAACAGCAAGTGAATAAATAACATTAACTGTAACATCTGTGGATTTCTGGAAACCAACTATCTATATAAAGTATTCTGGACTGTTCTCCATTAACTACTCTCATTTATTTCTAATTAAAATGTCTGAAAACACCCTAACAATAAACTCAGAGCTATGAATTTGCTATTTGGCCCTTAACTCAGAGGCTTAAGCATCTCAGATCAGTTTATTATAACAGGTACAGAAGGACTGTGCCTAAGCCCTGTACTTTTAAATTTTTTTTATCAATAGAACAAATTTATACCAATGAAAACCTTGATTTTTGTATCAAAGTAAATTCTGAACCAAAATTAAAAATTATGACTTCAACTTAATAACAATTAAAAAGATTTCTACAAAGTGAAATTATGGGTATGCAATCAATTCTAGCTATTCCTCCCTATTCCAATTATGACCATTTCTACATTCCCTAGATTCCCTATAATAACACTCTCCAGCCCCAAAGCCCAGGAAACTGGGGCAACAACTCTTCATAACTTCTTCAAGCTGAAGGTGGGTATTTAGATATTTTTAAGAGGGGGGTGGGGATAGAGTTGGTTGGTCTTAAGAAGGCCACACCAGTGGTTGATTTAGTCTCTGATGTTTGTGTCTTGACTGGATCTGGCTAAAAGTCCAAGACATTGGGAGTTCAAGTGGAGACTCACCAAGGCTGTATATTCTGTAATATACATATCTCAAATAATTTTTTAGTGTCATCAAGATAACCTTTTTCTTTGATTCTCTGGAATCCAGTTCTTCAGGGGGGTCTCCTTCTATCAAATCTGATCCATATAACTCTGGAAGGTGTAAATACCTTAATTGCTTTTTACAACAACACAAAGACAAAACCTTTTCCCCAAATCAGTATATCCTTGAGCCAGTAATCAGAAAACCCTTTATTTAGACCTCTCTCCCAGAAGAATAAAAAACCCCACAAAATACAAAATCACACCCATTTTGAAAATCAAAACAATCTAAAACAAATGAAGTAAACTAAGATACTGTATATGCCTATAGTAGGCCTTTCCTTTCTTGCCAAGCAGGAAAAGACATTCAAGAAAGATACCCATGGAACCCATGTTCACAGAATATGAGCTTCCTGTGGCTGGTTAAACAATCTATACCATCTCGTAATCTGGCAATCTGCCCAGAGCCACAGACATATTCTATTAGTACTTTTATAATATCTGTCTGATTAACTTTCTACCTGGAGCTACAGACATAGATAATTAATACCTGTACAAGGAGGGCAATGATTATCACTGCACTTTCTATTCTGGAGTCAGTGACTAATGTTCCCTATCCTAGTTCAAATTAAAACAATCTAAAACAAATGAAGTAAACTAGTCCTTGCCTATGTTGCTAAGAGGATATAAAACCCAGTATTCCCATGGAGACCATGTTAGACAGGATATGAGTATCCTGCAAGGCAAGTAAAGTGATTTTATACCATATTTAAAGAAATTAATTCAAATGTTCACTAATATCCGCCTATAGGAAGCAGATAGCTTTTATGTGTTAAGCCCACTGCCTAGAGCAGCCATCTTGTTATACAATCTATCTGTTTGGCTCTCTGCCTGGAGCCACAGACATTTATTTTATTAATACCTGTTTACTTCCCTCTCTACTTGAAATCAGTGACTAATTTCCTCTATCCTGGTTCCAAACCGCAGGTGAAATTCCCCATGTGATTCAGACAAAATCTGTATATAAATCTATCCTAAAAGCAAATAATCCTAAGTTTATAAATTCACAGTTCAATCAATCTTTGCCCCAAGAAGTAGGCAACTTCCATTCTACAACTCTCTGACTTAGCAGAGCCTTCATTCCCCACAGCAGGGGAATTCAGAGCCTACTCTATGTTTCAATTTCTGTGCTTGAGTGCACATGACTTGTCTCAGCGCTCCCAGATACGTACAAAAAAAAAAAAAAAGAAAAGAAAGAAAGAAAGAAAGAAAAGAAAAAAGAAAAGAAAAGAAATAAAATATAATTCTGACTCACATGCAAATAATCTTAAATTTCTTTTGGATTCTTGCCCAACACATTGGTTTGCCACTTGATCTTCTACTGAAGATTTCAGCTATTAGAGGACTACCCAATAATGGCACCCCAGTTAAAGATACAGCTGTGTGCCAGAGCATGACTGCTCAGAGGCTCAAGTCTTTGATGAAAATTCTTTGCACAGACTGCAGTGCCCTGGCTCTGCATAATGTCTGGCATAGAGAAGACAGCTATTCTATATAAGTTATCCCTCAGAAGGACTTTGTGATTGCCACAGATGAGGCTAAAGATCTCATGTACTATTTTGGACAGAAAGCTGGGCCTCTCAGAGGTAGTCTTTAAATATATTCCTTGTTTATCCCTATATTTACATTTGTGTTTTACAAGAAATTCATTGTCTGGGAGAAAAAAGAGAAGAAAGGGGAGAGGAATATTATATATGTATATATATATATATTCACAAAGAAGTAAAATATGAAAATATATAATCCTTTGCTTTCCTTTTGTATTTTCATTTATGTGTATTATCTGTGAAAATATATTTTAGATATATATGGAATATATGTGAATACCTCCTGAGGCCAAAGAAGGAGTATGGTAGTCAAGAACTATAGTTATGAGAAGTTATGAACCATGTAGCATGGGTGCAGAGAACCAAATACATGTCCTCAGCAAAAGCTGTAAATGTTCTTAATGACTAAGCCATCTCTTTAGCCCTTTGAATCAATACTCTGCTGATTATATAAACCTAATTAGACAGTGTATCCTATTCTTTAAAAAGGAAGGTTTATATTCTTTGATTTTTTTTTTTCTTGTAGGTTTGGAAATTTTCATTCATTAAAACTATTTGGCCCTAAATGATGTATTTGTGCTCATAAAAGTAAATAATGGAGTCAGTTTAATTAATGAAAATCACCCCTGTTCAGATATTTCTCTTTCGTCTTGACAACCTTGAAAAATGTTATTGTGAAGAATTTTCTTTTCATCCAAGCTTGTTTGGATCTAATTTTTAGGCCCTGAATTTTTTTTGTTTATTTGGTATGGTTGGCTTGGTTGGTTTGGTTGATTTTTGTTGTTGTTGTTGTTTGTTTTTGTTGTTTTAAGCTACTATGAACAATTGTCTTTCTCCTGGTTTCTTTCTATGTAAAATCCGTATTGACATATAGAAATGCTACTAGTTGGCCATTAGTGGGAAGAGAAGCCCCTTGTTCTTGCAAACTTTATATGCCCCAGCACAGGGGAATGCCAGGGCCAAGAAGTGGGAGTGGGTGGGTAGGGGAGCAGGGCAGGGGGAGGGTATAGGGGACTTTCGGGATAGCATTTGAAATGTAAAAGAAGAAAATATCTAATAAAAAATTGAAAAAAAAGAAATGCTACTAGTTTCTGTCTATTTGTACCCTATTATTTTTCTAAACATGTTTATAATGTCTTAGAGTTTTCTGAGAAGAGTCATTGGAAATATTTAAAAATTCCAAACAACTTATGTGTATAATAAAAGATTGATAAATGATGATGCCCTACCAGTAGGGGCATGGCACAATGTCTCACAAGAAATTCTCTGCATTCCAGACATGAGTTCTTGGGTGTCTTACCTCAGAAGCACAGCGGTAATCATTGTGGTAAAGTGAAAAGCTTCCCCAAGGATGACCTTTCCAAGCCAGTCAACCTCACAACCTTCTTGGACTATATAAGGCTGGCATCACCCATATTATGCATGTAGTTGATATACCAGGATCCAAAAAGTATAAAATTGTGGTTGCTGTAACCATTATGGAGACATCCCCCGTGGTATTTGAGGGCATTGAGGGATATGTAGATATCTCACTGGGCTTCAGAACTTTTAAGATCATTTTTGCTAAGGATATCACTAATGTGTACAGAAGGTGCTTCTATAATAATTGGCACAGATTCAAAAGGGCTTCTCCAAACACAGAAAGAAAGGACAGAATGACCTGAGTAGGAGACAACTGGAGAAAGACTTTAGCAGCACGAAGAAGTGATGTCAGGTCATCCATATTCTTGTGCACATTCAGGTATGCCTGATTCCTCTTCAGCAGAAGGGCCACTTGATGAAAAGTCAGAAAACATTGTGTTTTGATAAGCTTGAGCTCAGGAATGGTGATTCCTCCAGAAGTTCTTTTATTGTACAAAATTGTTTTAACTATTCTGAGTTCTTTGTTTTTCCATATGAAGTTGAGATTTGCTCTTTCTGTAAAAAATTGTATTGGAATTTTGATGGGGATTGCATTTAATCTGTATGTTGCTTTTGGCAAGATGGCCATTTTCCTTATGTTAATCCTACCAGTCTGGCTGCCTCTGATGTTGGCTGGCCTGGTAGTCCCTAGGAGCAGTAAGCCTCTGGGACTGGTTGTCCCACATAGCTGCAGGCCTCCCAAAAGACAGACAAACCTGTGGTCTGGAATGTGGGGTTCAAATCCACAATTGCAGGTAGAGATGTGGACCAGATGGAAGATGGAGCTCCAATAGGGCAGGGCAGAGCTCACTGCTCCTGGAATTGCTGGGATCCCATCATGTGGTAGAGGAAATTGGGGGGGGGGAGGTTAGCACAAGGGCCTCTCATCTGGGTGTCTGGGTTTGGAATAGGGCTGAGGAGAGGAAAGCAGAACTGTGGAGTAAAGAGCAGTGTGCAGATTCATGATTGCAGGGAAGCCCTGTGATTGTTAAATGTCTGTAAACTTCTGGATTGAGTTTTTCTCATGTATCATGGTACCTATGGAGGTGGGCAAGTATCTCTTAATATCTTATATTAATATAAGTGTTAATTTAGTGTTCAAATTTGTCTGCCTTCTGTTTGAGTCCTGATACTACTAGGTCTTCTCTTTGATCCATTCTAGTAATGAAGTTTTTTCTTTGACTTGTTAAGGTTTTTCATTTCTAGAATTTCAAGTGTGTGTGCGTGTGTGTTTAGTGCCAATTGTTAAAACTAAGGTCTTACATTTACTAGGCAAGAACTCTATTACTGAGCCATATTTCCAGGCCACAATTTTAGTAAGTATTTCTCTCTTTTTATAATTCTTTCATATCTGAATTGAACATCCTTACATCACTCAGCCCTTTATTTGTAGTCTCTTTGAATTCATTCAAGATATTATTTGTGCCTTCTTTGAATCAATTGAGCATTCTTATAATCATTCTTTTTAAAATTATTTGTTCGGGATCTTATCTAACTGTGCACTTTTGATCACTTTAAGCACTTGCCACTTCTCCCTCTTATGAGTAACTAGTGCTTCTCACTCCTGTCTACATCTCAGACCATAGTTCCAACATATAGAAGACTATATGGTTCCTAATTCAGTGTTCTTCTCTCTAGCTAGAAGTATTCTTCGGGATTCAGCACATCATCATTTAAGATATTAGTTGAGACATGAAGAAAGGAACCAGAAACTGAAGGGGAGGCAGGGTTAAGACAGCCTATCATGTCATAGTCCAGGCTGACCTCAAGCTCATCCTTGAACTCTACCCTCTTGTCTCCATCTTCCAAGTGCTAAGCTTATAGTTATTTGCAATTATTCCTAACAATAATTTTAATTTTATGTGTACAAAAAGGGAAGATATCAGAGCCACAGAAGAGGACTAAGGAAAGGATCAACACTGAAGTCATTAAGTTATGTGACAGTCATAATATTCACAATCAGGAGAATTAAGTATTAAGGATGGAAGTAGGAAGGACTTGAGAATCACAAAAGAAAAAATTAAGTTATTAACCAAATGTAAGCAAATTGAGTGTTAGCCAGTCAATTCACAATGACAAATAACTTCTTCTAAAACAATTTTTAAGCATCAATACTATGATTATAATATAGAAAGCATTGTTTCCTTATTAAGTTTTTCATTTTTAAAGCCCTAGAAATTCAATTTAAATAAGATATTTGGTTTCTGATCATGGATAGGATATAACTAGTGTAGAAAATATATGTAAATTAAGATGTATGACTCTCAAGTGATCTAAAGAAATGACATTGGGTTTATTACATGAGATGCCTTTTTCCAAGATACAGAGATATAATAAACTTTTCACCAGAGAATTTTTTTTCTTTACTGAATGTATTGCAGCATTACTCAGAGAGAGTGATGGCAGCTAAAAACCTACCAGGGAAGGGATATCTTTACTGGCACCTGACACTTAAAATCCATTTTAAAAAATAATCTTTCACAATTAGAAATGATAAGAAGTGAGAATTCTGGGTTTTCTTGAGCAGACCAAAAGATATATATATAAGCATATATGTGTGTGTATATATATACACACACATATATAAGTGGTATATATAAGTCCCACACAGATGCCCAGGATGGAATACATACCATACTCACTGACAAATAAATGGTTCAATGCTACACAACTTAACAAATTGCAAACTGACCAACTTAACAAATTGCAAACTGACGTGTTTTAAAGTAGGCCCTGGAAGCTGCAAACTCGAAATGCAGGAAGTGTCTGTTTCCTGCTGGCACATTTGTTCCCTGGTTTCAACTCCAAGCCTTCCCTATTTCCTCCGAGGCCACAGCTTATAAATCAGATGAGATTGGTCATCTTGCAACAAAATGGATTTTTTTAAATGTGATTTTGAAGAGATTGGAAAGTGTAATACAGCAGATTTTTCAGTCTTTGCTGCTGAGGAATGATTGCTTTATTGATGGCTCTATTGAGAATGGGGTGTTACTCCAGGAACGCATAGGGCCTGAAGCATTTCCAGGAGTCACATCACAAGATGCTCTATTCCTGAGCCTAAATGGTCAAGAAACAATTATGTGCTTGACTTTTAAAAGATGGAAGACTGACGACTGTAGGGCTCTAGACATTGCCTTTTATTTTGAGTTAATCATGGTATTTTTGACAGATTCACAAAGGAAAGATTGAGTAATGAGTTCCTGTGAAATCTTAATGTTCCAAATACAGGTGAATGGTTAGTTACAAGAGAGTTGAAAGAAGCTTCACATTCTAAATCTCACTCTTACCGAAGAGGAAAAAAAGGCTCAGCTAAATACACCACATTTCACGGTCGTTCTGTGCCTGCATTCATAGAAACGTATTGTATTTCTGGCTTCACATGCCCATGATATTCACAATAAGGAACAGTTTTAAGTCAGTATCTGGTGAAATCTCTGCCTTTCCTGATAATCAAGTTCAGAGGGCAGTACTTATCACTCTCCAAGATATTTCAGAAAATGTTGGTCCAGCCCACCGCCCCTCACCCCCTAGCTTGCATTTAATAATGAAAATTCATGCATGCTGGCTGCTCTTACAGGCTCCTAAGGAGCTGGCTAAATCTGGAACCAGGTGGAAGATGGCCAGTTAATTGGATCTTTCTTTTTCTGAACTCCAGGGGACAGCTGGTTAGCATTGTCTTTCTAATGAGCGGCACTGAGATAGAAGCTGGGCACATTAGCCCAGCTCTTCCTCTGCTGTGTACAAACTTGGAAATCATCTTATCACTGTCAGTGGCTTCTATGGTGAAAAGAATACTTTCTATGCTAAAAATAATCTGATCTGATATTGGGGAAAGCTGATGATATTTCTAAGTCCTCAAGTTCAGATGTCACAGATCTAAAAAGTCATTTCTTCTGCTTCATCATTCATTGGATGGGCATATCCTTATGACATCAGGGCATATGCTACTACTACATGCACACATTCTGCTGGGTAATCCCTAGGGAGAAGTTCAATATGAGTTCACAGTAAGAGAGACAATATGAATCTAAGCTTGTGGGCCTCATAGCAAGAGCCAAAAGTCAAAGCTATTTTTAATCAGAGTAGAGCACAACCACTGTGCTTTGCGAATCTATTCCTTAAGCAACGCATCCATTAGCACCTTTCCCAACTGTCAGAATAAAGAGGAAATTACTCAGAATAGTCCTATAACCTTGTTAACTAATCAATTCACACACACACACACACACACACACACACACCCCAATTTGTAATAGGACTATCTACCCTTCAATAGGAGAGTCTCTGAGTTACCCAGATAAAGCCTTGTCCTGAGTTCGTTGGGTGTTCAGCCTTGGGCCCTAACTGCTGCAACCACTGTAGCTGAGTTTGTTTTCATTGCACTTTCCAGAAATATCAATGTCTTTCTGTTTTCAGAAATTAAAGGAAGAATTAAAATGTATCTAAATAGTGTTGAGATATAAAAGTTTTAATAAAATACCTAAGTGCTGAATGTTCTTCCTTTTCCTCCAGGATAGGAGAAGCCATATAGTTAGAAACACTGAAGAAACTAAAGAGTTTCCCATCCATTAATTTTCATCATTTCTCTGTATTTCATTTTGTTTTTACAAGTTTCCTTTCGGCTTTCTCCCTACTCTGCAATTAGAGATACAAACAGTTTTACAGGAGCATTTACACCAGCTACAGGAAGCATATAAGGCCACCCTGAGAGGAAGGGGTGTTACTCAGCATTAAAATGGGTCATGCTGCAGCCCTTCCCTTACAAGAGACTCATCTAAATGATAATGAGCATGAAAAATTGATTATCTCCTAGGTTGAACTGGTCTTTATGTTTTTCATGTGGTGGATCGAATCATGAGACTAGGTTTCACAATACAAACATGCCAGCAGTTCAAACCATTAACTAGTAAAAGGCAAATTCACAGGACGTTGCCTATTATTTTAGTAAAGAAAATATCCCGAATAATAGTCACTGAAACAAATCCATTGTGAATTTTTAGTCTTCTATTTAAGTTTCTATGCAGACCGTTTTCTTCACATTCTTTAGTTCAAAGCAGCAGATGAATTTATAGAGTTTTTATACAGAGCAGACTATGAATTACAATGACTCAATATTCTAGTTAATAAATACCATAATAAAATTGATGAGAAAAGCAGCTTTCTTCATTTTCTTGTTGATTTTTAATAACAGTTTTTCGCACTTTCATATATACAGCTTGTATTATCTTTATATTCCCACCTTTTCATTCTCTTGTTCTCCATCCTCTGTCTGCTCTTATATCACACACACACACACACACACACACACACACACACACACACACACACACACACACAAGTCCAGGCTCAACGTGAGAGGAAATAGGCAAAAAAATTGTTTTTCTTTTTGTTTCTAACATGCTCTTTTTATTGTTTGTTTCCTTTATATCATTTCCCTTCACTCAAACAGTTCCCCTTCTGAAGCCATACAGTTGGCACTATAAAAATACCAAAGAACTGGATAGGTTTCTGTCCATCAATTTTCATCACTTTTGCTGCTCTCATTTTGTTTTTACAAGCTTTCTTTCAATTTTCTCTTTACTCTGCAATTTGAGATATTAAGTTTTACATGGAGCATGTATGACTGCTAGAGAAAGCAAACAAGGCCATCCTGAGAGAAATGGGTGTTACTCAGCAGCCCTTCCCTTACAGGGGGAGGCATGGGCAGACATATGAGACAGGCAATATTTGTCCTTCTGAGCCTGGCTTATATTATTTAACTCAGTGATTTCCAGCTCTATATGAGAAAAGTAGTCCTTGTTTGAGAGGGTATGTTGTTGCTTTCTGGTTTTGGGGGTTTGTTTGTTTGCTTGCTTGCTTTTCTCGTTTGATTTGGGTTTGTTTCTAATTTTCTATCCTTGATTTCTTATATTCACTTATTTCAAAAGGACAAAAATGGTCTCTCTGGGATGGTGATTTAACTCAACAGGTAAAAACCTGACGCTCTTGCACAAATCTTGAGTTTGGCACCCACATTAGCAGCTTACAACAGTTTATATCTCCAGTTCCAGAAAATCCAGTGCCCAATTCTAGCCTCCGAGGACACCTGAACACACATGACAACTCACTCATGTATGCAAAAAAAATTGTCACCTATTCTTTTCTTTTAAAAGTATTCCCTTCAAGATCCACTCTAAGACATGTCTGTAACTATAGCTGGTGCCCTAATTACTCTCCAGAGCTATAGACCCATGGACCACAGGACAGCTACACCTATTTTGAACACTATGAAAACCCATTTCTTATAACAGTGACCACTCGTTTATATTCCCATATGGTTTTCGCTATCATTTTTTTCTGCCTACCTCCAAAGACACCCTGAATTGTATGATCTTTAAGATAAACAATATTTTATTTATACCTCTGGAAGTTACTTTTCTATATCTATAAACACTTATTTAATAATATATCAATATTGAATGAATGAATGAATGAATGAATATACCACATAATGCTATATTCAGACTACTGTTATAGTGATAGTATATTGAGCTTCAAAGCTTAAAAATTCACATTTAAAGTTATGAGGCCCATTATTTTATTCAACTAGTAAATTTAAAATTAATAATTTTCAAATTTTATATTGGTGTCACTATGAAAAAAGTCACATATAAATCTAAGCTGAATATTTGATCTTTGTTTTATCTTAGTTTTAGTTAAATTGGTTAAATTTTATTGCTGTTTTGTGTTAGGACATTATGTAGTTATATTTTCCAAACATCTTTGTTCTTAGAAACAATAGGCTGCATTATTTAGGAGTAAGACTATGAAGAAGTAGAGGAGACACACAATAGTTGTCATTACTATTGAAGCTAAAAATAATGATTTTCAAAAAATAACAGTCAGATGTGCTAAATTCAGATGTTGTAGGAACCAGCCTTGGTATAAACCAGGATAATTTTGAAACTAATTAAGTCTTCTTGATCCTAAGGAGTCTGTCATGTCTGATCTCATGTCATTACAACATAATAAATACCCTACATCCCCAGAGCAAAATAATTATGAGTCAAGTGGGTGTTTGCATGGTTAAATGCAATAAAAATATAACAGAAGACTACATGCACAATCTATACCATATATCACACCACTTTATTAAATAAGCCCCTCATCTGCCTGCCAGGGCTTGGGTGGGAGATGTTAGGAAATATTATATCCTGTAAGTTTATAAATCCAACCTCAAAATTCACAAAATGAATCTGAAAATCCCACTAGAACTTTAAGGAAATCTTCAAGCAAAGCAGCTTTTGCATCTTCAAATGGGATTATGATATTCTGCTCAAATCTTTACTGATTCACCTGAGAACTGGGGGAAGAAATATGTATCCTGGGCTTCCACCAGTTCTAGGAAAGAGAAAAAAGAACAAAGGACAGAGACATAGAGTGTAAAATAGAGACAGGGGCAGAGAAAACAACTGAGAGACAAAGGCAGCTGTCAGGTAGAAACAAAGAACTAACAAAAAGAAAATAGACACACCCCACAACACTGCCACTTATTTGCTTAAAACCACAAATCAAAGGCTTTCAAAAAGAGACCCTTTAGTCTCACTCCCCTAAAAGATTTCAACCCATATCTCAGAAGTCCTTAGACTTCTTTGGCAGCCGGTATGGATCATTTTAGGAACAAAGGGCTGCTGATTCCACAAAGCTGACTTGATTTTATCTGCTAATGTATTTGGATTCTAAGAGTACCTTTTGTTTTATTTTGTTTCCTTCTAAACAACTGAATTTGGCACCCTCATAATGCAAGTTATTAAATCAAGATAAAAGAGAGACTGAAATGGGATCTAGAAAGTTGTTCTTTACCCATACACCAGGTAATTCTGAGTTACAGTCAGCCTTTTACTAACTAGTGCTACATTTGTACTGATATATGTCTTAAATCCCACAAAAATGCAATTTATATGCAATCAATACCAAATTCAAGGCTCTGCATACTGCAAGCCATGATCCTGACATCAGCTGGCTAAGGAGTTTAGAAGGTTTTAAAGTTAATTTAGCATCAGTGAGCAAAGTGATTTATAGCCTAAATATGTATGTATTTGATCCCCAGGGATGGCTCCCAGAGACTGGTAAAACAGCATGCCTTCCTTGGCCCTAAGGCCTCTTCCAGATGGCTCCTAAATAAGCCAGAGGAATCTGTGGTGACTTTTCAAAATTCTACTTCCATATCCACATGGTCTTGGCAATATGAATATTTTAAGAAGTCTTAGAGCTAAGAAATGACCTTACTGGGCAGGAGACAAATAAAAAATGGAACCAACTGTTCTCCCCCTCCCCCCTAGAATTAACCAAGCTCTCAAAAATGAGCCTAATGGCAAACACTCAGGAAGAGATGTAGAGTTGGAATCCAATGATTATAAACACATTCTGAGATTGAAAGAAAACTATAGAAATATGCCAGACATGGTGCTCCCTCAAGGCAAAACGTTCAGTCCTAGTCACACTCAGAGTGCACTGTATGGACATTATTTCTGATCAGGCCTCACACTTTCACTCTGAGGAAGAGATTCTTCATTCCATCCTCTTTGAAATTAGGTAAGACCAGGTAGCTGATTCTACCAATGAACTCTATCTAAATCTGTGTTTCTCAACCTTTCTAATGAGGCAACACTTTAATATGGTTCCTCGTATTGTGGTGACCCCACAGTCATAAAATTATTTTGTTGCTACTTTGTAACAGTAATTTTGCTACTGCTATGCATCACAATGTAAATATCTGATATCCACGCTATCTGATATAGAAACTCCAAAGCGATTGTGACCCACTGGTTGAAAACTGCTGATCTAAGTAGGTGCTACCACCTGCACCTTCTGGGTAAAAAAAGCAAGCAAAGATCCTATACCACTTTCTACCTCTGTCTTTCCTAACACTGTGGAACCCAATAAGGTGAGATTACTAATTTACTGGTTGGAACAGAGATGCTTTGTAGAGTCTCAGGACCTATACGTTTCTATAAAGGATGGAGAAATAATTCTTTAATTATGGCCAGGGAAGCAGTTAGGCTAACTACAGATCTTCACCTCTTCCTTTTCTCCTCCAGATCCATTCTCACAGTCTCATTCCCAGTTCTATAGAAGACTACCAGCTGTGACATCACCTCCCTCCATGCCCCCATCTCCAGTGGTTCAAACAGATTTTCCTCTCCAAACTTCTTTCTACCAGTCATCATTTTATCCCAGAGAAATAAAGATGGTTCAATATAAATTAGTCAATAAGTATATTCCACCGTATAAACAAACTGAAATACAAAACTATGTGATTATGTCATCATCTGACAAAAACCCAGCAGCCCTCCGTGATAAAGTCCTGGAGAGACTAGGGATACAAAGAACATATCACAACATAATAAAGGCAGCAAGTCCATACCCGGCATAAATCTACATGGAGAGAAATTCAAACCAATTCCACTAAAATCATAAATAAGGCAAGGTTTTACACTCTCTCGATACTTATTCAGTACAGTGCTTAAAGTCTTAGCCAGAGCAATAAAACAAAAACTGAAGGAGAACAAGAGGATACAAATAAGACAGAAATAAGTCATTTGCATATGATATGATATAATATAATACACATAAGTGTCCCTAGAAATTCTACCTGGAAACTTGTACAGGTGATAAACACTTTCAGCAAAGTAGGATACAAAGCTAATTCTCAAAAATCAGTGTTCCTCATATAAATAAATGAAAAGAAACAGATTGAGAAATAAGTCATGTAAGCAAAGCCTTTCACAATTGTATCAAATAATATAAAATATTTTGGGGTAATTTTAACCAAGCAAAACAGTTGTATCATAAAAACTTCAATACAATAAAGAAAGAAATTGAAGTAGATGTCAGAAAATGGCAAGATCCTCCATGTTCATGGACTGGTAGGAATAACATAGCAGAATTGGCCATCCTACCAAAAGCAACTGACTGATTCAGTATGATCCTCATCAAAACTCTGATACAATTCTTCACAGAACTTGAAAGGACAATTCTTAGCTTCACATGGAAACATATACACACACATAGACACACACACACACACACACACACACACACACACACACCACACATGCATGTACACACACAAATAGGATAGCTAAAACAATTTTCAATAGTAAAAGAACTGCTAGAAGTTTCACCATCCTCAAATTTCTACTTGTAGTATAAAGAAATATTAAGAAATATCACATGGTATTGGCATAAAAATAGACACCTGATCAATGGAGTAAATTGAAGACTCAGATATAAATCTACACACGTACAGACATTTCTTTTTGATAAAGAAACCAGAAATGCATACTGAGAAACAAATCTTCAACAAATGGTGATGGTCAAACTGGATGGCTTCATGTAGAAGAATCAAAATAGTTCCATAGTCCCTTTACAAAATTCAACTTTAAATGGACTAAAACCCTTGAAATGAAGTGCTCTGAATCCAAGACTCAGGTGAGATCTCTATTTTCTCTCTGGTGACTGTCTAAGGTGGGACCAGCCAGGAGCAAGCACACAAGCAGCTGAAGAGGCAGAGCAGCTGGGACAGGGTCCTTCCTGCCTCCATCTGAGCCCAGACGGTGGAGCTGTTCTGCAGCCCTCTGTGCACTGGTCATGTAAAGGGAGAGCTTGTCTCCAGGAAGAGCTCTGACCCTGGGACTCCTGGGAGATCACCATTTTCTCTCTAGTGACTGTCTAAGGCAAGACAAGCCAGAAACTCACAGGTAGCAGAAGTGGCAGAGCAGTTGGGACAGGGTCCTTCCTGCCACCATCTCTGACCAGGAGGTGGGGCTGTTCTGCAGTCCTCTGTGCACTGGTCTTGTCAGGCAAGAGCTGGTCTCCCAGGATTGCTGACACAGGCTTATGGACCCACAGGAGAAACAAGATCCAGCCAGAGACAGCAAGAATATCTAACACAAGAGACTACCAGCTAGCAAAGGCAAACACAAGAATCTTACCAACAGAAACCAAAACTACTTCGCATCAACAGAAACCAGTACCCCCACTACATCAAGGACTGCATACCCCAAAACACCAGAAAAGCAAGATTAAGATTTAAAGTCATATCTCATAATGCTGATAGAGGATTTTAAGAAGGACAGAAATAACTCCCTTAAAAAAAATACAGGAGAACACAACTGAAGAGGTGAAAGCTCTTAAAGAGGAAACACAAAAATCTCTTAAAGAACTGCAGAAAAACACAATCAAACAGGAAAAGGAATTGAAAAAAAAATCATCCAGGATCTAAAAATGGAAGTAGAACCAATATAAAAATCACAAAGGGAGAAACTCTGGAGGTAGAAAACCTAAAAAAGAAGGCAGGTGTCATAGATGCAAGCATCACCAACAGAATACAAAAGATAGAAGAGAGAATCTCAGGTGCAGAAGATACCATAGAAAACATTGACACAACAATGAGAGAAACTGCAGTATAAAAAAGATTTTAGTCCAAAATATCCAGGAAATCTAGGAGACAATGAGACATCCAAACCTAAGGATAATAGGTATAGAAGAAAGTGAAGATTTCCAAATAAATACCTTCAACAAAATCATAGAAGAAAATGATGATAAAGAAAGAGATGTGCAAACATACAAGAGGCCTACAGTATTCCAATAGTTTGGACCACAATAGAAATTCCTCCCATCAAATAATAATCAAAACACACAAAACAAAGAAAAAATATTCAAAGCAGTAAAGGAAAAAGGTCAAGTAACATATAAGACATATCAGAATTACAGCAGACTTCTTGTCAGAGACTATGAAAGCCAGAAGATCCTGGAAAAATGTCATACAGAACCTAAGAGAACACAAATGCCAGCCCGGACTACTATAAATTCTCAATTACCATAGATGGAGAAACCAAGGTATTCCATGACAAAACCAAATTTACACAATATCTTTTCACAAATCTGGCCCTACAAAGGACAATTAAAGGGAAAACTCCAACAGAAGGAGGGAACCTACACCCTAGAAAAAGCAAGAAAGTAACTTCAACAAATCTAAAAGAAGGCAGCCACAAGAACAGAATCCCAACTCTAACAACAAAAATAATAGGAAGCAAAAATTACTTTTTCTTAATGTCTCTTAATACCAATGGACTCAATTTCCCAGTAAAAAGACATAGACTAACAGACTGGCTACACAAACAGGACCCAACATTTTGCTGCTTACAGGAAACCCATCTCAGGGAAAAAGACAGAAACTACCTCAGAGTGAAAGGCTGGAAAAAAAATTTCTAAGAAAACGGTCTGAAGAAACAAGCTGAAGTAGCCATTCTAATATCGAATAAAATCGACTTCCAACCCAAAGTTAACAAAAAAGACAAGGAGGGGCACTTCATACTCATCAAAGGTAAAATATTCCAAGAGGAACTCTCAATTCTGAATATCTATGCTCCAAATGCAAGGGAAGCCACATTCATTAAAGAAACTTTAGTAAAACTCAAAGCACAGCTTGCACCTCACACAATAATAGTGGGACACTTCAACACCCTTCTCTCATCAATGGACAGATTCTGGAAACAGAAAACAAACAGAGACACAGTGAAACTAACAGAAACTATAAACCAAATGGATTTAACAGATATCTATGAAACATTTTATCCTAAAACAATAGGATATAGCTTTTTCTTCACAACTCATGGTACCTTCTCTAAAATTGACCTTATAATTGGTCACAAAACAGGAGGCCTCAACAGATACAAAAATATTGAAATTGTCCTATGCATCCTATCAGTTCACCAAGGACTTGAATAACAACATAACTAATACAAAGCCAACATTCAGTGGAAACTGAACAACACTTTCCTCAATGATACCTTGGTCAAGGAAGAAATAAAGAAAGAAATTAAAGACGTTTTAGAGTTTAATGAAAATGAAGCCACAACATACCCAAACTTATGGGACATAATGAAAGCATTGCTGAGAGGAAAACTAGTGCCTCCAAAAAGAAACTAGAGAAAGAATACACTAGCAGCTTGACAGCACACCTAAAAGCTCTAGAACAAAAGGAAGAAAATTCACCCAAGAGGAGTAGGGGGCAGGAAATAATCAAACTCAGGGGTGAAATCAACCAAGCAGAAACAAACAAACAAACAAACAAACAAACAAACAAACAAACTATTCAAAGAATCAACCAAACCAGGAGCTGGTTCTTTGAGAAAATCAAGAAGATTGATAAACCCTTAGCCAGACTCACTAGAGGGCACAGAGACAGCATCCTAATTAACAAAATCAGAACTGAAAAGAAAGACATAACAACAGATACTGAAGAAATCCAAAACACCATCAGATCCTGCTACAAAAGGCTATACTAAACAAAACTGGAAAACCTGGATGAAATGGACAAATTTCTAGACAGATACCAGGTACCAAAGTTAAATCAGGATCAGGTTAATGATCTAAACAGTCCTATATCCCCTAAAGAAATAAAAAAAGTCATTAATAGTGTCCCTACCAAAATAAGCCCAAGACCACATGGATTTAGTGCAGAGTTCTATCAGACTGTCAAGGAAGATCTAATTCCAGTTCTTCTCAAACTATTCCACAAAATAGAAGCAGAAGGTACTCTACCCAATTCATTCTCTGTAGTCACAATTACTCTGATACCTAAACCACAAAAAGACCAAATAAACATAGACAACTTCAGACCAATTTCCCTTATGAATATCTATGCAAAAAATACTCAATAAAATCCTAGCAAACCGAATCACAGAACACATCAAAATGATCATCCATCATGACCAAGTAGGTTTCATTCCAGGGATGCAGGGATGATTTAATATACGAAAATCCATCAACATAATCCATTATATAAACAACCTCAAAGACAAAAAACACATGATCATCTCATTAGGTGCAGAGAAAGCATTTGACAAAAATCCAATACCCATTCATGATAAAAGTCTTGGAAAGATCAGGAATTCAAGGCCCATACCTAAACATGATAAAAGCAATCTACAACAAACGAGTAGCCAACATCAAATTATGGTGAGAAGCTGGAAGCAATCCCACTAAAATTAGGGACCAGACAAGGCTGCCCACTTTCTCCCTACCTACTAAACATTGTAATTGAAGTCCTAGCCACAGCAATTTGACATCAAAAGGAGATAAAGGGGATAGAAATTGGAAAGGAAGAAGTCAAAATATCACTTTTTGCAGATGATATGATAGTATATACAAGTGACCCTAAAAATTCCACCATAGAACTCCTAAACCTGATAAACAGCTTCAATGAAGGAGCTGGATATAAAATTAACTCAAACAAGTCAATGACCTTTCTCAACACAAAGGATAAACAGGCTGAGAGAGAAATTAGGGAAACAACACCATTCTCAATAGTCACAAATAATACAAAATACCTTGGTGTTACTCTAACTAAGGAAGTGAAAGATCTGTATGATAAGTACTTCAAGTCTCTGAAGAAAGAAATTAAAGAAGATATCAGAAGATGGAAAGATCTCCCATATTCATGGATTGGCAGGATTAATATAGTAAAAATCGCTATCTTGCCAAAAGTAATCTACAGATTCAATGCAATCACCATCAAAATTCCAATTCAATTCTTCAACGAATTAGAAAGGGCAATCTGCAAATTCACTGGAATAAAAAAAAAAATCTAGGATAGCAAAAGCTCTTTTCAAGGATAAAAGAACCTTTGGTGGAATCACCATGCCTTATCTAAAGCTGTACTACAGAGCAATTGTGATAAAAACTTCATGGTATTGGTATAGTGACAGACCAGTAGACCAATGGAACAGAATTGAAGACTCAGAAATGAACCCACACACCTATGGTCACTTGATCTTTACAAGGGAGCTAAAACCATTCAGTGGAAAAAAGACAGCATTTTCAACAAATGGTGCTGTCCCAACTGGCGTTTATCATGTAGAAGTATGAGAATTGATCCATTCCTATCTCCTTGTACTAAGGTCAAATCTAATTGGATCAAGGAATTCCAAATAAAACCATAGACAGTGAAACTTATAGAGGAGAAAGTGGGGAAAAGTCTCAAAGATATGGGCACAGGTGAAAGATTCCTGAATAGAACATCAATGGCTTGTGTTGTAAGACTGAGAATCAACAAATGGGTAAGTTTCTGTAAGGCAAAAGACACTGCCAATAAGACAAAAAGGCCACCAACAGATTGGGAAAGGATCTTTACCTATCCTAAATCAGAGAGGGGACTAATATCCAATATATATAAAGAACTCAAGAAGGTGAACTCCAGAAAATCAAATAACCCCATTAAAAATGGGGCTCAGAGCTAAACAAAGAATTCTCATCTGAGGAATACCGAATGGTTGAGAAGCACCTGAAAAAATGTTCAATCTCCTTAATCATCAGGGAAATGCAAATCAAAACAACCCTGAGATTCCACCTCACACCAGTCAGAATGGCTAAGGTCAAAAATTCAGGTGACAACAGATGCTGTCGAGGATGTGGAGAAAGAGGAACACTCCTCCATTGTTGGTGGGATTGCAAGCTTGTACAACCACTCTGGAAATCAATATGGCAGTTCCTCAGAAAATTGGATATAGTCCTACTGGAGAATCCTGCAATACCTCTCCTGGGCATATTTCCAGAAGATGTTTCAACCGGTAAGAAGGACACATGCTCCACTATGTTCATAGCAGCCTTATTTATAATAGCCAGAAGCTGGAAAGAACCCAGATGCCTCTCAACAGAGGAATGGATACAGAAAATGTGATACATTTTCGCAATGGAGTACTACTCAGCTGTTAAAAAGAATGATTTTATGAAATTCCTAGGCAAATGGATGGACCTGGAGGGCATCATCCTGACTGAGGTAACCCAATCACAAAAGAACTCTCATGATATGTACTCACTGATAAGTGGATATTAGCCCAGAAACTTAGAATACCCAAGATATAAGTTACAATTTGCAAAACACATGAAACTCAAGAAGAATGAAGACCAAAATTTGGACACTTTGCCCCTTCTTAGATTTGGGAACAAAACACCCATGGAAGGAGTTACAGAGACAAAGTTTGGAGCTGAGATGAATGTATTGACCATCCAGAGACTGCCCCACATGGGGGTCAATCCCATAATCAGCCACCAAACCTAGACACTATTTCACATGCCAGCCAGATTTTGCTGAAAGGACCCTGATATAGCTGTCTCGTGTGACGCTGTGCCAGTGCCTGGCAAACACAGTAGTGGATGCTCACAGTCAGCTATTGGATGACACAGGGCCCCCAGTGGTGGAGCTAGAGAAAGTACCCAAGGAACTTAAGGGGTCTGTAACCCTAAAGGTGGAACAATATGAACTAACCAGTACCACCAGAGCTTGTGTCTCTAGCTACATATGTAGCAGAAGATGGCCTAGTAGGCCATCATTGGGAAGAGAGGCCCCTTGTTCTTGCAAACTTTATATTCCCCAGTCCAGGGGAAACACCAGGGCCAAGAAGTGGGAGTGGGTGGGTCAGGGAGAAGCGGGGTGGCTATAGTGGACTTTAGGGATAGCATTTGAACTGTAAATGAAGTAAATACCTAATAAAAATTGGAAAAAAAGATAATGATTATTCCCTTGTATAAAAATGTCTAAATTATGAAGTTTTAATTCTATGCTGTGGAAATCTATTGAGGTTGCAATGGTAACTCCTCACTGAAACATTTTTTGGTAGTCTCTCAACTCAGCTCCCTGATTCAAATATTCAGACTAGGTTGTCTAATCTGTTGTTCTATAATGCATGCTTCGCTTTAATAGACCATTTTCCACTCTTCAAAATATGAAGTTTAAAATTGTATTAAGTTATTTTGTTTTGGGGTGTTGACTACAAAGACATAATTGAAAAACAGAAATGCTCATATATTTTAATTTTTCTTTTTTATCAGATATTTTCTTCATTTACATTTCAAATGTTATAGCGTTTCTCAGTTTCCTCTCCAACATTCCCCTGTTACCCCCCCACCCCCGAACTGTTCCCCAACCCACCCACTCCTGCTTCCTGGCCCTGGCACTACCCTATACTGGGGCATATAATCTTTGCAAGATCAATGGTCTCTCCTCCCATTGATGGCCAACTAGGCCACCCTCTGCTACATACATATGCAGCTAGAGACATGAGCTCTGGGGGTACTGGTTAGTTCATATTGTTGTTCCTCCTAAAGGGTTATAGACCCCTTCAGCTACTTGGGTACTTTCTCTAGCTCCTTCATTGGGGGTCTTGTGTTCCATCCAATAGATGACTGTGAGCATCCACTTTTGCATTTGTCAGGCACTGGCATAGCCTCAAATGAGAAAGTTATATTAGGGTCCTGTCAGCAATATCTTTTTGGCATATGCAATAGTGTCTGGATTTGGTGGTAGTTTATGGGATGGATCACTGGGTGGGGCAGTCTCTGGATGGTCCTTTCTTCCTTCTCAGCTCCAGACTTTGACTCTGTAACTCATTCTAGGGGTATTTGATCCCCCATTCTAAGAAGAAATGAAGTATATACACTTTCTTTGGTTTTCCTTCTTTAATTTCACATGTTCTGCAATTATATCTTGGGTATTCTAAATTTTGTTGCTAATATCCATTTATCAGTAAGTGCATAACATGTGTGTTCTTTTGTGATTGGGCTACCTCACTCAGTATGATATCCTTCTAAGAATTTCACAAATTCATTGTTTTTAATAGCTGAGTAGTACTCCATTGTGTAAATGTACCACATTTTCTGTATCCATTCCTTTGTTGAGGGACATCCGGATTCTTTCCAGCTTCTGGCTAATATAAATAAGGCTGCTATGAACATAGTAGAGCATGTGTCCTTATAACACGTTGGAACATGTTCTGGGTATATGCCCAGGAGAGGTATTGCTGTATCATCCTGTAGTACCATGTCCAATTTTCTGAGGAACCATCAAACTGATTTCCAGATTAATTGTACCAGTTTAAAATCCCACCAACAATGGAGGAGTGTTCCTCTTTCTCCACATCCTCATAAGCAACTTCTGTCACTTGAGTTTTTGATCTTAGCCATTCTAAGACTGGTGTGAGGTGGAATCTCAGGGTTGCTTTAATTTGCATTTCCCTGATGATTAAGGATGTTGAACACTTTTTCAAGTGCATCTCAGCCATTCAGTATTCTTCAATTGAGAATTTTTTGTTTAGCCCTGTACCCCATTTTTAATAGGGTTATTGGTTTTTCTGAAGTCTTAACTTCTTGAGTTCTTTGTATACATTAGATATGAGTCCCCTATCTGATTTTGGATTGGTAAAGATCTTTTCCCAATCTGTTGGTGGCCTTTTTGTATTATTGACATTGTCCTTTGCCGTACAGGAGCTTTGCAATTTTATGAGGTCACATGTGGTCTATTCTTGATCTTATATCACAAACTATTGCTGTTATGTTCATGAATTTTCCCCTGTGCTCATATCTTCAAGACTATTCCCTATTTTCTCCTTTATAAGTTTCAGTGTCTCTGGTTTTATGCGGAGTTCCTTGATCCACATAAAACTTAGACTTGAGCTTTGTACAAAGAGATAAGAATGGATCAATTCTCATTCTTCTACACAATAACTGGCAGCTCCATTTATTCAAAATCCTGTATATATTTTCTCCACTGGATGGTTTTAGCTACTTTATCAAAAATCAAGTAACCATAGGTGTGTGGGTTCACTTCTGGATCTTCAATTTTATTACATTTATCTACCTGTCTGTCACTGTACCAGCAACATTCACTTTTTATCACAATTGCTTTGTAGTGCAGCTTGAAGTCAGGCATGGTGATTCCCCCAGAGGTTCTTTTATTGTTGAGAATAGTTTTTGCTATCCTAGGTTTTTTTGTTATTCCAGGTGAATTTTCAGGTTGCCCTTTCTAACAAGGTGAAGGATTAGTTGGAATTTTGATGGGGATTGCATTGAATCTATTGATTGTTTTCAGCATGATGCCCATTTTTACCATATTAATTCTGCCAATCTATGAACATGGGAGATCTTTCCATCTTCTGAGATCTTCTTTAATTTCTTTCTTCAGAGACTGGAATTTCTTATCATACAGATCTTTCTGTTCCTTAGTTAGAGTAACACCAAGGTATTTTATATTATTTGTGACTGTTGTGAAGGGTGCTGTTTCCCTAATTTCTTTCTCAGCCAGTTTGACTTTTGTGTAGAGAAAAACCACTGATTTGTTTGAGTTAATTTTATGTCCAGCTACTGCACTGAAGTTGTTTGTCAGGATTAGGAGTTCTCTGGTGGAATTTTTAGGGTCACTTATATATACTATCATATCATCTGCAAAAAGTGATATTTTGACTTCTTCCTATACAATTTGAATCCCCTTGATCTCCTTTTGTTGTCTAACTGCTCTTGGTAGGACTTCAAGTACTATATTGAATAGGTAAGGATAAAGTGAGCAGCCTTATCTAGTCCCTGATTTTAGTGGGACTGCTTCAAGTTTCTCTCCATTTACTTTGATGTTGGCTACTGGTTTACTGTATATTGCTTTTATTATTTTTACGTATGGGCTTTGAATGCCTGATCTGTCCAAGACTTTTATCATGAGGAGGTGTTGGATTTTGTCAAGTGCTTTCTCAGCATCTAATGAGATGATCATATGCTTTTTTTTTCCTTTGAGCTTGTTTATATAGTGAATTATGTTGATTGATTTCTTTCGTATACTTAACCATTCCTGCATCCTTGGGATGAAGCCTACTTGATCATGATGGGTGATCGTTTTTATGAGTTCTTGGACTCAGTTTTCGAGAACTTTATTTAGTATTCTTGCATCGATATTCAAAATGGAAATTGGTCTGAAGTACTCTTTCTTTATTGGGTCTTTGTGTGGTTTAGGTATCAGAGTAATTATGGCTTCATAGAATGGGTAGAATACCTTCTGTTTCTATTTTGTGTAACAGTTGGAGGAGAGTTGGAATTAGGTCTTCTTTGAAGATCTGATAGAATTGTACACTAAACCCATCTGGACCCTGGCATTCTTTTGGTTGGGAGACTATTAATGACTGCTTTTATTTCTTTAGGGGATATAAGACTGTTTAGATCGCTAATCTGAACCTGATTTAACTTTGGTACCTGGTATCTATCTAGAGAGTTGTCCATTTATTCTATGGGTTTTTGTGTATCCTCTTTAAGGACTGTTTATGTCTATTAGTCTATGTCTTTTTATGGGGAATTGAGTTCATTGATATTAAGAGATATTAAGTAAAAATAATTGTTGCGTCCTGTTATTTTTTGTTGTTAGAGTTAGGATTTTGTTCTTGTTCTGCCTCTTGGCTGAGGATGAATGCCCAAAGGGACTATGTCAAAGAGGCTCTGCTGCTTCTGTAACCTGTAAGAACCTGTATCAGAGAGATCTAGGATAGAAAATGGTGATCACACCTGAGTCCTGGGGTTCTGGGCACTCACTGTAAGCAAGCTTTCCTCTGGCAGGGAAGGTGCACAGAGGTCTGAGGGTCAGCTCTGCCTCCTGGCTGAGATTAAAGGCCCAAAGAGACCCTGTCCAAGAAGCTCTGCAACTTCTGCAACCCACGTGCTCTCCTGTGTGGACTGTCCTCCAAGAGACCCAGGACATAAGATTTCACCTGACTCTCGGAGCTGTAGGCAAGCTCTCGTCTGGCGGGGAAGGCGCACAGAGGTCCGAGGCTCAGCTCTGCCTCCCAGTAGAGGATGAAGCTTAATATATTTTTTAAAAAGAAAGAAAAAAAAAAACAAGGAAAAGAGATATGTCCCTTTAAAGGCTCAATATCATAATTCTCAACTAAAGTTCTGAAGCAAGAGTGATTTGTTTGAGTTGTTTTGTTCTGTTTATGTGTGTGCAGGTATGTACAGGTGTATAAGCATGTGAAAAAAAGAGCCCAAAATCTAGTGTCTCCCTCTGTCACTCTTCACATAGTTTCTGAAATTAGACCTCTCACTGAACCTGCAGCTCACCAAATCAGTTAGACTAATTAGCCAACAAGCTCTAGGGATCCACCATTTGCTCCATGCTTGGATTATAGGTATAAACCACTGTACACAGCTTTTGTGTGTCAGGTATTGAAGTTGCCTGAGTATCGGTGCATTGCCAACTGAGCCATCTCCTCAGCCCTGGCTTTTTGTAAAAACCTTCAAGGTCAAACAGAAGCTAATGGCTGCTTTAAAGGTCAGTTCCCCAGTTCATTTCAAATTCTTAATCTTATAACACCTGCTAATAGAGAATTAAGATGTTGAGAAGTCTTTCCATTTGTGCTGGTGATTAACAGAACTCCCATTGCTTTCCCCAGAAAAGGTGAACTACCAGAAAGACTCATACCTTGCATAAAAGTGTCTTCCATAGAGCTCAGAATGGTAAGATAGACTGATTTTCACAGTCATATCAGAAAGACGACCTTATGTGCAGATTAAGGTTTGTGCCACAACCCTCCTGACAAGCATCCTGCCTAGAAAGTGGATAAAACCCTTGTTGTCATTGTACATAGTCTAAATGAAAAAAAAAAAAAAAACAACTCCAATCCATTCAAGCAAGAAACATACTCATGAGATGTGGTATGAAGGAATTCAAGCCCCTCAGCATCATCACAAGCTACTTAATAGGAACAGCTAACCCATCGGCCCCCTATAGGGGTAGTTCATCAGAAGAAGAGAAGGGACTTTGCTGAAGATAGGATTCCAGGTAGTCCAAACCTAAATAGATACCAGTCATGCTCATTTACAAACATTATTAGCACCAACCATGACTCTGGAAATGTCATGGGTTGTTAATAGGAAACAAATGAGGGATTAGTTTGTATTGCCCAGCCATGTGATCTGTGTCTGTGGAATTGATTCTCATATTCTAATCAAAGTGCAGCTATACAAAGACAGTAACTCAGACACCAGTATGGGAGCCCAGATAAAACCAGGGTGCCCTTGAGAACTCATGCTCAACTAACAGAGTGATAAACTACTAAGGAGGCCCATGTTCACAGGACATGAACTCTAGGCTTCCAAATTCAAGTGTTTGGCCCTAAGGCCAGAGCCAACATGCTTCCCCAACCCAGCAAGCTACCTCAAAAATTAAAACAACCACTAAAATCTCATATACTCCTAAGCAAAACTTCAAGGGAAACTCTAAAGACCCCTTCTAAAACCTGGGACCAGATGTCTGTGACAGAAATCATTAGCACTTTATACTATGTTCATAATTTTAAGAAATATTTACTACATATAACCACACTCACATTTAAATAACAAGTCTGTTCTGACTTGTGCTAAGTCATAATGAGATTTAAATCTAAATCACGTGCTGAAGTATCAGACATGACTAGAGTGTTCTGATTCCAAATCCTCTTTGCCAGGCTAACTCTAAGAACATAATTTTAGTTGAATAATTATTTAAATGTGTGCTCATAGGAAATATTATCAAATTATAGTAAATGAACAAATGCAATCAAATAAAACTATGTCTCCTCATGAGCACATAATGATCTAAGATGTTTGGCCCCAGGTAATGTGGTTAGAGTGAACATTCATCTCTGTCCACTGACTCAGGTGTGCACAATAATCCAAGTTTTAATAAACATAATTTCTATCTTAGTCTCCATTCTGCAGTTGGGTTGAGGGATGGCCTTCTTTATAGAGTCATGTCGAGGTCATTTGTCTTCATAAATTATTCCTGAGATACTTACTGTCAATATTTACACGGTCTTTTAAGATCTACAAGATTCTTATTGTTTCTATGTTCTGCTATAGTGAAGAGACACTTATCAGGCTGCAGTTCCTGAGCTGAAGAGAGACCATCTCCTGTGCCCCAGGCAGCTCTTTGGGATCTTAATTCCATATAATCTACTATCATAATCATCTACATATGTCCACACTTGCTGGGATTCTGGACCATAGGACTCACCTGGAACAATCTTTTCTCCAGCCTAATAAAACTTGTTATAGCTGTCCTTGAGTATCTCACCAGGGACAAATTCTAGCAACTACTAGAGATACCAAAAGTCATGGATGCTCAAGTTCCTTATATGAAATGGAGTAGTATTTGTGCATCCTTTTGTGTACTTTTGTCTCTAGACTCATACATTACTGAATGCAGTATTAGTGGTAGGACTAGGAAGATGTTTGTGGTAAAGGCACTTGTTACCAAGACTGATGACCTGAGTTCCAGATGGTGGAAAGAGGGAACTGACCTGACAGTTTGTCCTCTACCTAGCCTTCACTATTGAATGCATATATGCACACACACACACACACACACACACACACACACACACACACACACACACTATAAATAACTAAACAAATGAATAAATAATTAAAATAAAACATGTAAAAGGCAAAAGAAAAATAAGTACAAATGTTTTCTGCTGTGTTTTAAGGGAAATAATGACATGAATTCTGAAAAATGTTTACTATAAATACATATGTTAATGTTTTCTGTCATTAATAGAGTCAGTAGGAACAGAGCACCCAGATACCAAAGGCCAATTGAATTTCCCTTCTGTTAGTTCCAAGCCAGTCTTGTCCTTCCCACAATCTTTCTTTATCCCCTCTCTTACTTCTGCAAACCACCCCATCCTCTCATATACTTTATCAATATACATGATGATTTACCACATGATGACTATTACTCTGTTCAAGGAAGCAATGCAAAAAACACAAAAACTTAACCTTCAATTTAAAACATAAAAACAAGCTAAATACACACAGTGTTTCCTAATGTGCTCTGGTGTATCTCAATAACTACAGTACTATTTTTAGAATCTGCTCACAGAGCACAAAGGAGGAAGGTTAAACTGTCAGAAGTAAATTAGAAGAAATTATGAACTTTTGATAACTACACAACACAGCCTATTGATTTCCTTCTCCTCACCAATTAGTGTCACTCCATTAAGTTAGATGAATTTTCTCTTAATCCGGTGGATTTAAAACTCATTAAAACAACTGAATAACTTTCATTGAGGTTTTTTTCTTTCTTTCTTTCTTTTCTTTCCTTCTATTTATATGCAACCCATCAGCTTGGCTCAAATCACTACTAAGAAACTCTTGGCAGTCCCAAACAAATAATATTAAAGTTACTCCTGCTTCTGTTCATTCAGCCTGGATTTCTTTTGCTGTCTTTGCAGGGAGGGAGGGGGCACATTTAAAGAAAGTATCTCTGAGTGTTCATAAATATTTATGCTGAAGAGCTTTCAAAAGTTAGGATTTGTGGGAAAGCTCCTAGGAATTTTTGAAATCACTTATCTCCAGGTTAAGAAATAAGTATTTAACAAACCTCACAAATTTACTAGAACTTAATGAATCACAAAAATCAAACAATAGTGAGATACCCATTCATAGGCTACAAAGCTAATCATCTTTGATGCTATACTATTCACAAAACAAGATTGACTGCTATTGAATTTATAAGCCATGCTGTGCAGAAAGAGCCAGATTTTGTGCCAAATGGGATCCTCTTGAGGAGTTTGACAGAATCAATAACATTTTAATCAATGAGCAAACACTGAATGGGCTTCCATGAAATGAAGCAAACTGTCCCAGTTCCAAATCTAACAACAAAAATAACAAGAAGCAACAATCATTTTTCCTTAATACCTCTTAATATCAATGGACTCAATTCCTCAATAAAAGGACACAGACTAAAAGATTGTATACGTAAACAGGACCCAACATTTTGCTGCATACAGGAAACCCACTTCAGGGACAAAGACAGACACTACCTTAGAGTAAAAGGTGGGAAAGCAATTTTCTAAGCAAATGGTTCCAAGAAACAAGCTGGAGTAGCCATTCTAATATCGAATACAATCAACTTTCAACCTAATGTTATCAAAAAAGATAAGGAAGCACACTTCATACATTCCAAAGAGAAAATCTACATAGATAAACACGCAATTCTGAACATCTATGCTGCAAATGAAAGGACATCCACATTCATAAAAGAAATTTTGCTGCAGCTCAAAGCACATATTGCACTGCACACAATAATAGTGGGAAACTTCAACACCCCACTCTCATCAATGGACAGATCCTGGAAACAGAAATTAAACAGAGACACAGAAAATCTAACAGAAGTCATGAAACAAATGGATTTGACAGATATCTATACAACATTTTATCCTAAAATAAAAGGATATACCTTCTTAGCACCTTATGCTACCTTCTCCAAAATTGAACATATAATAGGTCACAAAACAGGCCCCAGCAATTATAAGAAAATTGAAATAATCCCAAACATTTTATCAGATCATCATGGACTAAGGCTGGTCTTCAATAACAACAGAAATAATAGAAAGCCCACATACATGAGGAAGCTGAAGAAAACTCTAATCAATGATAACTTGGTCAAGGAAGAAATAAAGAAAAAAATTAAAGACTTTTTAGAATTTAATGAAAATGAAGCCACAATATACTCAAACTTATAGGACACAATGAAAGCAGTGCTAAGAGGTAAACGTATACCTTTGAGTGCCTCCAAAAAGAAACTAGAGAGAGCATACACTAGCAGCTTGACACCACAACTGAAAGTTCTAGAACAAAAAGAAGCAAATAGACCCATGATGAGTAGATGGTAGGAAATAATCAAACTCAGGGCTGAAATTAGCTCAATAGAAACAAAAATAACTATGCAAAGAATCAACCAAACCAGGAGCTGATTCTTTGAGAAAATCATAAAGATAGATAAACACTTACCCAAACTAACCAGAGGCTAGTAGAGAGTATCCAAATGGCAAAATCAGAAATGGAAAGTGAGAGATAACAACAGAAACTGATGAAGTCCAAAAAATTCATCAGATCCTACTATAAAGGCATATACTAAACAAAACTGGAAAATCCGAATGAAATGGACAATTTTGTAGACAGATACCAGGTACCAAAGTTAAATCAGGATCAGATAAACCATCTATACAGCCCCATACCCCCTGAAGAAATAGAAGTCATTAATAGTCTCCAAAAAAAAAAAAAAAAAAAAAAAAAGCCCAGGACCAGATGGATTTAGTGCAAAGTTGTATCAGACCTTCAAAGAAGACATAATAACAATATTCTTCAAAGTATTCTAGAAAATAGAAACAGAAGGTACTCTACCCAATTCATTCTATGACGCCACAATCACTCTGATACCTAAACCACATAAAGACACAACAAAGAAAGAGAACTTGAAACCAATATCTTATGAATATTGATGCAAAAATTCTTGTAAAATTCTTGCCAAACGAATCCAAGAACACATCAAAACTATCACTTATCATGATCAAGTAGGCATCATCCTAGGGATGCAGGAATGTTTCAATATACATAAATCCATCAATCCACAATATAAACAAACTTAAAGAAAAGACCACATAATAATTTCATTAGATGCTGAGAAAGCATTTGACAAAATCCAACTCCCATTCATGACAAAAGTCTTGGAAAGATCAGGAATTCAAGGCTCATACCTAATCATAGTAAAAACAATGTGCAGCACACAAGTATCCAACATCAAACTAAATGGAGAGAAACTTGAAGCAATCATACTAAAATCAGGAACTAGACAGGACTGCCCACTCTCTCTTTACCTGTTCAATATAGTACTAAAAGTCCTAGCCAGATCAATTAGCCGACACAAGGAGGTCAGAGGGATACAAATTTGAAAGGAAGAAGTCAAAATATCACTATTTGCAAATAAAATGATTGTATATTTAAGTGATCCAAAAAATTCCACCAGAGAATAAACAACTTCTTTGAAGTAGCTGGATATAAAATTAACTCAAACAAATCAATGGCTTTTCTCTACTCAAAGGATAAACAAACTGAGAAAGAAATTAGGGAAACGACACCCTTCACAATAATCACAAATAATATAAAATATCTTGGTGTGACTCTAACTAAGCAAGTGAAAGATCTATATGACAAGAACTTCAAGTCTTCGCAAAAGATGGAAAGATCTCCCATGCTCATGGATTGGCAGGATTAATATAGTAAAACTGGCTATCTTGTCAAAGCAATCTACAGATTTTTTGCAATCCCCATCAAAATTCCAACTCAATTCTTTATAGAGTTAGAGAGAGCAATTTGCAAATTCATCTGGAATAACGAAAAGCCTAGGATAACAAAAACTATTCTTAAAAATAAAAGAACTTCTGGGGCAATCACCATTCCCAACCACAAGGTTTAATACAGAGCAAGAGTGATAAAATGCTACAGTGACAGGCAGGTAGACCAATGGAATAGATTTGAAGACCCAGAAATGAACCCACATACCTAACATCACTTAATCTTTGATAAAGGAACTAAAACCATCCAGTGGGAAAAAAGACAGCATTTTTAACAAATGGTGCTGTCTCAACTGGCAGATAACATGTAGAATACAAATCGATCCATTCTTATCTCCTTGTACAAAGTTCAAGTCCACGTGGATCAAGGACCTCCACATAAAACCCGATACAGTAAAACTAATAGAAGCTTGGTCCGGGACCCGCCGAACTTAGGAAATTAGTCTGAACAGGTGAGAGGGTGCGCCAGAGAACCTGACAGCTTCTGGAACAGGCGGAAGCACAGAGGCGCTGAGGCAGCACCCTGTGTGGGCCGGGGACAGCCGGCCACCTTCCGGACCAGAGGACAGGTGCCCACCCGGCTGGGGAGGCGGCCTAAGCCACAGCAGCAGCGGTCGCCATCTTGGTCCAGGACCTGCCGAACTTAGGAAATTAGTCTGAACAGGTGAGAGGGTGCGCCAGAGAACCTGACAGCTTCTGGAACAGGCAGAAGCACAGAGGCGCTGAGGCAGCACCCTGTCTGGGCCGGGGACAGCCGGCCACCTTCCGGACCAGAGGACAGGTGCCCGCCCGGCTGGGGAGGCGACCTAAGCCACAGCAGCAGCGGTCGCCATCTTGGTCCGGGACCCGCCGAACTTAGGAAATTAGTCTGAACAGGTGAGAGGGTGCGCCAGAGAACCTGACAGCTTCTGGAACAGGCGGAAGCACAGAGGCGCTGAGGCAGCACCCTGTGTGGGCCGGGGACAGCCGGCCACCTTCCGGACCAGAGGACAGGTGCCCACCCGGCTGGGGAGGCGGCCTAAGCCACAGCAGCAGCGGTCGCCATCTTGGTCCAGGACCCGCCGAACTTAGGAAATTAGTCTGAACAGGTGAGAGGGTGCGCCAGAGAACCTGACAGCTTCTGGAACAGGCAGAAGCACAGAGGCGCTGAGGCAGCACCCTGTGTGGGCCGGGGACAGCCGGCCACCGTCCGGACCGGAGGACAGGTGCCCACCCGGCTGGGGAGGCGGCCTAAGCCACAGCAGCAGCGGTCGCCATCTTGGTCCCGGGACTCCAAGGAACTTAGGAATTTAGTCTGCTTAGGTGAGAGTCTGTACCACCTGGGAACTGCCAAAGCAACACAGTGTCTGAGAAAGGTCCTGTTTTGGGCCTTCTTCTTCGGCCAGGAGGAGGCCCAAATACAAGATATCTGCGCACCTTCCCTGTAAGAGAGCTTGCCAGCAGAGAGTGCTCTGAGCACTGAAACTCAGAGGAGAGAATCTGTCTCCCAGGTCTGCTGATAGACGGTAACAGAATCACCAGAAGAACAATCTCTAAACAGAGTCAACTATAACTACTAACTCCAGAGATTACCAGATGGCGAAAGGTAAACGGAGGAATCTTACTAACAGGAACCAAGACCACTCACCATCACCAGAACCCAGCACACCCACTTCGCCCAGTCCAGGGAACCCCAACACACCTGAGAACCTAGACCTAGATTTAAAAGCATATCTCATGATGATGGTAGAGGACATCAAGAAGGACTTTAATAAATCACTTAAAGAAATACAGGAGAACACTGCTAAAGAGTTACAAGTCCTTAAAGAAAAACAGGAAAACACAATCAAACAGGTAGAAGTCCTTACAGAAAAAGAGGAAAAAACATACAAACAGGTGATGGAAATGAACAAAACCATACTAGACCTAAAAAGGGAAGTAGACACAATAAAGAAAACTCAAAGCGAGGCAACACTAGAGATAGAAACCCTAGGAAAGAAATCTGGAACTATAGATTTGAGCATCAGCAACAGAATACAAGAGATGGAAGAGAGAATCTCAGGTGCAGAAGATTCCATAGAGAACATCGGCACAACAATCAAAGAAAATGGAAAATGCAAAAAGATCCTAACTCAAAATATCCAGGAAATCCAGGACACAATAAGAAGACCAAACGTACGGATAATAGGAGTGGATGAGAATGAAGATTTTCAACTCAAAGGTCCAGCAAACATCTTCAACAAAATTATTGAAGAAAACTTCCCAAATCTAAAGAATGAGATGCATATGAACATACAAGAAGCCTACAGAACTCCAAATAGACTGGACCAGAAAAGAAATTCCTCCCGACACATAATAATCAGAACATCAAATGCACTAAATAAAGATAGAATACTAAAAGCAGTAAGGGAAAAAGGTCAAGTAACATATAAAGGCAAGCCTATCAGAATTACACCAGATTTTTCACCAGAGACTATGAAAGCCAGAAGAGCCTGGACAGATGTTATACAGACACTAAGAGAACACAAACTGCAGCCCAGGCTACTATACCCAGCCAAACTCTCAATTATCATAGAGGGAGAAACCAAAGTATTCCACGACAAAACCAAATTCACGCATTATCTCTCCACGAATCCAGCCCTTCAAAGGATAATAACAGAAAAAAACCAATACAAGAACGGGAACAACGCCCTAGAAAAAACAAGAAGGTAATCCCTCAACAAACCTAAAAGAAGACAGCCACAAGAACAGAATGCCACCTTTAACAACTAAAATAACAGGAAGCAACAATTACTTTTCCTTAATATCTCTTAACATCAATGGTCTCAACTCGCCAATAAAAAGACATAGACTAACAAACTGGCTACACAAACAAGACCCAACATTTTGCTGCTTACAGGAAACTCATCTCAGAGAAAAAGATAGACACTACCTCAGAATGAAAGGCTGGAAAACAATTTTCCAAGCAAATGATATGAAGAAACAAGCTGGAGTAGCCATCCTAATATCTGATAAGATTGACTTCCAACCCAAAGTCATCAAAAAAGACAAGGAGGGACACTTCATTCTCATCAAAGGTAAAATCCTCCAAGAGGAACTCTCAATTCTGAATATCTATGCTCCAAATACAAGAGCAGCCACATTCACTAAAGAAACTTTAGTAAAGCTCAAAGCACACATTGCGCCTCACACAATAATAGTGGGAGACTTCAACACACCACTTTCACCAATGGACAGATCATGGAAACAGAAACTAAACAGGGACACACTGAAACTAACAGAAGTGATGAAACAAATGGATCTGACAGATATCTACAGAACATTTTATCCTAAAACAAAAGGATATACCTTCTTCTCAGCACCTCATGGTACCTTCTCCAAAATTGACCACATAATAGGTCACAAAACAGGCCTCAACAGATTCAAAAATATTGAAATTGTCCCATGTATCCTATCAGATCACCATGCACTAAGGCTGATCTTCAATAACAAAAAAAATAACAGAAAGCCAACACTCACGTGGAAACTGAACAACACTCTTCTCAATGATACCTTGGTCAAGGAAGGAATAAAGAAAGAAATTAAAGACTTTTTAGAGTTTAATGAAAATGAAGCCACAACGTACCCAAACCTTTGGGACACAATGAAAGCATTTCTAAGAGGGAAACTCATAGCTCTGAGTGCCTCCATGAAGAAACGGGAGAGAGCACATACTAGCAGCTTGACAACACATCTAAAAGCTCTAGAAAAAAAGGAAGCAAATTCACCCAAGAGGAGTAGACGGCAGGAAATAATCAAACTCAGGGGTGAAATCAACCAAGTGGAAACAAGAAGAACTATTCAAAGAATTAACCAAACGAGGAGTTGGTTCTTTGAGAAAATCAACAAGATAGATAAACCCTTAGCTAGACTCACTAGAGGGCACAGAGACAAAATCCTAATTAACAAAATCAGAAATGAAAAGGGAGACATAACAACAGATCCTGAAGAAATCCAAAACACCATCAGATCCTTCTACAAAAGGCTATACTCAACAAAACTGGAAAACCTGGACGAAATGGACAAATTTCTGGACAGATACCAGGTACCAAAGTTGAATCAGGATCAAGTTGACCTTCTAAACAGTCCCATATCCCCTAAAGAAATAGAAGCAGTTATTAATAGTCTCCCAGCCAAAAAAAGCCCAGGACCAGACGGGTTTAGTGCAGAGTTCTATCAGACCTTCAAAGAAGATCTAACTCCTGTTCTGCACAAACTTTTTCACAAGATAGAAGTAGAAGGTATTCTACCCAACTCATTTTATGAAGCCACTATTACTCTGATACCTAAACCACAGAAAGATCCAACAAAGATAGAGAACTTCAGACCAATTTCTCTTATGAACATCGATGCAAAAATCCTTAATAAAATTCTCGCTAACCGAATCCAAGAACACATTAAAGCAATCATCCATCCTGACCAAGTAGGTTTTATTCCAGGGATGCAGGGATGGTTTAATATACGAAAATCCATCAATGTAATCCATTATATAAAAAAACTCAAAGACAAAAACCACATGATCATCTCGTTAGATGCAGAAAAAGCATTTGACAAGATCCAACACCCATTCATGATAAAAGTTCTGGAAAGATCAGGAATTCAAGGCCAATACCTAAACATGATAAAAGCAATCTACAGCAAACCAGTAGCCAACATCAAAGTAAATGGAGAGAAGCTGGAAGCAATCCCACTAAAATCAGGGACTAGACAAGGCTGCCCACTTTCTCCCTACCTTTTCAACATAGTACTTGAAGTATTAGCCAGAGCAATTCGACAACAAAAGGAGATCAAGGGGATACAAATTGGAAAAGAGGAAGTCAAAATATCACTTTTTGCAGATGATATGATAGTATATATAAGTGACCCTAAAAATTCCAAAAGAGAACTCCTAAACCTGATAAACAGCTTCGGTGAAGTAGCTGGATATAAAATTAACTCAAACAAGTCAATGGCCTTTCTCTACACAAAGAATAAACAGGCTGAGAAAGAAATTAGGGAAACAACACCCTTCTCAATAGCCACAAATAATATAAAATATCTCGGCGTGACTCTAACGAAGGAAGTGAAAGATCTGTATGATAAAAACTTCAAGTCCCTGAAGAAAGAAATTAAAGAAGATCTCAGAAGATGGAAAGATCTCCCATGCTCATGGATTGGCAGGACCAACATTGTAAAAATGGCTATCTTGCCAAAAGCAATCTACAGATTCAATGCAATCCCCATTAAAATTCCAACTCAATTCTTCAACGAATTAGAAGGAGCAATTTGCAAATTCATCTGGAATAACAAATAACCTAGGATAGCAAAAACTCTTCTCAAGGATAAAAGAACCTCTGGTGGAATCACCATGCCTGACCTAAAGCTTTACTACAGAGCAATTGTGATAAAAACTGCATGGTACTGGTATAGAGACAGACAAGTGGACCAATGGAATAGAATTGAAGACCCAGAAATGAACCCACACACCTATGGTCACTTGATCTTCGACAAGGGAGCCAAAACCATCCAGTGGAAGAAAGACAGCATTTTCAACAATTGGTGCTGGCACAACTGGTTGTTATCATGTAGAAGAATGCGAATCGATCCATACTTATCTCCTTGTACTAAGGTCAAATCTAAGTGGATCAAGGAACTTCACATAAAACCAGAGACACTGAAACTTATAGAGGAGAAAGTGGGGAAAAGCCTTGAAGATATGGGCACAGGGGAAAAATTCCTGAACAGAACAGCAATGGCTTGTGCTGTAAGATCGAGAATTGACAAATGGGACCTAATGAAACTCCAAAGTTTCTGCAAGGCAAAAGACACTGTCTATAAGACAAAAAGACCACCAACAGACTGGGAAAGGATCTTTACCTATCCTAAATCAGATAGGGGACTAATATCCAACATATATAAAGAACTCAAGAAGGTGGACCTCAGAAAATCAAATAACCCCCTTAAAAAATGGGGCTCAGAACTGAACAAAGAATTCTCACCTGAGGAATACCGAATGGCAGAGAAGCACCTGAAAAAATGTTCAACATCCTTAATCATCAGGGAAATGCAAATCAAAACAACCCTGAGATTCCACCTCACACCAGTGAGAATGGCTAAGATCAAAAATTCAGGTGACAGCAGATGCTGGCGAGGATGTGGAGAAAGAGGAACACTCCTCCATTGTTGGTGGGATTGCAGGCTTGTACAACCACTCTGGAAATCAGTCTGGCGGTTCCTCAGAAAATTGGACATAGTACTACCGGAGGATCCAGCAATACCTCTCCTGGGCATATATCCAGAAGAAGCCCCAACTGGTAAGAAGGACACATGCTCCACTATGTTCATAGCAGCCTTATTTATAATAGCCAGAAACTGGAAAGAACCCAGATGCCCCTCAACAGAGGAATGGATACAGAAAATGTGGTACATCTACACAATGGAGTACTACTCAGCTATTAAAAAGAATGAATTTATGAAATTCCTAGCCAAATGGATGGACCTGGAGAGCATCATCCTGAGTGAGGTAACACAATCACAAAGGAACTCACACAATATGTACTCACTGATAAGTGGATATTAGCCCAAAACCTAGGATACCCACGATATAAGATACAATTTCCTAAACACATGAAACTCAAGAAAAATGAAGACTGAAGTGTGGACACTATGCCCCTCCTTAGAAGTGGGAACAAAACACCCATGGAAGGAGTTACAGAAACAAAGTTTGGAGCTGAGATGAAAGGATGGACCATGTAGAGACTGCCATATCCAGGGATCCACCCCATAATCAGCATCCAAACGCTGACACCATTGCATATACTAGCAAGATTTTATCGAAAGGACCCAGATGTAGCTGTCTCTTGTGAGACTATGCCGGGGCCTAGCAAACACAGAAGTGGATGCTCACAGTCAGCTAATGGATGGATCACAGGGCTCCCAATGGAGGAGCTAGATAAAGTACCCAAGGAGCTAAAGGGATCTTCAACCCTATAGGTGGAACAACATTATGAACTAACCAGTACCCCTGAGCTCTTGACTCTAGCTGCATATGTATCAAAAGATGGCCTAGTCGGCCATCACTGGAAAGAGAGGCCCATTGGACACGCAGACTTTGTGTGCCCCGGTACAGGGGAACGCCAGGGCCAAAGGGGGGGAGTGGGTGGGTAGGGGAGTGGGGGTGGGTGGGTAAGGGGGACTTTTGGTATAGCATTGGAAATGTAAATGAGCTAAATCCCTAATAAAAAATGGAAAAAAAAATTAAAAAAAAAAAATAAACACTCCTCGCTCTATCACTAAAAAAAAAAAAAAAAAAAAAAAAAAAAAAAAAAAAAAAAAAAAACTAATAGAAAAGAATGTGGGAAGAGCCTTGAGCACATGGTCATAGGGGAAGATTTTCTGAGCAAAACATCAATAATTTATGCTCTAAGATCAAGAATTGACAAATGGAACCTCATAAAATTGCAAATCTTCTGTAAGGTCAAGAACACTGTCAATAGGATTACATGGCAACCAACAGATTGGGAAAAGATCTTTACCAACCTTATATCCAATAGAGGGCTAATATTCAATATATGCAAAGAACTCAAAAGTTCTCCAGAGAACCAAATAACCCTATTAATAAATGGGGTACAGAGCTAAACAAAGAATCCTCACCTGAGGAATGCTGAATGACTGAGAAGCCCCTAAAGAACTATTCAACATCCTTAGTCATTAGAGAGATAAAAAAATCAAAACAACCCTGAGATTCTACCTCACACTGGTCAGAATGGCTAAGATCAAAAACTCAGGTGAGAGCAGTTGCTGGCAAGGATGTGGAGAAACAGGAACACTACTCCATTGCTGGTTGGATTGCAAGCTGATACAACCACTCTGGAAATCAGTTTGGCAGTTCTTCAGAAAATTGAACAAAGGAATACCTGAGGACCCAGCTATACCACTCCTGGGCATATAGCCAGGTACTCCAACATGTAATAAGGACACATGCTCCACTATGTTCATAGCAG